>NC_056741.1:280729779-281076518 GCF_019279795.1 Protopterus annectens
TCATCTCTTTCTGAAAATACATGCTAACATAAATATTCTAACAATTTTCTAAGTTGACAAGAGCACTGTTTAAAAACTGTCCCTTTTCTTTGGGCCTTTGTCCCCACTATTTTAGGCTTTGTCCAGATTTTTTGCACTAAGAGGTTGAGCGGTATGATTCTGCCTGGAAACTCTGGATGGAGGCCATATTCCTCACACACACTACCAAAAATATAGGGAACTCCAGAATCTGACCAAAAAGCGCACACATGATGACAAAAAGAACTTCTACCACACGCTGCATACTACAGAACCCAGAAACCCCAAAAAGTTCTGGTATACTATCAATCAAATTCTCCACCCAGAGAATCCCTCAACTCCCAACCTCTGCCCCAATAACACACCCCAAGAAAATGCATCCATTTTTAATTCATACTTCATTGATACCATCAGCAAACTTATGCAGACTCCAACCCAACAAATCCCTCTCCTCCCAATATCCCCAACTACAAATCTCCCCCTTCTCATTAAGCCCAGTTCCTACCAGCTACATTAAAAATCTTCTCCTCAAACTTAAACTATGTTCCCCATCAGCTGATAAATTGCCATCTCTTTTCTTAAAGGCTACTGCTAAATCTATAGCATATCCTGTCTCCATCCTCAAAAATCGCTCATTCAGAGAATCCCCTGTCCCTACTCTCTGGAAAAAAAATTATACCATACCTATCCACAAAGGTGGAAATTCTGTAGAACTCTCTAATTATTAGCCTGTTGCCATACTTTTCCCCCTCTAAAATTCTCAAACAGTGTGTTCATAAACAAATCTTGGCCTGATACACCCAAGAAAACCTGATCACCCCTACCCAGAATGGCCCCCCACCCCACAGCACCACTGTTACTGTTAATTTCTTTACTAACACCATCTCCCTAGCCAGAGACAATAATAAGCTAGTGTCCTGTCTCTCTTTAGATCTGTCCAAAGCCTTTGACACTGTTTCCCAGCCCATCTTCCTTTCCCAACACAACCTCTTCTCAGTAACTATCTCTTGGTTCAGCAGCTACCTCATAGACAGGCAGCAATTTGTCAAATAGCTTTCTGCTCTTTCTCCATTTCTCCCCATCAAAATGGGTGTCCCACTAGGCTCAATTCTAAGCTCCCTTTTTTAACATTTTCATTAACCAACTCTACATATCCTATCCTCTGTCATCCCTCATACAGTACACAGACAACTCCACAATAATCTCCATTGCTGACAAACTCATCTGATCTGCTCACCCTGACACAAAAATCTTTCAACCTCACTAAAACTTAGCTTACTAATGACCAACTTATACTTAACCCTAAAAAGGCAAAACTTCTTCTCTTCCTCCCAAAATCCTTCTTCCACCTCAAATCCTCATTTACCATCTCTTCACTTAACAACAGTACTATCATTGCTGAAACCCGCACAAAGCTCCTTGGAGCACTCACAGACTAACTCAAATTTGACTACCATGTACTTCACTGTATTAAGAAAACCAACCAAAAACTCAGTCTGCTGTATAGAAACAAAAGGTTCCTTACCCCCTGACTTCCAGAATTTCACTAGCCCAAGCTTACCTTCTCCCAGCATCTTCTATAGCTCATAAATCCTAACTAACGTGGTGTTCACCACTCTCCACACTCACAACCACCCACAATAAAGTTGCTAGATTTACTGCTAATCTGCCTTCTAAATCACACCACTGTCACACTCACAGGGTGCTCAGCTGGCTACAGTTCCCTAACCAACTCTTATTTACTCAACTTATCGTACATTTTGTCCTGAACAAACCCTCCTCCTCCTGCCCCAACATCTCCTCACTAGTCTCCCTTTATACTCCCCCATCACAAAGAAGCTTAGACCAGTATCACTTACAGATTCACAAACCTAAAAAATTTATTGGACAGAATATCTACAGCTATTCTCCCGCTCTTTAATGGAACAAGCTTCCCATGACTGTCAGCAATACTACCCATGTCCTTGAATTCGAGAAAATGTTCAAACATTACCTAAACAGCACCTGAACTTGTCACTGTAATCGTCCCACTTGAACCCAGTTCTTAATCCACTACTTTCTTCATTTCTCCCTTTCCTTCCTATTCCTTAATTTTTTCCCTTTCCTCAAATTTATCTTATTCTAATTTACCTCCTATTATGACAAGACAGTTACTACTTTCCATGTTTCTTCACTTCTTAGTCCTGGAAACATGCTATCTTAAGTCCTGTTTTGCAATATGGCTTTTATATTAAAATTTTACACCTCCTGTACACTACAAAATAAACTGCTTGGAATATTACAACTGTCCATGGCAATAGTCCAGACACGTTTTTGCCAGCTTTTTGTTGTAACCAGTTTTTTCACTTACTACATTGTATAAATGTGTCGTTTGTTGTTTTTTTTCCCTCTCTCTTCTTTATACTGTAATAGACATTTGCTTGATTACTGTATTGTGCATTACTTTATCACGTAACCTTTTTGCTTAGTTGTACTGTGGAGCTTTTCTCCACGGGCCTCTGCTGAAAAAAGGTAATTGCCAGTCAGTCTATCTCAGTCAACAAATCTCAAATAAAATTAAATATTACTCTGGACTCCTGGGTTCTGTCTATTATCTGCCAAGGGTACTTCATGGTCTGGAAATCTCATACACATTTTATAGGAATTCCTCAACCCCATCAGGAGCAGTTGCTCTTCTTCCCAGGGGTGCTTCTGGATCTGTTGACTCAGGGAACTATTCAGGAAGTTCCAGTTTCTCAAAGGGGGAGGGTTTTTTATTCCAGAATGTTTTTAGTCCCCACGAAAGATGGCACTTAGAGACCTATTCTGTACCTCTCTCATCTAAACAACTTTCTGAAGGTACCTTCTTTCTGTATGTTGTCCCTTCAGACCTTGTTCCCTCTTATGCTTCCTCAGGCTTATATTTGTGTCTCTGGATCCCAAGGATGCTTATCTTCATTTCCCGATCCATCCCCTTTTCAAGAAGATTTTATGTTTCTCTGTTGCTTCCTGGCTTTTTCAGTTCTCTGCTTTGCCCTTTTTCTTTTCTACTGTTCCAAGGGTTTTCACCTAATGTCTCGCTCCTGTGATTGCCTTTTGCAGGCTAAAGGGGGATCCAAGTCTTTCTCTACTTGGATGACCTCCTGTTCTAGGCATCCTGTCCAGAAACCTTGTTGCAAAATCTTCATTTTGCCTTTTCCCTTGTGCAGAGCCTGGGGTTTACTATAAATTTAAAGTATTTTCTGACTCCTTCTCAGGATCATGTCTTTCAGGGGTGCAGGAGCCAGACTGTTCCTATGCTGGCATCTCTGCCTCCTCCCAAGGCCCTAACTCTCATTTCTTTCTTTCATTCCCTTCTTCCTCTGGTTTCAGTAACAGCCAGGGAATTTCTGAGATCTCTGGGGTTCATGACTTCCAACATTCCTATGCTCCTGTTTGCCAAACTCCACATGAGAAAACTTCACTGGTTCCTAAAGTCAGTTTGGCGTCACAATTCTTATTCCCTAGATGTTTTAGATCCTCCTCTTCCATGTCTCAAACAGGAACTTCAGTGGTGGATTCAACAGTTGACTGTCAATCCAGGGCTCCCTATTCATCCACCTCTTCCTTCTCAGAAGGTGTTCACAGATGTTTCAGATGTGGTATGGGGAGCAGCATTTGGCTGCTTAAAGGCGCAGGGAATCTGGTTGTCTTTTCAATGGGAAAAAGCACATCAGCATCAAAAAGGTGCTCTTCTGGTGGCTTTTCAGGCCTTTCATCCCCTCTTCTCTCAAGGACCTTTCAGGGTGTTTACAGACAATACCACAGTGATGTGGTATGTCAACAAATGGAGGGGGGGGGGTTGATAGGGTCTTATCTTCTTTGCCGGTTAGCTCTGCTAGTGAGGGATCTAGCTATCCAGTATCAAGTGACACTTCAGGCAGTCTGCACTCCCTCAGGTCAAAACATTGTGGCAGATTCTTTGAGCAGTTCCATAACTCAATTCCACAAATGGATTTTTCACAGGGATGTGTTTCTAGACATTGTCCACCAGTGGGGTACTCCTGAAATAGATCTTTTTGCCTCCCCTCTGTACAGACAACTTCCTCTGTTTTGTGCCAGAGTCCCAAGTTCTCTTGTTTGGAAGGTGAATGGCCTCTTTCTTGGAAGGAAATATTTCTTTACGCCTTTCCTCTCCTTTTCATCATTCTAAAAGTCCTGTTCAAAATTCAACAGGATCCTCCGAGAATCTTGTTGGTGATTCCCTTTTGGCCAGCATAGCATTGTTTCCCTCCTATTCTCCATTTAACCAAGGGCAACCATCACACGTTACCCCACAGGGTGGAGCTACTCTCACAGGACAAGGGATTTCTCATCCCTCCCCACGAGTCCACTCTTAAACTGACATGGTGGGTGATAGGGTTTTTATGCTTCATAGACACCTTTTTTTCTGAGGATATGCTTAGGAAATCTTACATATCCAAATGGAAGAGGTTTTCTGTTTGGTGTCTTTCTCGTAACTTGGGTTCACCTCCTGTGGATGTTCCTTTGGTTCTCCCTTATCTGTGTGAACTGCTCATTGCTGGGTTGGCCTATTCTGTTAAGGCCCACTTATCCACTATTTCTGCTTGTCTGCCTTTATCACCTCCTTTAGCTTCTAGATTTGAAGCTTAAACAATGCCTTAAAGGTGTCCTTCATATTAGGCCCCCCAGGAAGCCTGTTACTCCTCCCTGGGATCTTAATTTTGTTTTATAAAATTGACCCAGGCTCCTTATGAAGCCTGCAGCCTCAGCTTCCTTGCAACATTGCTCTTGGAAAACTGTGCTTTTTTTTAGCCCTTACTTCTGCCAGACAGGTGTCTGAGCTTTGAGCCCTTATGGCTTGTCCTCCTTTTTTGGTGTTTTATTAGGACAGGGGTGTCCCTTCGTACTAATCCTTCTTTTATGCCCAAGGTGGTGAATGAATTGCCTCTTAGTCAGTCTATTCATTTGCCCACTTTTTTTCCCTTCTCCATAGTCTAACAGTGAGAAGGTGCTGCACATGGATTTGCACAGACAACTTGGATTTTATTGGATAAGACTAGGGATTTTCGTAAATCTGGTCAGCTCTGCTTACTTTCATCCTATATCCTAGGGATTGGATGTGTCCAAGCAAACTATTTCTTCTTGGATTTCTAAAGCCATTTATTATTGTTCCTTTCATGATGAGAGTCTTCCAAGTCTCATTCAACTAGAGCCATGACTACTTCTGGTACTTTTTTCAAGAGTTTGGATACTAACTCTCTTCTTGAATCAGCTACCTGGACTTCTGTGTATACATTTACCAAGCACTACAAGTCGGATGGAATTTCCAGAGCTAGGGCTGGTTTTGCTAGGGCCATCCTTCATAGCTTCTTAGAGAGCTCTGCTGGTCTTCTTCCTGAGCTTTAGCACCGTCTCTATTGTAATGAACACTGCAACAGTGAAATGGAAGGACATAGTACGGTTGTGTAAAATCTTACTTATAACAGTAGATGTCCTTCTCTTCACTGTTGCAGTATTCACTTCCTTTCTCCATCCCTTGGTTCATAGGTTGGCCTATACAAGCCTAGCCATAACAATTCCCTAGCTATTTTTTCCCACAATATTTACTTCCCTGGACCCCTGTCTAGCAGGGTGACTGACGTGATCTCCAGGGTGAATTTCCTTTCTCCCATCCAGTTGTCAAGGTTCCTTTTGAAGAGGGCCAAAGAGGCGCTCTGTTTGACATGTATGGGCAGCCTATTTCAGTGTCTGGGGAGTCTCTGGGTCAGGAACCTATCCCTCCAGCATGTTTTGTTCATTGTGATGACAAGGTTTAGATCCCTGGAGCGTGTGGCTTTGAGGGATTGGGATTTCTTTAAGTGTAGCATGTCCAACAGTTCTGGGGTTGACATGGCCTTGTATGTTAAGCAGAGATCGCCTCTGAGTAGACGATATCTGACAGGGTATAGCTGGAGTTTTTTTTTTAGACAGTCAGCATAGGGCATCTGCTTTAGGACTGTGATTCTTTAAGTGAGGTATTTCTGCGGCCTTTCCAGTTGTTGCAGATGTCTTGAGAGGTACATGCCAAACGGGGCATTGTATTCTATAACGGGTCTAATGAGGGATGAGTACAGTGGGACAATGACCTCCTTTTTTCCGGATGAAAAGCCCTTAGTGATGAGGGGTGCCACATAGAAGGATTTCCTGACTGTTGTGGAGATATGGTCTATTTCTTTTCTGGATATGCTGATTACCTCTCAATTCCTTGGACTAGCATTCCTACGGGGCTGTCAGTTCTGAGGGTGATACATCCATACATCACCTTTATGTCCTACACAAAACGGGGAACATATATGTGGCATACGGCATACCTTAAAGCAACCTAAAGGCTTTGGTGTACTGGCCAGATGTCAGGCCGCTGTTGGCAGGGAATCCCTATTGTAATGAATACTGCAACAGTAAAGAGAAGGAAATCTACCGTTATGGTAAGATTTTATCCAACTGTGCTTTCTAAGTAAATATTCTTGTTAAATTCTTCAAATGTGTAAGACCATTGTGAAGCCAGACAAAAACTTGCACTGTTCCAGATATAAAACGTGCTTGTAAGGATTGACTAGTTTTTCATTATTAAAAATAAATTTAATATGTAAAAAATTCATGTTTTTCTGCCTGGCTCATTGGAATAGAGGGACTAAATCCTAACTGCGACCCAGGTGACCAGAGTTCAGTTAGGAGCCTCAGTACTAGATGTGCCAGGCAGCAAAGCAAAGAGAGGAGGAGTGAAAGGATGTGGCCCACTTGCCTCACCTGGAGGACTGAGAAGGACACGAGCACTCAGAGGCACACTAAATGGTTTGATTTCCCTGGAGAAGAAATCTCCACCCGTGCTTTGGTGGAAGGGGCAGTCTGAGAGGACATGCTCTTTGTGGAAGTGAGGGGGATGCCCTTTCCGCATCATGTCTTACACCCAGCATTTTACAGGATGCATGACACAGCATGAAAACATTCTTGAACCACCTCAGTGGTTATCTAAATGATGGCTTCTGCCAGTCAACCCTTGCTCCAGTGATGAGCGAATGGGGCGATTGCCTGGGAGGGGGTTGATCAACAGCCAGTGGGGACAAAAAAAAGAAAAGTTTTACATTTTGATGCCCATGATATGGTAATGTTAAATTTAAATAAAAAGTTAATTGTAAAGTCATGCATAGTATTTCATAGATATATAATTTTAATTAAAAAGGGGGTATATTGAGACAGCACCACATTAACAAACAAGTGCTTCAAACAGTGCTGGTATTCCTAAAAGCTTTTGATGGAAAGCGACACCAACAACTCTCCTGATTTTGTTTAACATCCAGTCTGTCATGTGATACCTTCTCTAGCAAGGGAGAGTATGAGACCATGCCTCTTTGCAGAGAGGCAATGTACTTTTGGTTGTGAATCGCAGCTTAGCATCAGTATCAGCAGACCACAGCACTGGGGATGCAGACTTGTTTTTGCAGGCTCAGTGAGCGCTCTCTTCTTTGATGCTTTCATGTTTGAATTTCAAAATGTAGATACTATGGAGATTGACCTATTCTCTTTACTAAAGAAAGTAGTGTTCTGCCTCTTCTGCTTGTCCAGCAGGCACAGGGGGAGTTCTCAGTAGATGCATTCTCAAGTCCATGCCAATGGAAATGTTTACAACTTACCTGCAATCCCACTTACGTCACACACTAACACAGTGTGTTTCATGCTTGGGAGTGCACCCATGGTTGGGAATGCAGTTTGTGCCACCATACGGCTTGGCTGTTTTGGACCAGTTGATTCTGCTAGACCTTCCAGCTGGGTTAAGAAGTGTGAATAAGGCTGCAAAAAATCCTTCCTCCAGTTCATCTCCTTTCCCCTCAGTAGTAGCTTGATAAGTGGAGGAGGTTCTTTGCACTTGTAGTACCAGATATCTCCTTTGTCAGTTAATGTACAGGTCATCCAGTTGCATCTTGGATATCACTCTGATTTTGGCCTCAGTTGCTGCATGGTTAAGGTGCGCCTTTTTACCTGTCTGCCCATCATGGCAGAGTGGACGACAAAATTTATGACACAACAGTCCAGATTAAACAATTTAAAAAGCAATATGCTAATTATGAGATATGCTCTTAAAGTAAAGCATAGCCAACTAAACTGCTTGAGATCCAACTTTGACAGATTGACACTAGTTGCTTTGTTGGTATTGATGTTCTTTCCTTGGATAAACCTTTCCTGGTAAGAGTCACCTCTGCTTACAGGATGTCAAAGTTGTAGGGTCTTATTTGAGGAAATCATATCTAGTTTTTAACAAGGATCAGGTGACCCTCTTAACAACAAACATTTTTGCTAGTAATGTTTTCTGAATTTTGTCTGAACCAGTCCTTTATTTTTCCCCCAACTGTGTCCACAAACAGGCCAGAATGAGCTCTTCTGATTTTTGGTAAGCAGAATCGATTCAGTTTTTACCCAAGCAGATGCAATCACTATTCATCTCATTTGTTCCATGAAGGAAATGGGATGTGGATCAAAGCTGTTCTATGTGGACTACTAGCTGCACTTCTTTACCAACAGGTAGCTTTCCACCTTTTAGATAATGCTGAATTCAAAGGCCACTCTATTAGGTGTATCTGCCTCCATGCTTACTTTAAGAACATCTCCACTACATATACCTGTGCCAGTGCTACTTGGTCCTTCCTTTACAAATTTGCCAAGCATAAGTTTCTCAAAAGAGATTTCAGGACTGCCCCTGTTTTTTGGTCTGCCCTTTCTCCTTTCATCTTGATAGATTTTTTTTTCCTCAATCTTTGACCCACCAAGGAAGACTTGCAATAGCTGAACGACAAAGAGAACTTCCATGAGGGGTCCACATTACACTCCCCCTTGCTTGGACAGTCCTCCATCCAGCCTTAGCTGTTCAAGTTGCTTGTAAGAAGGATGCATATTTATCTGTATGTTAGGTTTAACAGTTTATATGACAAATTTCCTTATATTTTTCTTGATTTGCAGAAGTTTGCTTACTCAATGGTTGACTAATATCTGGTGGGCTTAGGGGCTAGTGTTTTTATAATGTGTTGCTTGATGTCACCTCATTCACCAATCTTCTGACTAAAAAAAAGGCTGAACTGGACTCAGCAGTAGCTGAATCACCAAGGAGAGTCATCTCGTACTCATGTAGCTTAATATTAAACTTAAGAACATGTTCCATTGTATACTTCCTGTGATGACATCAAGAAACCTTTCAGGATTGGTGCTGTGAAGACTGTGTCAGTGGGAGCCGCTGCTTTTAGCAGCATATTCAGAAAATTAGGACCTGCTGACTGAGGCGCATTCAATGATCTAATGCTACAGTGTGTGCACAAACTTTCACAGTGATATTACATAATGTTCTAATGTGTTTTATAATGCAAACTCAGAGCCTCAAATTAGACTGACTAGGAGTTATGATCAGGTGTTACTAGATTATATGCCTTGTTACCAAACCATGAATCTGTATTTTTTTACTTCATAATTGATGTTTGTGATGGGTTCTAGTCTTCCTAATCTAGTCCGAAAACTATTTTTCTTAACATTAGTATAGAAACTGGGCATTTCAGCAAAGCAGACATTCTTAGTGCCATATTGATTTTAATAGAAATATATACCTTTGCACAAGACCAGTATCTGTTTTGTAAAACCCTTTTACATCATATCATCACTTGTATACCTCTAGCTTACTAAATGCAGTTTTAGTACCCTCCTTTATTCAGAGTCTATATTAGAACATCGAAGTTTCAAAACATCGAATGTTCTAATATCAACCCCTATTCAGCGAAAGCTGAAAATATCAAAGCAACAGAAAACCAAATTTTTTCCTAGGGAAAGAATTTGGTTGTCCGTTTCTGTTGCTTCGGTATTTTCAGCGCCGTGGTGGAAAGTTATGGGTCGGGTTAGGTTAGTTAGGGTTATGGCGTGGGTTAGGTATGTGTGCGATTTGTGTGAACATGAGGGTTAGATGAGTTAGGGTTAGAGTGCGGGTTAGGTATGTTTGCGATTGTGTGGACGTGAGGGTTAGGGCAGGTTAGGTGAGTTAGGGCACGGGTCAGGTAAGTGTGCGATTGTGTGGACGTGAGGGTTAGGGCGGGGTAGGTGAGTTAGGGTTAGGGTGTGGGTTAGGTCAGTGTGCGATAGTGACAGACCTTAGGGTTAGGATTTGGGTTAAGGTAAGTGGATAGTTAGTGGTGTGTGTATAGTTTAGTGTAGGGTTAGGTGTAAGATTTTAGGTGTATGTGTGTGGATTGCTGTTTGTTTGGTGTGCTTGTGTTGTGTGTATGTGTTTTGGAACAGCATATTTTTTCCCTAGGAAAAAATTCCGTTATGTATGTTCGATGTTTTCAGCTTTCGCTGAATAGGGGTCGATATTAGAACATTTGAAGTTTTGAAACTTCGATGTTCTAATATAGACCCTTTATTCATGATATCTTAGATGATTCACAGTGGCTTTTTGGGTAAATGATAAATGTGTTTTTTTTTTTTTGTTTATTTTAATTCCTTCCAACATTTTTGGTTGAGATTAATTGTACTTACACAGGGATCCATAATCCTCAAATGTTTTGTTAGCAATACTCACTGTCGTCTCCAGAATTTCCAAACTCTAGGCTTTATGGACAGACTTCTTATTTTTCACCTAATGAAATGTGTTTGCAGAAGTCCTAAGTGTTTTATAAGAGTAGTCTCTGTGTTTATCTTGATTAGGAAATTAATGTCTCAGTATGTCATGGAAGGGGAATATCACCTTTCTCTGTATGTGGACAATAGGCTACTACATAAACAGCAGATTCGTGGGTACTTGCCAGGCTTGTTTTAAGATGATCCTAAGAATGCCCAACCTTACATTCCCAAGATAGTTTTTTAGCCCTTATATTTCATGAAGAACCCAAAGGCAGGTAAAACAGGAGAAGGATGCTAAACTGGGGTGAATTTACAGTTTGAAGAAGCCAAACTACTGTGGGATTATACCACCAAAGCTAGGCTTAAACTCAGAAACAGTATTTTAACCACTTTTCTAAGGAGCCTTTTTTTGCAGCTGGTAAGGCTTTCAGATTGCTAAAAATCAAGAGTTGCTTTTGCATCATATTTTAAGTGAATCTTTATGCAATATATTTATAATGGTTACATAATCATATCTTACGTTTCTCAAACATTACAGCCTGGATATCAAACAGTGCAAACGTGTGATTTGAAAAAAGAACTTTCTTCCCCTGTCTTCCTGTCCTGGACTGCTGCTATAGTATTATTCAGAAAATGATATGGTCTGCTAGTAGAGATTTTCTCAACAGAAATTTTTGTGATATAGGTATCTGCTGGAGTTCCATATCCTCAAAGGCATCATAGCTATCGGATCTGAATTTGCTACGACAGTAATTTTAACTCTCCAGAATTATGCAGAATGTCCCTGATTTTGCCTCTGTTTTACTCCTTCCTTCCTGAGGGTTACTGTCAACCATTAATGCCAAGCGTTAGAGTTTCATACTACTAATTGTCCAGGAAATGCATGTTGATGAAACACCTGTTCTGTTAAATGTCTAAGTGAATTAGAGTACTACTTAAATTGCCTCAAATTTTGGACCCCCCGCCAAATTATTTTTGGCTTTGTCAAGAATTTTTGAACAAAGAAGTTAGGCAAGAGATTTGGCTGTCTTAGGACTGTGGTGTTTCGCATCTCTTCTTTTGGCATTGATGTATTTTGGGGTTTTTTTGTTCTGGGTTTTTTTGTTTGTCAGATCTACCCCATAAGGCAATAAAAATCCAAAGTAGTGAAAGCTGGCTGTGTGTTAAGGTCTTTTTGTTTTTTGAGGAATCTGAGGTGGGGAGGGCAGGCCCATAGGAGATGCATGAAAGTTGGCTCTGGATAATACCACTTTCAAAAGAAAATAAGGACTTTCTGATATGCTGAAAAGTCTGTATTTATGGTAGCAACCTCTTTGTGTGGGTGTCTGTGTGTATGTACTGATTGCATTTTTGCGTGTTTATTAATAGATTATTAAAATTATTTTTTGTTCCACTGCTATGTTTTTCTAGGTATGGAATGAGATACATTTCTAGAGTACTGAAAGATTCTCTTGTTCAAAAGTTTCCTCGTGCTACAGAAGAGGAACTCTGCAAAGTAAGTGTTTGAGGTTTTCTTCACAGAAGTTTATTGTGTGTGAATTTACAAATCTGTGTATTTTTTTGCAGAGAAAATACTTTTTCATTGGTCCACTTCAACTTGCTGAAAAAGCCGTATATACTAAACATTATAACGTGACTGTGTGGTTGCAGTATAAAACAATGAACACTCATATGAGCAAATACTTTTTCATGCTGTGAATAACAGTGAATGGTCTTATAAGCAAATATTTGCAATGGACTTTTTGACGCAGCCTTTTGTACGGGATCTGTGGTGCAGCGGGGTAAGGGAATTTACCGTTACCTCACTGTTGTGTGGTCTCAGAGTTGGTATATATAAGTAGCAGGAGGTATGGAGGGTGCAGCGGGGCTGCTTCTGCACAAAAAATAAGTTTTGATTTGTTTTTTTCGATCATTTAGGATTTGATCTAAAATTATCTTTTGTTTGGGTGAGACACTCGAATGTACAATGTTAAAATCTTGAAATCAAAATACCTATTCCCCTGTGTGTGGAGAGAGCTGAAATTGATTGCATCACCCATGAAAAGTTCCTGCCTTTGGTAGCTAAAGCTATATCTTATAAGTTTAAATATGATGGATAAATAATGAGCAGAGGTCCACACAATTGTTTGTACTGCCTGGGAGAAGAGCTCAATGTGAAGTGACGTCAAAAGTGTTGATTATTCAAATAGGTGACTTTGGCATCATAGGGAAAGTCTTCTGATCGTCTTCAAGTATGAGAATGGTATCAGTTATAAGTTCTTTGTAAAGGGATTGGAAAGATGACCTTCATATGCAGCCCCACGTCTCTGCTGGCACGCTATGAGAGGGCCAAAAGATGACGGTATTTTCAGCCAAGCTTTCCCAGAGGCAAATTGATTACAGAAACTGCTTTCTAGTCCTTAATATACAATGAGCTCATCCTTGACTTCTAGGGACTTGAACTTCTACGTCTGTTATGCTCTGACAGATTTTAAGGGGCCTTAAAGAGACACAGTACTGTTTTTGACATGGGTTTTACATCTCACCGTAAGTGCTACATGTCTTGTTGAATTGCCAAAGTACATTGTCATCAACCTGGACCCAGGAGAACAGCCTCTTGAATCACCCAACCAGAAATCACTGGTACTCAGGACTGAGGGCTTTACTCCTCAACTTCTTCCCATGGACCTGGCGTAGACTGCCATCTCGGGTTGGAGAGGGTCCACTATTCCTTTCCCCATCAGGGTTTGCAGTTGAAACATTAAGCTTCAAACAGATGTTTTAATTCAGGGTCCAATGTACTGGATCAGGAATGCATCCTTGGAAAACATGGTCTGTTGCAGTATAGGGTTTGATGCAGGTCTCTACTGTGTCCAGGTAGTGAATGGCAGGTTTGCCCTCCACGTCATAGATCCGTGTCACCCAACATCCAGTGCCTGCTTGTTGCATGCTTACCCCATCGGTGGAGACTGTGCATTAACGTAGCCCAGCCTGGAAGTCCATTCAGCATTGTGTAAGGAGTCGGGACTTGGCACCATTATATGGGTTGGTGTTAGCATAATGGTTAAGGTGTTTAGATTAGGGTGTTAGCCTCATCCTCGGTTCCAAGCACTTCTGGCTCTGGAACTTTACATGTCTCTCACCCGATTCTTGTTCCTCCTCTGACTCCAACTGAGCATTCTCAGTTCCCGGTTCCAAAAGTCCTGATGTCGACTGTATCAGCACTGGTGACAGACTTGTCTGTGGTGCCAATAATTACACTGAGCTATTCGGTTCTTTTGGAACCGGAGACCTCTCTGGGTTGGAGCTTCATTGTCTGTTCAGAGAAGTGTGATTTGTCACCAATCTTATCAAAGCCATCCATGCTTCTCGGAGCTTCAGCACATGTAAGTTCGACTCTGATGCAGTTGCCTTGGTGCAGGATGGGACCATAGTTTCAAAGGAGTCTATTTCGATTCCATTCTCCCATTCCTGTACTGGGGTGCCTGCTTTCCAGCCCATGAAGGGGGCCTTGTCCACTACAGCATTGGGCTAAAGGGGTGCCAGTGGATGCCATGGTGATTGCAGCAGCCACCAAAAAAGGAACTTGCTGATGAAAGTCAGGCTCGCAGTCAATTCCTCTCTCATCGAACAGACAAAGAAGCTTTGCATTTTTGCTTTGTCTCTCTAATGTTCTTGTATAACTGATTTTGACTATATTTTTGACTCAAATGTTTGATTCTCTGTAAACTGTTTGTGTTTTTTTTTTGGAGCTTTTCTCCTCAGGTCTCCACTGAAAATGGGCCACAAGCCCAGCTGGACCAACCCGGTTAACAAATGTCAATAAATAAAAATAAATAAAGTCCTCCTATCCACCCTCCTAATAGGGAGTCTAAGATGATGGATAGATTCTGGAAGCACGTATTCGCTTCATCAACCTTCATGCTTAGGTCCTTTAACTTTACCACACCAGACTTCAAAGAGATCTGATAAAGGCGTTATCATACACTCTAACAGGAACTGTAGCTGAGGGGGGTTCAGGCTAAAGTAGTTTCCCAGCTAGCAACCTTTGATTCAGTATGTAATTTGTCCATGAGGCTCATTGTGCATGCACCTGAAGGGGCGACTAGGCCAGCAGTTTCCAGCATAGCTATGGGGAGACATGCCTGGATATGCTTATGCATGTTTGCAGAGCCATTTAAGTCTTCTTTCATCAATGTTCCCTTTGATGGAACATCCCTTTTTGGCCCCAAAGTTAGAGACCCTTGCCAAATGTAAAAAAGATGAAACGACACTTTCTACCATGGATGTACTCTTTTTCCATTCCATAATGGTCCTACTTTAGGAACCAGATGAGTGGAAGGCTGTGGTTCAAAATTGTCCCAAGGACCTTTCCAGGACTCACGTGCCAACGACTCCACCCGGGGCAGAGAGGGGAGTTATAATGGAAGACGCTGTGCTAGTGACAGAGGTGGCCCACATAATCAGGGTTCCAGGGATTCTTTCCCTGGTAATTCCTATCAGCACTCCTGAATGGAAGCCCGATTGTCATCCTGTGGATTCACTCAGGGGACAACATTCCCTGCACCTACCTGCCTGGCTAAACATAACAATGTACATTTGGGTGGAGAGGATGATAACCAGAGGTTACAATATTCCCTTCTCGAAACAAACCAAACAACCAAGGAGAATCCTAGACATTCCAACCAGTCACAGGGATGCAGTAGTTCTAAAAGGTCAAAAACTGCTTGATAAAAGGGCCATCCAAACAGTCCCACCAGACCAAACAGGATCCGGGATTTACTCAAGATTCTTTTTAGTGCCATAGAAAACTGGGGACTAGGGACCAGTTTTGGATCTCAGTGTCATGAACAACTCAGTTCAACAAACCAAATTCTGGATGGTAACGGTTCATCTATTCTCTCATTCTTGGGGAAAGATGATTGGGTGTGCTCAGTAGATCTTCAGGATGTGTATTATCACATAAAAATAGACAAATGCTCCAGAAGATTTCTGCTCTTTCGGCTAACAGCCAGTCATTATCAGTTCAGAGCCATGCCCTTTGGTCTCACCACATCCCACAGGGTGTTCATCAAATGTATGGCAGTGGTCACAGCTCACTTCAGATTGACTGGCTCATTACCACAACCACCAGGCATCTACTGCTGCAAGCAAGGAGCTATGTCGTTCAAACCTGCTCCTCACTGGGGATCAATGTAAATTACAAAAAATCCCACCTAGACCCAACACAGCCGTTAGAATTTATAGGAGCAGTGTTGGACACAAGCACCTGTATCACATCTCTACCTCAAGAAAGACTTCAAAGAATAAAATCACAAGTCAGCCATATTATTCACAACAGAACAATGACTGCACGACTGGTATTTCAGACTCTAGCATCTGTGGTGGCCCCCATCACTTTAGTTCCCCTTGTAAGGTTTCACATGCGAATTCTACAATAACTCATGGCGTCACAATTGTCCTTACTGACACATCAATGTCACATCAAGTTCAGATCACCAATTTATGCAAAAAAGACTTGAGTTGGTGGCTCCATTCCAACCACATGCAATTTCAAATTTTCATAATGGTCTAACTGATTCAGCTCTAATGTCACACAAACATTGTAAAGCCTTTCTGACAGGAACCATATTGCTGAGACCACCATACAATGATCTGTCTGCTCCTTGGGACTTGAATCTGATGCTGCAATCTCTAATTAATCCTCCATTTGAACCATCAGCAAATTGCGATTTGAAGTATTTATTCTGGAAATCCTCATTTTTGGTTGCTATTACTTTTGCTGGAAGAATATCTGTGTTACAGGCCTTATCTTCCAAGCTTCCTTAATTAATCCTTCATAAGGACCGGGTGTCTTTGCGAACAAATCCTTCCTTTTTACTGAAAGTAGTATCTGACACTAATATCAATCAGACTATACAACTTCCAGTATTTTTTCCCAAATTTTCAAACAAAAGTGAATACTGTTTGCATTTGCTAGATGTTCACAGACAATTAAGTTTTTACCTTCACAGAACAATGGAATTCAGAAAATCTGATCAGCTGATGTTCTTCGTCTTCCCTTGCTGCAGTCCTGACTATTGGGTATAGTCCGCGTCCCAGTCGGCCCGAATACCAGAGTATAGAGTATAAGGGGTCATGGCCCGACCCTTGCCACTAGTCGTCAGTGCGTCACTACATGCGATGACCCACTTCATTTCCTCAGTCTTTGCATGCGTTTTTGCAGAAGCAATTTTATTCAGAAAGTGCAGGTTGGCTTGAGATTTTCAAACCGGGTTTCAGACCGAGTACAGAGTTGGTGCGAACACCCGTTAGAACATTTTTGAACATTTTTTGGTTTATTATTACATATATGTATTAAAAAGAAAAGTGAATAACTGTATTTGGTACCGTGATACGGATACCGATTATCATACATTACACATTTTGTGTAGTTTGTTTTGGGCCTGCTGTTGGTTGCGTTGCTGTGCAGCTCTTGTGCTAGATTTAATAAGGAGGAGGCTTGATTGAGGGCTGTTTGGGAGTTAGCTAGATTGGTGTGTTATTATGCCTACGATTAAGTCGGGCCGAACTCCGCTCTTATAGCCTCATTCAAGAAGAGTAAAGTGCAAAACAAAGGGTCCTAGGCTAGTCCTTAGAGCGGGTCCGGGAGGCGAGAGCTCAGGGGGTCTTGGGGGGGTTCTGGAGTCTCAGGCAGATCTCATCTGTTACAGGATGTGCCCTCTCAGGAAGTAGGCCAGGCTGAGGGGCTTCGTAACTGTTCTTCCCTGGCCCTTCTTCCCTCTCTTCCCTCTTCTCTCTCCCCTCAGCTCCTGGGCTTTTAGAGGTTCTTCTTTCTCTTCTTCTCAAGGCCTTTTTCTGTGCGCTAGGGGCTTACTATAATGGACTTTGTGCTTAAAAGAAACATATGCTTCCTTAAACTGATGAGTGATTAATTAGAGATTAGAGGGGAAGGTTTTTTTGATTGTTGAGGCCTAGGTTTTACAGTTTTGAGTTTGTAGTTTGAAGAGTCAGTTCAGTTTTCTGGAGTCTTCTGTCTGTGATGACTTGGATTTCTCCTGCTTTCTGATTTGATCCTGAGGTGATTTTCTTTTCTTCAGATCCTCTCTCTCCACTTTCATTTCATAGAGGGAGATTCTCATGAGGGAGAGCTTTCCTTTGGAAGGCCAAGGCTTTTCTGACTCTTTCCTGGAAAAAGGCTTCTAGGAAATCTCAGTTTTGGAATCAGCATAGGCCCTTAGCTTGGCTTCTCCCTGGAACCTGGTCCTGGGAAGCCTGTCCTGCAGGAGAACCTCCTGATTCCTTGACTCCCTGCCTCCTTGGTTCCTGATTATAGAGATTGTGGGACTCTTGAACAAAGTAAGTATTTGTTTCCCAAAGTTAACCAGGCCCTTGTTAAAAAGGGGCCTAAAGGTGTTAAAGCTTCCTTCTGTTGTTAAGGGGTACTAAAAATAATACTTCTGCAAGGGCTTTGGATAGGGGGGGGGTGAATTGTCAATTTCATACTCCATATACTGAGATCACTCTCCTCAAATTTGAAATATGAATTGCTCAAATTTCAGAATTATCATGAATTGAATTTAAAAGGTTGTGTGGTTGCATTGGTGTGTGAGTGTAAGAATTGCTGGATTTGGTGTTTGTAAGTCTCGCTTCTGGTAAGCATTCTTTTGCTTGGTGGTTTGACTGCTATGCTCAGAGGGGTGGAATTGATGCTTTCAGTCTAATCTGTCTGATGTACATGCTGTATTGAAGCTGTTTGTGTTAAAAGGATGGGTGTTGTTTTTGGATAAATTTTGGATGGTTTTAAACAAAATTGGATATTTGTTTAGTCGAAGCAGGTTTTAAAGTTTTGGACCGCCTGTGGAAGCAGTTTTAAACTGTTAAAGATTGTGCTGGTTAAGTGCAGTAGTTATTGAAAGTTTAGTAGAGCAGGGGCAAGGTTCATGGTGACCAGTCCAGGGTGTCAAGGGGGGGTAGGGGGCAGGAGGGCAGGTTCCCATGTTAGTTGAAGCCAGCCAATGTGGGGGCCTTTCAGCAGACAGTGGTTAGGCCTAGATCTGCCTTTCAGACAGTATCAGCTCCTCATTCTAAGCAGGGGTGGGGTCCTGCCAAGGGCAGCTCATGGACTCTGATTTCAGTCTCCATTCAACTATTTGGGATTTCCATGCCAAGAAAGATGGGATTTAGATTCATTCATCACAGCAGTGCTGGATATCATTCACAAGGTCGTGCATGCAGCCCATTCATCCACCCCCTCAAAGCTCAAATTTTATTTCCTTTTATTCAGATAAAGAGGCTACCAAAGAAGTTTCTCCAGCAACTTAGAATTTTCTCCTCCAGCCCTTCCCACTTATCTGAAGGGGGGGATTTAATTTGTGTGAAGTGGATTTGACTCTTATTCCTCTTTTGTTATCTTTTGGATGGGTTATCTGGATGGAACCAAGATCTGAGAGTTCCTGCTCTCAAAGGTTAGGTGGACTGGAAAAGTGGACAGGACTGGAGCTTGATCACAGGTTGGTATCTTCATGTCTCTGCATTGCTTTTCTACTTTGTGCAACTGGGAGAAAGTTCTCATGGCGCATCTGCCCTCTTGGCTGCTACTTCTATCAGTTCAGAGTATGAAGCTGGCTTTTGACTCTGGCTCCAGAGTATTCAAGGTTTCACTTTTCAAGGCATTCACTTTTATCCTTACTATTTCAAATTAATCTTCTGTGGGCGATCTAACTTCAGAATCTACAGCATTAATTCTGCCACTTCTCAAGAGATGCTGCCTGGTTCTGGCAACAAGAAGAAAGCATGCCTTTAGAACCCCGGACAACAAAGTCAGTCTGTGGTGTCCTGAGAGCCACAGCTCTAGTCAGTCTAGACTGCAAACACAAACCACAACAACTTTGCATTAGGTTCATGGCATCTCGACCTGGTGCCTTCCCCAATGCCAAACTGCAGTCGGACAAGCATTCATGGCATCTTAGAAGCCTTCAAGCCTGCACTCTCATGGCATCTTGTATTCCAATTGCTAATACCTGCTCTTCAAAAGTATTCTTTCTCTTAATGGGTGAATGTCACATATGGAAAGCAGGGACACTCTGTGACCCGCCAGTCATTCAAATCAGGCCTGATGGTCACCAGGACTTGGGGTTTTGGAAACTGGAATTCAAATATAACAAGGATTTCTCGACAGAGACCTCAGACACTACATAGCAATATGATCCACATGGGGAGGACCTGAAAGTTGGAGTGATTGAGCTAGGAAGTGAAGGCATAGACAGCAGGGTCTTCATACTACAGCATCAACACAAGTCAGGTCTCACAACAAGAGCAGTCCAGCTGCGGCCAGAATGCATCAGGGGACAGATGATGGAGGGCAACAAGCAATACTGATGAAGCAAGGTCTTGCAATGTCTTAGGCACAACCTTATTCACGAACTTATTGCACACAGCTATACAGGCCAGCGGTAATAAGCAAAGCAAGGAAAGATCTTGCAACTGACTCTGTGCAGGAATCAATGATCCCCAATGAAGAACTCCACTAAAGACATATTAAGCAGACAAAAATGGATCTGTGCAGTCCTCAGAAATTAGAGATGTCATGGATTCTCCAGACAAACATTGGGGAAAACCTGCACAACTCTCTCATCATTCACCTTCCTCTAACCAACTGCTTTGGTACTAAGGCCTTACCAAAGGTTTGCAAGGACCCTTTTGTTAGTCTACAGATGCCTCTTGATTTACCTTCTTTCAGGCGCTCTTCCTTAAAGATGAGTATCTTCTGCAGTATGCTAAAAGTCAGGTCCGATCTGATTAGATCAGCTTTAAGGCTCCTGTCAAGCTTCTCTCAACAAATCTCACAGTCAATCAGCTGGCCTTTGTCTCTGTCTTTTGATTCCTTTTCTCAGCTTTTTCACCATTTGTTAAATGTCAAGTTGAAACATGTCCATCTCAGCTTTACTTCAATCAGAAAATGGAAATAGGAGCAAGAAGGTTATAACCAGTTTGAGGTCTCAGCAAAAAATTTCAGAGTTTCTATTTTGTTTTGGAAGTGTGATTTATATTGGACTGTGAGCTGTCTTTCTTGTGGTTTTCAAAAGATTTTGGTGCTTTCAGGCCACTATGATTTGTCTTCTTCCTTAAAAATTTGAGTGTGGCTCTTTTTCTTACTGAGTTATTGGACAAGGTTTGTCTTCTCGCAAGCCCTATTTCTGCGTTTCATTGAGGGGCAAAGAAGAAAAGACTGTGGACAAGGTTTTGTACCCTCCATCCTTAAAGATTCATGCTGCTTGGATCAACTCAAATGCCTTTTTTGACTTAGATTTTGCTTCTTGGTGATGTTGTTGATAAAACTTATGTGGCAAGAATGGTTTCTGTTTTGCGGACTTCTAAGGAATTCTAATATTCTTTCATTTCCTTTTTTTTTTATTTAAGGACAGCTAATGCAGAAGCAACCTTTCCTGTATTTTGCCTACGGTTCTTAGTTTATGGCTTTTCATTTGGATAATTTTGCTTGTATCATTTCGTGCCTGAATAAAGTTTATTTATTTTTTGCCCACTTTAACAGATTTTAAATTTTGCTATTCATTTTTGTTGGGTTTTTTCATTTAATCAAAATAAAGAAGTTTTATGCTTTAAACAAACTATTTCTAGGTGGGATTAATGTTGCATTTTATTTGAGACTTTCCTGTGGCAAAAAGGTTAATTTCTTTGTTACTTTTTCTTTTTGCCAGGCTTGTGCCAATTTCCAACAGCATACTAGGGCTACTTCAGACTAGTTTCTAAGGTTGCAGCTTGCATTTTGTTATTTCCCACTTTGGCAAGGAGGCATACTCTGATATTCTCTTCTAATACACCCATGCTCAGTGTTGGCTTTTTTGGTTTTATCGTGTCATTCCTAAGGATTGGCTTAGAGCTCAGCCTCCCCTTACCCTCTTTTGCCTTCCCTTACATTTAAGCTGGGACTACAGCAAGGGAAGCTAGAAGCAGTTAGCCACAAGTGTTGTCACCATTTTAAATAGGCATAAATGTAGATGTTCTTTGATCCAATCCCTTAGTCTCCTTCCTACCATTCTGCTATTTCGTGACTTAGGTGTCCCTTGCAGCTTATATTTTACAGTTTGTACCTTATATAATAGTAGATGTTATATGTGCAGGTTGACTGCATTTACTCCCTCCTTCCCCTCTGTGTTTCAGGGTGTCTGTGTGGGTGCCTTTGCTTATTTTGCTATGGAAAATGTGATCGGTCATGCTGCATGTACTCCTGTAGTTACTGGATTTGGGACTACCTGGTTATTTCCGACGATTGCTGGGGCAACGCATTGACAAATCAGGTCATGTACATGATTATCCTATTGGCGACATGCACTGGAGTCTAAAAACTGTACTTTTCTTTCATTCTCTTCTGCTGTTCTGGGTAAACCAGTTTATGTGGTTACTCTGGCTAGATAGCGCAAGGACTGCATAGGTAGGTACTAGGCTTTTGGCCCTAGGGCCTATACAAACCTAGCCAAAAAGGTACCCTGGCTTTCGCCACCCAAGAAAATTATATCTGATATTGTTAATCATCGTTCATTCCTTACGTATGGGTATTGGTTCCGACCTCAGAACCGAGCCGGCCATCTTCCAAGCTCATGTCAGCTACAAACTCTCAAGCTAAAACTCTAACCCAGAATTCCCCTCTCCCTGTTACCTCAGATTTTGTTTGCCGCATCACCATTCGGTCGTGTCAAGCTACTTCTCTTGAGCTAAGTACAATTTTTTTTCGTCATACTAAATTCCAAAACAACCTTTTCTCACAGAAAAGTCATTAGATAGTTTTCTCTTACCTTATCGCATTTAGCGGCTATCCTTTCTTTAATTCTTTCAATTCCTTTCCTCCTGTTTACCACTAGGTAATTTCTTTTTTACCATCATTGGTAAACCCCCTTTCCTTCTTACCTTCGGGTAATTTTTGTACCATTGCTGGTATTATTTCTGGTTTTTCCTTCTTTCTTTCTAACATGGCAGATAAAAAAAGTAGTCCAGGATTTAAAAGATGTTCAGATTGTGGCCATAAATTACCTACTTTAGATGCACATTCCCTGTGTGTCTATTGCTTGGGTGTGCCTCATTTAACAGTTGAGCCACCCTGCGGGATTTGTAAGAATTTCTCTAACAGGACGTTGATTGAGAGAAAAAAATAAATTGATATTGAAGAGGCTACTTAAATCTCCTTTTTCAGAGTCTATTTCTGGATTGGAGGCTTCACCCCCTCCAAGATCCAATAAGAAAAAGAGTGATGAACATATAAAGGCCAAGTCTCTTCCTTCGTCCCCTGCTTGGGTCTCCCACGAACCGAGACCCAAGAAAGCTAAGCTTTCCACTTCGGATTTGACTTTGGCTCCAGCGCTATCGGTACCCAGACTTTTGGCACTGAGGCCATCGGCGCCATCTGTGACTTCAGCACCAACTAGCATATCGGTACAGAGGGGCTCCTCAGTTCAGACTTCTTTACCGGCACCGACTGTCCAGTCGATGCAGACTGTTACGACGTCGATGGATTTTTCGGCTCCGACAACTTACCCGGCACCGACTACCCTCTCAGCACCGACAATTCAGTTATCGGCACCAATATTTTCGGTTCCAGCCTTAGCGCCAACAACCACTTTGGTACCGACCTTATCGTCGGTGCAGACCATGACTTCGGCACCGATGATTTCCTCTGTGCAGACACCTGTAGTTCAGTCCTTTACAGCCCCATTGTTTTCAGTGCAGACCTGCGAGGTGCGCACCGAGCTTGCTCCATCTTTGGATAGACCTGACTCCCCTTCAGCCGTGTCCGTGAAATCCACTAGAAGCCTCTCTGAACATGATGTATTGCGTCTTGTGGATCAAGTGCTTTTAGCCAGAGGTATCCCGCACCCCAGGACCTATCCTTCCTCGGGAGGTGATCACTCTGCCAAAGACCCCTTCTTATTCTCCTCCTTCATTGCCTTTGAAGCCCCTTGATATAGCACAGTCTTCCCCCTCTACGGTTCCCTTTATGGACCTCACTAAGGAGCCGCAGTTGCCTTCATGGCAGGAGAGTTTTGCTAGGACTCAGGATGTCAGCTGTGGTGTACGTACTTTGGTGTTTCACAGCCATCCAGGGACTCCGAGTCGGCAGGCTGAGCCACTTAGGAGAGGGTGACCCATGTCCTGGACACTCGCCCCTCTTCAGGTGGACTGGCCTTCCAGCTAATGGAGAAGGCTCTGGCGTCGACTGGCGATCCTGTGCTATCACTCTCCCCGCCCTCCTCTGGACCGCTATGTACACAAGTCGCTCCTGGCGGACACTGGGCACAAGGGCCTCAGGATATACTCCCACAGGAAACCCCTTTTGCACTGTCTTCCCCAGCTTCTCCCTCTGAGGAAGTTCATCAAAAAAGCTCGTACAAGAGGAAGCACATGAACTCCACAGAGGAGTCCCTTACTGTGAAGACACAGACTTTGATGATGGGGAAGAGTCCCCTCGCTCACCCTCTGAGGTATCCTGTGGTGATATTTTTGAAATTCTTAAACAGAGAGGTGACTGGCAACCCTTGAACCCAACCTCTGAAGAGGCTGTGTTCCTGCAGGCTTTTCACACCTGGCGCCCTACCTCCTGGGTTACTCCACCTGTCGAACTGGTCCAGCTCGTGCAGCGTGCGTGGAAGGCTCCTTACACCGTTGAGGCCATTCCCCGGAGGCCAGATAAAATTTTGTCCCCTTCTGCTACTGACCCCCATTGGTTCAAAGGTCTTCCTGTAGATGCTTTGGTGGTGGCGGCCGCAACTAAAAAGGACCTGGTGGAAGAGGAAAGCCAGACTGTCCACCCACCCAACAAAGAGTCCTGGGCTCTGGACAGAATAGGGAAGTGTACTTTTGCATCAGCGACCTTTGCAATCAGGTCCCTGAACTATATGGCACACTTTACCATGCTTCAAAGAGATTTAATTTCTCAGCTCTCTGAAACTTTGGCTGGTGCCATGTCTGATGAGGTCTGTGACAAAGTGGCCTCTCATCTAGCCACCACTGAATCGATATCTAACTTCTCCATGCGCCTGATATCTCACACATCAGAAGGAGCAGCTAGAGTGGCGAGTTCAGGCATTGTTCTGAGACGACACGTCTGGATGCGCTTGTGTAATTTCGCGGAACATTTCAAAGCTTCCTTTCTCAATGCTACCATCAAAGCCTCTTCATTGTTTGGACCCAAGGTTAAAAGCACACTGGCCAGATGTGAACAGGATGGTAAGACCCTTTCTGCCGTGGGTGTCCATTATTCTTCTCCTCAACGGGCTTTCTCCGGAAACCAGAAGAGTGGGAAGATATGGTACAAAAAGTCTCAGGGTCCTTTTCGTGACACACAGGCCGAGTTCTCCCCTAGAGGCAGAGGGGGAAACTCACTGGGAAGACGCCCTTTAAGGGGCAGAGGGGGTCCGTGTAACCAGGGTTCCAGGGACTCTTTCTCTGGCCAATCCTACCAGCGCTCCTGAAGAGCCACCCAACTGCTTTCCTCTGGAAGTGGTTGGGGTTCATTTCTCTTTGTACCCTTATGCCTGGCTAACCATCACCACCGATTCTTGTGTACAAAGGATAATAACCAGAGGTTATCATATTCCCTTCCATCTTTGTCCTGCTCCCCCAACAAACTTATCCAATGTTCCACCCAGTCAAAGGGAAGAAGCAGCATTAGAGATATCAAAGCTGCTAAGAAAGAGTCATCCAAATAGCCCCTCCAGACCAGATAGGATCCTGATTCTACTCAAGACTATTTTTGGTGCCAAAGAAAACCGGGAACTGGAGGCCAATTTTGGGTCTCAGCGTATTGAACAAGTTTGTAAGAGTACAAAATTCCGGATAGTCACAATATAGTCTAGCCTTCCGCTTTTGGAAAAAGTCGATTGGATGTGCTCGATAGATCTTCAAGATGCGTACTACCACATAAAAGTGGACAAGCCATCAAGAAGATTCCTTTGCTTCCATGCAGTAGCCAGTCATTATCAGTTCAGAGTACTGCCCTTCGGACTCTCTACAGCCCCTAGAGTGTTCACAAAGTGCATGGCAGTCGTCATAGCTCACTTGCAACTACAAGGATTCCAGGTGTTTCCATACCTAAACTGGCACATCTCCGCCATCACCAGACATCTATTGGAAGAAGCCCTGGCATGCTCTCTCCTTTCTGCAGAAAGGCTAGGCATAGCCATAAACTGGCAAAAATCCAATCACACCCCATCTCAGTCCATAGAATTCATAGGGGTCATCTTGAATACAAAGGATTGCAGAACATCCATTCCAGAGCACAGAATTTTAAGGATAAAGCAACAACTGATCCCAATCCTTTCAAGGGAGAAATCCACAGCTCACTCTGTTCTACAGTTGTTGGGTTCCATGGCAGCCTCCATCACCATTGTCCCCCTGGCCAGGTTTCACATGAGGCTTCTACAATGGCTACTGCTCACCCAATGGTATC
This sequence comes from Protopterus annectens, assembly GCF_019279795.1. NCBI lineage: Eukaryota > Metazoa > Chordata > Ceratodontiformes > Protopteridae > Protopterus > Protopterus annectens. Next base: position 280,755,854 of record NC_056741.1, read on the forward strand.
ACTTTCAGTACCCTCTTTCAGCCAAGATTCGGCTAACTCACAAGTGCAAACAGGATTTAAATTGGTGGATGACCCATAACCCATCACAATGGTCTTGCCCCTTCTCCCCCCAACAACCAAAGGCTACAGTGACCACGGACGCCTCCCTGATGGGGGTGGGGGGGCTATGTCAGGGACAGACAGTCCAAGGTACTTGGTCCGAAATGGAGGCCTATCTGCATATAAATATTCTAGAGCTGAGGGTGGTGCTTCTGGTGTTGCAAGCATTCCATCCCCAACATGGTGGTGGTCTGGTACATCAACAAATAGGGTGGAACCAAATCTTACTCACTCTGTCGAGAGGCCATGAGTATAAGGCAATGGGCGATGGCTACCAACCGTTTTCTTCTAGCAACGCACATTTCCGGGAGGTCCAGCGTGATAACAGACAGACTCAGCAGGTGTATTCTACAACCTCACGAGTGGTCCCTGAATCCTGTGATAGTGGCAGAGATTTTCAACCGCTGGGGTCTTGCTTGCTTCGACCTCTTTGCATCTCCGACCAACTACAAATGCAGCAACTATTTTGCCCTGATTTCCCCTCCAGGGCAGACACCCAGGGACGCTCTAGTCCACGATTGTCCCTTGGGTCTACTTTATGCATTTCCACCTCTCCCCCTCATTCCCCAGTTTCTGAAGAAAGCCTGCAGGTTGAAGAGCAAAGTGATCCTCATAGCACGATATTGGCCTCATCAGATTTGGTTCCCCTTCCTTTGGCCTCACCTGCTAGATCAACCGTGGATTCTCCATCCAACCCTGGGTTTGATCTCCCATCTGCAGAATCTGATTCACCCCAACTTGGACAGCCTGAAGCTCACAGCTTGGCTCCTCCAATTCCCTTGATTACCAGGCAGAATGATCTTTCTTTGCCAGTACGTGACATTCTTATTGCATCTCATAAGTCTTCCATTAGAATTACTTATCTAAGCAAGTGGAAAAGATTTACTTTTTGGCTGAAAGAAAAGCAGGTAACCAGTGTCGATACTACTGGAGTATCTAGCCACTCTTTTTCAATCCGGTCTATCGGCCTCTACCATTAGAGTTCATTTGGCTGCAATATCTAATTTCCATGATGGTGTCCAAGACTCCTCTCTTATGTCACAAAAATTATGCAAGACTTTCATAAAAGGTGTGAATCATCTAAAACCCCCTTTTAGAGAACCTACTCAACCATGGGACCTGTCATTAGTAATACAAGCTTTGACAATACCACCTTTCGAGCCAGCTTCTTCTTGCGACCTCAAATACTGTCATGGAAAACCTTGTTTTTGGTCGCCATTACTTCTGCCAGACATATCTCTGAGCTTCAAGCCTTATGCATCAAGAGTCCATACTTGATTTTTCATAGAGATAGTGTCATTGAGAACTAATCCTTCCTTTCTGCCAAAAGTGATCTCTGAAATGTCCATTAACCATTTAATTGCCAGTTTTCTTCCCCAACTATTCAAACAAAGGAGAGTATTGCCTACATACCCTAGACATTCACAGGCAAATTCACTTCTACTTGAACAGGATTAAGGCCTCTCGTAAATGAGACTAGTTATTTTTGTCCTATTCTGGACCTAGATTAGGATGTGCTTTTGCTAAGGTCACATTGGCTAAATGGTTGAGAGACTGTGTGACCTTCATTTATAGACACAGTAATATTCCATTACCTACTACCATAAATGCTCATTCTACAAGGTTGGTGGCAACTTCTGCTGCCTACCATGCCAGAGCTTCTTTGCATGACATTTGTGCAGCTGCAACTTAGGCTACCCCTCATACCTTCATCAATCATTACAAATTGGATTTGGCCTCCAGGGGAAGAGCATCTTTTGATTCTATGGTGCTCAGGAATGTCCTTCCATGAGAGACTCCCAGGAATAAAGGTAGCTGGGGACTCTGTCCCATACGTAAGGAATGAACGAGGATTAACAATATCAGATAAAGAAGTTATGTCTTACCATAACATTCCATCTGTATTGTTGATCCTCGTTCAATCATTACGACCCTCCCTCCTTCCTCCTCCTGTGGCTTCTAGTGGATCTCACCATCTGGTTCTATGAAGTCATTTGACCAGAGGTAGCCTCTACCTTCTTTTGACTTGCAAACTCAATCTGAGGTAACAGGGAGAGGGGAACTCTGGGTAAGAGTTTTAGCTCGAGAGTTTGTAGCTGACGGGAGCTTGGAAGATGGCCAGCTCGGTTCCGAGGTTGGAACCGATACCCATACGTAATGACTGAACGAGGATCAACAATACAGATGGAACATTATGGTAAGTCATAACTTCTTTTTTCCTGTGCCCCTGTCAAACAGAACCACAGAAGTGATCCCCAGGGTGAATTTCCTATTACCCATCCAATCATCAAGATTTTTCTTGAGGAGTGCTAATGAGGAACTCTGTTTGACATAGATAGGTAGTCTGTTCCAGAGTATGGGAAGTCTCTGGGACAGGAATCTATCCCTCCAGCATGTTCTGTTTATTGTGAATACCAGGTGTAGGTCCCTAGAGCGTGTAGCACAGAGGGATTGGGATTTCTTTAAGTGGAGCATGTCCAACAGCTCTGGGTTTGACATAGCTTTGTATGTTAGGCAGAGATCGCCTCTGAGTAGGCGATATGCGACGGAGTAAAGCTGGAGTTTTTTGAGTCGGTCTTAGTAAGGCATCTTTTTGAGGTCAGTAATGCTCTTTGTGAGGTATTTCTGTGGCCTTTCCAGTTGTTGTAGATGTCTTGTGAGGTACATACCAAAAGGTGCATTGTACTCTATAATGGGTCTAATGAGTGATGAGTAGAGGGGAACAATGACCTCTTTTTTTCTTGATGAGAAACCTTTTGTGATGAGTTGTGCCACGTAGAAGGATTTCCTGACCACTGTGGCGATGTGATTATCAAAGGAGAGACTAGAGGTCTCTTATCACACCTTCATTGTTAAGTAGACTACCACCTATGTGGTAGCTCATGGGTGCAGAGTTTTTACCAAAGGGGATGACAATGCACTTTTTGGCATTGAGCTTGAGACCATGACTTTGACACCAGGCATCTGTCTCAGAGACGCCCTTTTGTAGGATGTCCACATCATTAGGAGTTTCGATTATGGCTCCTAGTTTGCAGTCATCTGCGAATTTAGTGAGTCTTCTCTGTTACTATTTTATGCAAATGCATAACCTTCATTTATAACAAAAGGAGAGTGCAGCTGCCGGAACCTGTAAGGCAGATTCTACGAGGGCAATAGCTGCTTCCACAGTCTTGCATGCCAGAGTTTCTATAGATGATATATGCACAGTGGCTGCTTGGGCATCCTCACATGCTTTTATTACGCATTGCAAGTGGGATCTGGTTTCTAGGGGGACGAGCATACTTTGGTTCGATGGTGCTCAGGAATATTCTTCTGTGAGACCTCCCAAGATTTCAGTAGCTGGGGACTCTGTTCCACAGTCAAGGATTAAGTGAAACTTGGCAAAATCAGATAAAGAAATTATGTCTTGCCATAATGTTCCATCTGTGTTGTCGATATTCACTTCTCCTTGACACCCCCACCCTCCTTCCCTTTGGCTTTTGGGCTTCTTGGATCTATCCCAATATACTGGATTATTCCTTTATGGTTACAGATATGGTCTCTGATCTGTTATTTCTTGTCTGTTACTAATTTATGCAAACTCAATCTGAGGTAATCTTGAGAGGAGCATTATGGGAAAAGCTAAGCTCGAGAGTTTTTGGAAGGCGCGAGCTGGAATAACGGCCAAGTCGGTTCTGAGATACGTAACTGAACCCACAGTCAAGGATATGTGAAGATGGACAACACAGATGGACTGTTAAGGTAAGACATAGCTTCTTTTTATGACATCCTAGCTGGGGAAAACCCTGGATAACTCAACATCACTATAAAAGTTAGTTTCAATGCAGCAAGGAGATAGGATGTCTAGAACTAGGGTGCCTTCTGCATTGTTTTGTGTTTTATTGTTTTATATCTTCCAGCAGTTGCAAAGATCTGAGAGATATGTATTTTTCACAGGGAGATGCTAAAATGCTGGTAGTTTCTAGCAGTGGGGGGGGGGGTTACCATCCTGTAAGTATCCCAGCAGCAATATCTGCGATATTAATTTAATAATTCTCTGAGAAAGAGAGAGAGGGCATTTTGTATTTGTCTTTGACCTGACAGCAAAAGCTGGGAAACATCCACTCACCACTTCTGCCTGCTTGTTAGTTTTTAGGGCACAGTAACTCTTTTAGATTCAGATAAGAATGTAGTAAAGTATAACTTAGATGATTTCTTTATTTAAGACTGTTCTTCAGTGTTTTAAATATTTCCTGCAATTTTGAACTCTGATGTAACTGATTACTTACTGAGTATTGTCTTGTTCTTCTATTATTTATTATTAAATATCTTTAAACCTATCATTGTGCCTTATATCTGTGAGACATATTTAAGCTTTGAGAGTACTTGCATATGTATTTGGTGACACTGTGGGCTACTCCTAATAGCCTTGCTCTTGGTCAAACTACCATTTGAATTAATAGTAACATTACACAGTAAGATTGGACACCCTTTGCTAAGGGCCTTAAAGTAGCTGATAAAGAGTTGGCTGGTGGCAGTGATAACTACCTTATGGTCTGAGCAAAAGGGGGCATAGCTAGTAAACCTGTGCCAGCCTTTCTCAGGTGTGTGTGTGTGTGTGTGTGTGTGTGTGTGTGTGTGTGTGTGTGTGTGTGTGTGTGTGTGTGTGTGTCAGTTACCTGGGTAGGGACATGAAGCACTGGTTGGACAGAGGGGGTGCTTGGAGGAGGTCTTAGCTTGGCCACTCAGCTGAGATCTCAACTCTATAGCTGTGCCAGTGGGAGTCTTACTGGGGATCTGGAAAAAGAGCGAGAAGCCAGCCCCAGACTGACTGTGATCTCTGTGTGCTCTTAAGGGAAATTGCACTTTACTGTGTGTGTGCACTTGTCATCCTCTCAGTGTGTACGTTCCCCACTGTTGCCAGTGGTGAGGACTGAGGCTCCTTGATTATTGGGGTAGTGCTAGGGGCATCACAACTGCAAACAGAGAATAACATTTTTAGGTGTGTTCATCTTGCCAAGCATATAAAGCACCATTGTGCAACAGTATCAAAATGTAAATGACTCCCAGCATAACTTGCAACCAGTTAGGGGCAAATCTAGAAATAATCTGGGGCACTTTTAAAATATTAGCAATATTAACTTGAGACATTGACAGAATAAGGAAATGGGAATTAATATACATTTTCTAAACTAAAAGACTTTTATAACTCTAACTGCTATCTTTAAAAGTGTAGTTCATCACCATTTCTCCAATCACTGATTTTTAAAATAGTTAATAAGGACAGACCTAAAATTTAAATTAAAGTCAGGGACAGTTGAGAGGTATGATCAGGGCAAGATTGAACAGTCTAATTGTTAAACACTTTTATGTGCAAAGCAACCTAATAATAACTACTATCCACCATTAAGAAAAAAAAATCCTTCAGAGAAGAGGTTTTCTCTTCACATAATAATAATGGATTGTAACCAGTGAAAGAGCATTTGCTAAACAGCTCCTGCTTACTGTAATGATAATTCCAGAAGTAAAGACTACTCACAAACTTCAAATATTCGAGAACCTTCTAAAGTTTCACTTTTCCACAGTAAACAAATGTGGCTGCATCAGCGACTATCATCTTCTTTCGGCTGTTCCTGTTAGGGGTCGCCACAGCAGATCACCTGTTTCCATTTCTTCCTGTCCTCTGCATCTTGCTCTGTCACACCAACCATCTGCATGTCCTCTCTCACCACATCCATAAACCTTATCTTAAGCCTTCCTCTTTTCCTGTTACCTGGTAGCTTCATCCTTAGCATCTTTTTCCCAATATACTCAGCATCCCTCCTCAGCACATGTCCAAACCAATGTAATCTTGCCTCTCTGGCTTTGTCTCCAAACCTTCCAACCTGGGCTGACCCTCTAATATACTTATTCCTAATCCTGTCCACCCTCGTCACACCCAGTGCAAATCTTAACATCTTTAACTCTGCCACATCCAGCTCAAACTCCTGCCTTTTTGTCAATGCCACTGTCTCCAACCCATATAACACAGCTGGTCTCACTACCCTCTTGTAGACCTTCCCTTTCACTCTTACAGGTACTCGTCTGTCACAAATCACTCCTGACACTCTTCTCCACACACTCCATCCTGCCTGTACTCTCTTCTTCACCTCTCTTCCACACTCACCATTCCTCTGAACTATTGACCCCAAGTAATTAAACTCATCCACCTTCGCCACCTCTACTCCTTGCATCCTCACCATTCTTCTATCCTCCCTCTCATTCACACACATATTTTCTGTCTTAGTCCTGCTGACCTTCATTCCTCTTCTCTCTAGAGCATATCTCCATCTCTCCAGGGTCTCCTCCACCTGTTCCCTACTCTCACTACAGATCACAATGTCATCTGCAAATATCATAGTCCATGGGGACTCCTGTCTGATCTCGTCTGTCAACCTGTCCATCACCATTGCAAATAAGAAAGGGCTCAGAGCTGATCCTTGATGTAACCCCACCTCCACCTTAAACGCATCCGTCACTCCCACCGCAGACCTCACCGCTGTCACACTACCCTCGTACGTATCTTGTACCACTCTTACATACTTCTCTGACACTCCTTACTTCCTCATACAATACCACAACTCCTCTCTAGGCACCCTGTCATATGCTTTCTCTAAGTCTACAAAAACACAATGCAACTCCTGCTGACATTCTCTGTACTTCTCCATCAACACTCTCAGAGCAAACATCACATCTGTAATGCTCTTTCCCAGCATGAAACCATACTGCTGTTTACTAATCATCACGTCCCTTCTTAAACTAGCTTCCACTACTCTTTCCCATAACTTCATGCTGTGACTGATCAATTTAATCCCTCTGTAGTTACTACAGCTCTGCACATCACCCTTATTCTTAAAAGTTGGTACCAAAACACTTTTTCTCCATTCCTCAGGCATCCTCTCACTTTCTAAGATTTTATTAAACAATCTGGTTAAAAACTCCACTGCCATTTCACCTAAACACCTCCATGTTTCCGCAGGTATGTCATCTGGGCCAGCAGCCTTTTCATTCTTCATTCTCTTCATAGCTATCCTTACTTCCTCCTTGCTAATCCATTGTACTTCATGATTCACTATCCCACATCATCCAACCTTCTCTCCCTCTCATTCTTTTCATTCATCAACCCCTCAAAGTACTCTGTCCATCTGCTCAACACACTCTCCTCACTTGTGAGTATGTTTCCCTCATTATCCTTTATCACCTTTACCTGCTGCACATCTTTCCTAGCTCGGTCCCTCTGTCTAGCCAATCGGTACAGGTCCTTTTCTCCCTCCTTGGTGTCCAACTTTCATACAACTCTTCATATGCCTTATCCTTAGCCTTCGCCACCTCTCTCTTTGCCATGCACCTCATCTCCTTATACTCCTGTCTATTTTCTTCATCTCTCTGACAATCCCACTTCTTCTTTGCCAACCTCTTTGCCTGTATACTCTTCTGTACTTCCTCATTCCACCAACATGTCTCCTTGTCGTCCTTCCTCTGTCCCGATGTGATACCAAGCACCTTTCTAGCCGTCTCCCTTAGTAGCTTTGCTGTAGTTACCCAGCTATTTGGTAACTCTTCACTGCCAGCGAGTGACTGCCTTAACTCATCCCTGAACTCCACCTCACAATTATCCTTTTTCAGTTTCCACCATTTGATCCTTGATGCTGCCCTCACACTCCTCCTCTTCTTGATCACCAACGTCATCCTACAAACCACCATCCTATGCTGCCTAACTACACTTTCTCCGGTCACCACTTTACAGTCTCCAATCTCCTTCAAACTGGCCCTCCTACATAAGATATAATCCACCTGTGTGCATCTTCCTCCACTCTTGTATGTCACCCTATGCTCCTCCCTCTTGTTAAAATACGTATTCACCACAACCATGTCCATCCAGGTTAATGATCCCTCAGTTGCATTTACTATTCAAACACTCTAAACTCTGTATTTCTGTCTTGCCCATTTTTGCTTATCCATTTCCCTGCATGGGCTCAGTAATTCTGCACAAATTGGAATCTACAAACATTTCAGTGTTTCAGAAATCCATGTTTCACCCAGTATTATACGGTGCAATTACAGTATCTATTGTAGCAGCTGTAAATATGTAAATCTTCTGCAATTTGGTTCTGTTAACTATATAGCATAACTAAATTGTTTACTGTTTGCTTTATGAAATACTGTTTGTTCAGCTCCCGCTGCTATTGTATATACTAATTCAGCTTGGACTTAAACTATTTTCAATTTTTATTTCATGTGTGTACATATGACCACTTTTACTCATTTATGTATTTTATATCTGTGTATCTACCTTTTGGCCCAGGTTGCAACTACAAAGGGTCTTTGGACAAGTTCATTTGTTCAGTTAAAAAAATGAAATAAATGCTGTTTTGCCATACCCTCACAAATCTCCTGGTGTCATACCTGTTGGCAAGTGCTGGAGCAACAGACAGTCTCCACCAGCATTGTAGTGGCCCTTCTATTCCTGCAGCCTTAACAATCACAAGTTCAAAACACTGGTGTTTTATTGATTACATGTTGAGCTTACTTTGGCTCCTCATTGTTTCAAGTAAAGTGGTCCTCAAATGGAAAGGGGATTCCCCATCAACAGTGCAGTGCTTACTGGCCTGTGCCAGTAGTGTAGAGGGATGAAGTCCTGACTACAAGCCAGGCAACCCAGGTTTGGCTAGCAATTTAGGCACTTTACTGTACAGGCAAGAGAGGATAAACCATGCCTATACAGGGTGGGCGTAGCATGCTTATTTGATCCCTCATTGAACCTGATAGAGGCACAGGCTCAATGGACTACCAGCCTGGTTTTGCATGACAAGTGAGACGGCACTACTACTTTAGGCTCCAGGGCAGGTAGTCCTAAAGCCACTCCTAATAGTCTGCATAGCATAATAATCTGTGCGACATTCAACATGCTGAGAGGTGTAGTAGGGTTCAGCATGAAAAGCTGTGGTTGTGTGTTGAAGCATAATGCTGTAGGTAACCAACCTTTCTCCATCACTTCCCACATGTCCCCAGATGTTCTTCATGTTTCACTGTTGCAGTCATTACATTTGGGTAATCTACTGGCAGGTTGCCCTCAGTCAGCCTGAATTCCAAAGTCTTGGGTCCTGCGTCGGTTGCGGTCTCCTCTTCCATGACGTCAGGTCGTCAAGGGTATAAAACAATCAGTTGACGTCATTTTCTTTAGTCTTTCTTGCCATGCGGTGCCCGAAGCAGAAGCAGTTCGCAAGTGCCAGTTGGCTGACACCTGAAATTTTCGAATTCGAGTTTCAGAACCGAAGTCTTCACTAAAACTAAGTACCCCGTTGGGGAAACTTTTTTCTTGCTCCATACCGATGTCAGAAAAAGTTAATAATTGCATTACTTGTGGGAAGCAAATACCTCATAAGGATTTCCATTTATACTGTATTCCTTGCCTAGGCCCTGATCATAACGTGCCTAGCTGTCGGTTTTCTGCTAGATTTAACCAACGCACTATTAAGCGTCGGTATATCTTTGCCTCAAAATATTTTGGAAACAGATTTAACTATCCTGAAATGTCGTTGGATAGTAATCCGACTACCAGAGTACACAAAAATGCAAAGAAAAGGACAGAGACAGACCGTCGAGGTCCAAAGCAGACGATGAAGCTTCTCCTAAGCCAGTTGCCGGTACTCAGTGAGGCACTTTCACAGCCCCTGATACCCGCTACTTTCGAGTCGCAGGCCCCTACCAAGACCCATGTGGAGTCCGGCACACCGCAAGATTCTCAAAGTATTGTACCCACGGATGTCTCTCCCTCAGATGGGTCCAGAGCCGCTGAGCAGGCACCGGCTTTTGAGGGTGTATTCAGGCCACAACATTTTTATATAAAACCGACGCTAGCTTCAAAATCAAAGACAAAAGCAACTTCTAAAGCTAAAAAAACAACACATGAGCCACGTGCACAGGCCTCTATGCCCAAAAAGCAGATGATCAAAATGGCTGAAGACCTAATTACCTTGATCAGGGGTTCCCAACCCCCTCCTGATAAGAGGCCTAGGCAAGACACTGATTATGAATCCTCAGATCAAGTTTCTATTTCTTCTGATCAGGAACTTATCTATACCACCCTATGAGGATTCTGATGCAGAGGAATCTATCGCATCTGCATCTCCTCCTGAAGATTATTCCTTTGGAGAAACCTTGCATACTTTGAAGGAGCATTTCCACTAGGAAAGTCACGATTTCTCATAATCAGAAAAGAGCCTCAGGGATTTCCTTCTTCTCTAGGCCTTTAGCCATACCTCCTGTTTTAGACATTGTAGATGATGTGTTTTCGGAGTCAAGCTTGACTCCAGACTCCTTACCTCCGGCTCTTAGCAAGCCAGACAGATATTACAAGGTTCCTGACTCTCACAAATTTTTATTTAGAAACCCTGCTGCTGACCCTGAAACTAATTCACAGGGTCCAAAAGGTGTTAAGGCCTCAACAGCAAAAAATCCTACCCCTTCTGACAGAGATTCCAGGGCACTGGATAGATGGGGAAAGAAGGTTTATACATCTGCAACTTTGGCAATTAGGGCCTTAAACTGCCAGTTTCATATGCTCAAGTATCAACAACATGTTGTGGGATTACTGAAACAGAAATTGATGTTGATTTCTGAATGTGCAGAAAATAAAGAATTGCAGGAATTATTGCATGCAGCAGAACAAGTTGGAAAGCATACTTTGCAATGTGGTTTTGATTCCTTAGAGACCTCCTGCAGGGCCGCAGTTACTGGATCTGTGATCAGGAGGCATGCCTGACTAAAAGACCAAAATTTGCCTGATCATGTTAAAGCTAAATTGCTGGATGCACCTTTACAGCATGATGCTCTGTTTGGTATTAAGGGAGAAGAGGTTTTAAAAAAATTGGAAGACAAAGCTATGTCTATGCAAACTGTAAAAGACTTCTTACAAGGCGGCCATGGTGGTGCAGCAGTTAGCGTTATCACGTCACAGAAAGAGGTTTTCCGGTTCGATTCTCGGATGGGGTGCTTTCTGTGCGGAGTCTGCATGTCCTCCCTGTGGTCGTGTGGGTTTCCTCCGGGTGCTGCGGTTTCCTCCCACATCCCAGAGACATGCAGTAGGTTGATTGGACACTCTAAATTGGCCCTAGGTGTGAGTGTGGGCCTTCTGTGGAAGGTTGGGTGCCGGGCTGGCAACTCGACACCGTAAACTCCACTGCCAATCATGAGCGGACAGATGATCTGCTCTGGCGACCCCTAACCGGGAAAAGCCGAAAGAAGAAGAAGACAAGTGCAGCCACCAAGATTCAGTAGACACTGGCCTACAAAAAATTGGTCCTTTCCTGTGTCTGACAGAGCTCAATGGGGCAAATCCAGGTGCCCTAAAGGTTCTAGATACCAGTCACAGGTTTCTTACAGGTCAAAGCAATGGGGTGCTTCTACCTCCAAATCTGGAGGAAATAAAGTGCAGCCCTACAGTAAACAGTCTCAATGACTTCCCTCTGCCATCACCAAGCACTTATCTTTTGGCAGCACCCTTAGGGGGAAAATTAGCACTTTATGCTCAAAATTGGTAGTTAATAACCCAGGACAAGTGGGTGTTAAACATAGTATCTCAGGGATACAGATTCCACTTCCACACTCTGCTACTTGCAAATGGTTAGCCAGATCTGCCATAAAATCAATGGGCAGAGGCACAGAAACAAGTTACGTCCCTCATGGATATGGGGGCTATTCAGCCAGTACCAGAACAGGAAAAAGGACAAGGGTTTTATTCAAGACTGTTCTTGGTACCCAGAAAAGATTAGGCCTGGCACCCAATACTGGATTTATCAATTTAGAACACATACCTGGACATTCCAAAATTCAAAATGCTAACTTTGCAGCAACTTCTGCCCATGCTGGGCAAGAACGCTTGGCTGGTGACATTAGACTTAAAAGAGACATACCCGCATATCCCAATAAGGGAATCATGCAGAAGATACCTCCGTTTCCAGGTTGGCTTTATGCATTACCAATTCTCTGCACTGCCCTTTGGCTTATCTACTGTGCCCAGGGTCTTTACAAAGTGCCTGGCACCAGTAATTGCATTTTGCAGACAAAGAAGTAAACAAATCTATCCTTACTTGGACGACTGTCTCATTCAAGCAGAGAACAAGGACATTCTTCTTCAGCATCTGGCGTTTGTGAAAAGGCTTCTAACATGCCTATGGTACACAATAAACGATGAGAAATCACAACTGATACCCTCTCAAAAGATAACATTCCTGGGTGCAAGCTTGAATACAACTGCCCAGATGGCTTTCCTCACGCCAGACAAACAAAGGCAACTGACTACTTACTTCATACTGATGGCAACAAAAACCCAGTTATCTGCAAGACAAACTCTGCAGGCTTTGGGGTTCATGGCATCCTGCATTCTACTGATTCCATATGCAAGACTGCATATGAGGAAACTACAGTGGTACCTAAAAAATTTATGGAGTCAACATTGTCACACTCTGGAAACAATGATTCCTCTCATTCCCTGCCTACAACAGGAGTTTCTATGGTGGGCAAAGGCATGTCACCAAAACATGGGACGGGCTTTCACTCTACCCCTGCCAGCCAAATCTTAACAACAGACGCATCAGATTATGCATGGGGGGCCCACCTGGCAGGAAGATGCATTCAGGGCGTATGGACCCCAAAACAAATGCATCTGCATATCAACCAAAAAGAGATGTTAGCTGTTCAGAATGCCCTGACACCCTTCAAGGACTTACTTCATCCAGGACAACAACTAATAAAAACGGACAACACCACGGTTATGTGGTACGTAAACAAGCAGGGGTGCATGCACTCATACCCTCTTTGCAGGCTAGCCATGGCACTGTGGGAAACAGCCTTGACTTACCAAGTACATCTTCAAGCTCAATTCCTGCCAGGAAAGCAAAATACTCTGGCAGATGATTTAAGCAGAAACCTTATGGACCCTCACGAGTGGAAACTAGATCCACAAGTCTTCAGCATGATAACAAAGAAATGGAGGAGCCCAGACATAGACCTATTTGCCTCCCCTCAGAATTATCAACTGGACAAATTCTGCACAAGGACTTACCACAGACAAGCATGGAAAGTGGATGCCCTATCCTTCAGTTGGAAAAATCTATCAGTTTACGCCTTTCCTCCTCTGCCTCTTCTTCCCAAGGTCCTACTAAAAGTCAGACAAGAAAAAACAAAGATGATACTAATTGCCCCGGACTGGCCCCACCAATACTGGTACCCAATCCTAAGGAATATGTCTCAGTTCCCAGTTTGGTACTTGCCTCAAATACCTCACTTACTGTCCCAGCTAAACAATCAGATCCTGCACAATCAACTCCAAACACTGAACCTGGCAGCATGGTTGATCATGTAGTTATTCAAACAACACCTCTCAGTAAAGCTGTGATGGATGTCGTTTTGGAAGCCAGAAGGCCTAGTGCTAGAAAATCTTATGCTGATAAATGGAAGAGATTCTGTGCTTGGAACCAAGCACATGGAACTGACACAGCAGAGCCAAATATTCCTCAGATTTTACAATACTTGACTGAGATGCTTGACAAAGGCCTATCTTTTTCATCAATAAAAATCTATGCCTCTGCCATCTCGGCTCATTACAACACAGAGCCACCAATCTTTTCTCATCCGTTACTAAAGCAGTATCTTAGAGGGGCCAAAAATGTAAGGCCTCCCAGAAGATCATCAATTCCTGCATGGGACCTCAATTATGTGTTGGAAAAGCTCACCCTGCCTCCATTTGAACCATCTGCTACTGCAGATCTAAAGTTCTTATCATGGAAAGTAGCTCTGCTCCTGGCAATTATTTCAGCAAGAAGGGTCTCAGAGCTACAGGCCATGGAGCCTTTTATCATATTTTACCCAGACAGGGTGTCCCTCAGGACCAATCCTTCATTTATGCCAAAGGTGGTTTCCAGTGTGGCTCTTAACCAAACTGTTCATCTGCCAACTTTTTATCCAAATCCGCAGAACAAGGGGGAGCGGATTCTGCATTCCTTGGACGTACACAGACAACTAAGATTCTACTTAAGCAGGACTAAAGCTCTAAGAAAAACTGAGCAGTTACTAGTGACATTTGCTGCAGGATCAGTGGGAAAGGCTATTTCAAAGCAGACTATTTCAAAGTGGATAAGCCACTGCATTCGTTTCTGCTACTTACACCATGGCAAACCGGTGCCCAAGGGCATTAGGTCTCATTCCACCAGGGCTGCAGCTACATCAGCAGCTCTTCTCAGAGGAGTACCAACCAAAGACATTCTAGAGGCTGCTACTTGGAGTTCTGTTCACACTTTTACAAAGCATTATCATTTGCCTCTCTACTCTAAGTCCAGGGCGGGCTTTACCACTGCAGTTCTGCAGGGCCTTATAGCTGCCCCTAATGCAGTTTAGCTCCAGCCTCCCATCCATAGCTTTGGGATTCTACCCAAATGTAATGACTGGAACAGTGAAACACGAAGAACATAGTACAGTTGTGTACACTTACCATAAATGTCGATGTTCGAGTGTATTCACTGTTGCAGACCAGGTTACCCGCCCGCCCATCCCCCTTTTATTCTGGAGTTTCTCTTTCCTTCACTATCTTCTACAGCCTTTGTGGTTTATTTGCTTGTAGATGAAGGTAAAGTTTGTTTTGTTGCATGTATATATAGCTTGTGTGTGTGTATATATATATATATATATATATATATATATATATATATATATATATGTGTGTGTGTGTGTGTGTATATATATCTATCTAGATCTATATGTATATGTATGTATATATATATGTATATATATATATATATATGTGTATATATATGTATATATATATGTATGTGTGTATATATATATATATATATATATATATATTATTTTTGCTACCGATTTGGGGGGCACCTGACATCTGGGGCAAGAAAAACTAAAGAAAATGTCCTCGGCTACTTGTTTTATACCCCTGATGACCTGACGTCATGGAAGAGGAGACAGCAACTGACGCAGGACCCACGACTTTGGAATTCAGACCGACTGAGGGCAACCTGCCAGCAGATTACCCAAATGTAATGACTGCAACAGTGAATACACCTGAACATCTACATTTATGGTAAGTGTACACAACTGTACTTTCCCTTTCTCCTCCCCTGAGAGCCCCACCCAAGGTATAGTGGCAGCCCCACCCAAGGAATAGTGCCAGAAAAGAAGGTCTGCCTGCCTTTCCCTGTGTGGATTCCAATCCACTTCTCAGTCTACTGGTGACACCATCTGGACTAGTACTGGACAAAGAGGTAGTGATAGACATAGTCATCGAGTAAAGCTGATGGCCAGCTACAGACAAAAAAAAAAAAAAAAACAGCTAGTGGCAGTCATCGAAGACTTACTGCTCTTACTGTGGAAGCTAATTCCAGGGGGCTGTCTGTATTTGGTTTGCCCATTTATCTGGTACCAAATTTGGCAAGGGTGTAGGCATGTTTACTCTCTGTACAGAAATAAGATGCACATTTGGCAGTGGGACAGAGGTATTACTTTTTAGCATTTCACATTATGGGTGAAGTGGGCAAACTGAAAGTATTCTGTCTGATCTCCCATTTCATCAGAAAACTCAGAGAAGAAAGATCCAAAATGGATTCTTGTCACTGCTCAGTGTCCAAAACGTGCGTCATTTCCGACTCTGTGGTTCCTGATGTTACCAGAAACTTTCCAGCCAAGGGAGTCCCCCCAAAATTTAGCTTTTAACTGGTTCTACCTCAGGGCCTTGCTGGTAGATGTTGATGCTGTGGTTTCACCAAACCTTCCAGCAGGAATGTCAGAAGTGACTGAAGCTGCCTGATAAGCCTTCTGCTTGGTATACTTAATCTGCCAAGTGTAAAAGATTTAGTGCTTGAGTGAAGATATGTAATGCCTCCCAATCTAGACGATGTTCTTCGTCTTCCCTTGCTGCAGTCCTGACAATTTTTAACAGTATTTGGATGTCAGAAAAGTGAATAACTGTATTTGCTTGATTGTGCTAGGTTAGTGTTTGGGAAAGGACAAAACAGTGAAGTCTAGGGGAGGAACCGCAGTCCCGGACGTCCGGGTCTTTAGAAGGCTCAGGGGAGCCAGAGGTTTTGCAGTCTCTATGGAGTCTCAGGCAGATACTTTACTGTTACAGGATGTGCCCTCTCAGGAGGTAGGCCAGGCTGAGGGGCTTCTCAGGTAACTGTTCTTCTCTTCCCAAGGTAGTTAGGGCCTCTTTAGAGGAAGGCTCTGTGCCTAAGAAACATATGCTTAAAATGGCAGAAGATTTGATTACTCTGATTAGAGGTTCTATGCCCCACCTGATAAGAGGCCTAACAGGAGTTTGATAGTTTTGAACAGTGTTCACAGGCTTCAGTGTCTTCTGTGGTAGACTTGCAACAGCTTCCTACTTATTCTAATTCTGATGTGGATGATTCTTCAGCTTCTCCTCCTGAGGATTTTTCATTTTCAGAGACTCTTCACTCCATGAGGGAGCACTTTAAATGGGAAGGCCAAGATTACTCTGACTTTTTGCCCCAGCATAGGCCCTTAGCTATTCCTCCTGTGTTGAATGTGGTGGAGGATGTTTTTGCAGAGGCTTCTCTGAACCCTGATTCCTTGCCTCCTGCTCCTGTTAAGCCTGATAGGTATTATATCATAAGTATTTGTTTAAGAGTCCCAGGGCGGACCCAGAAACTGTTTCTCAGGGGCCTAAAGGTGTTAAAGCTTCTGTGGTTAAAAATCCTGTACCCTCTGATAAAGAGGCAAGGGCTTTGATAGGGTGGGTAAGAAAAGTATATACTTCTTCCACTCTAGCCATGAGGGAATTGTCAATTTCATATGCTGAAATATCAGAATTATCTCCTTTCACAATTGAAATCTAAGGTGGATGCTTTGGCGGAAGGTATTGAGTGTAAAGAATTGCTGGATTTGGTTCATGTGTCTGAACAAGTGGGTAAGCATTCTTTGCAGTGTGGTTTTGATGCTGTTCAGGCCTCCTCGGTGGCTGCTACTAGTTCTGTTCTTCGCAGACATGCATGGTTGAAGGATCAGAATTTAGCTGAGCATGTTAAGACCAGGATTTTGGATGCTCCTTTACAGTCTGATGTGTTGTTTGGAGAGGACAAAGCTAAGTCTATGCAGACTGTTAAAGAGACATATCCTGCTTATGGTTCCCAGTCTACTCATCAGTCCGTGCTGACCCAAGGACAGTCCTTTCAAGCATTAGGGTTCATGGCATCTTGTATTTGGTGCTTCCCACTAAACTGCATATGAGGAAGCTGCAATGGTATCTCAAAAATGTATGGACACGACTGCCAAGCTCTGGACACACTGTCATTCAAATAATACCTTGCCTTGCCTTCAAAAGGAATTCTGTGGAATGTCAGGTTACTTCTTCCACTCAATTTTGTGTTGGAAAACTTACTCTACAACCTTTTGAGCCTGCAGCTACTGCTGAATTTGAAATATTTGTCATGAAGACTGCTTGATTTTCCGTGGCTTTAAACCAAACTATTCATTTGCCTGTTCCAGCTGGGATTAGGCCAGACTAGAGCTGGGCATGTTGTCAGCTCCTGCTACTTTATAATTTGGACTGCAGCAAGGGAATCCTAACATCTACATTTATTTTAAGGATTCATACTTGTATAGATATTCTTGAGTCTGTTAACCATTTACACATTGCCAGTGGCCTCCCTCAGGCTGCACCTCATTTCACCAACAGGGCCAGCTCCCTGTCAATTTGGGAGTAAATGTATGTGTTTTTTCTAATCTATTTCCGGCACTTATTTTATTATTATTTTATTTTTTATTTTACATTTGTTTACCAGGAAAGTCCATCTGGACATGCATCCTTTTTTAGCAGAGACATACAGAAGTACAATATAATTAGTAGTATACATAGGACAAAGAAGTTAAAATACTAGCTTATACACAGTTTGGACAAGCAGCTATACACAAAGGCTAATTAATGGATTACTAAGTCTAGATAATATACGATAAGTTTTAAACAAATTAATGAGAATCAAAACATTAAACAATAAGTAGAGAGGCTTTACATCATTGTACGTTTCTGTGTAAATAAATAGAGAAACCAATATGGAATTACACAATTTATGAATATAGTTTACAAAGAAATTGAAATGTCTAGTCTTAATATGTCAGCAGCTCTACAGTGGTATAGTATTGTGTAACATTAGTATGCAAAGAGGCGTAGGTAATAGAATAGATAGAGGGAGATGGTTTAGTTAGTAAGTGAAGAAAAGGCAGTAGCATAGTCAGAGGGATTGCATAGTCCGAGAGATTGCATAGTCAGAAGGATTGCATGATTTTGGCATTCGGCTTTTCCATCATCATGATAATGTGTAAGCTATTTCTGCTGGTCACAGTCTTATGGAATGAAGGAATGTGGACAAGCATCAATTGAAGTGATTCTTATGAGGGTTCTGCAATTCTACCCACCATTGACGCTCTCCCTCCCTCAACTCAGACAATGTTGTCCTTCCTCTGTTTGAACCCACTTGTTTGCAATTTTTGAAGTTCTTTTCTCAGAAAATACTCTTTCTAGTGATCATCACCTGTCCTCACGGAGACCCATTTTAACGGGAAATATATCTTAAGTTTTATCAGCAATCAGGTACCCCTTAACACTAACCCACATTTCCTTCTGTAACAGGTGAATAAATCCCATTTATCCCCCCCCAACCAGAAGGAAGAGGGCTTTTCACATACTGTACATTCACCATCATTACCGGTTTTGCCTGATGCAGTCATTGAAGAGTTTAGAAAAATTAAACTGTGTTTTGTTTTTGTCACTCCAGTAAGGGAAAGGCTCTTTTTGCAGTGCAAATCCTTTCCAAGTCACTTGACAACTGCATTTATTTTTTGACATCAGGTAACAAATTGCATTTTGGAAAATACTGCTAGCAGAAGCTCTCCATTACAGACTTGCATCAATCACATTTGCATCATGGATAATTGGTCTTCATTGCATAAATTCATTATATATTATTATCATGACAATGACTCTAGGAATCAGACTTCCTTGGATAGGTATATTTCAGGACCGTTACTTCTAAACATGGTCCCAGGGCTTTTTCCAGCACCTTCCTCATTGGTGGTGTACTACTTAAGATTCAGCCAAATTATTTACTCAGCAAGGAGAGTCACCAATGCCACCAAAAAAAATGTTCTTGCTGTATTATTTTATAATGTCTGTGATTCCAGATGTAAAAGATATGTTTTTATTGTAGTAGTGGTTTTATTAGGGTACCCTTCTTGTTTGGTCCCATGTGCCCGTTCTGCTAATTTGCCTGTCTTTGCAACAGCCCCTCCATCCAGCCACATCTGTTGGAGTTCTCAGTACGATGGGTAAATTAGCAGTGTAAGTGCCATATCTTAATTTTCTTGATTTTCAGAAAGTGCGTTTTCTAGTGGATGCAAGCAAAATGTCAAGCCCAGAGCTAGCTATGCTTATGTCGTCAGGTTTTGTCATCACAGCATGCACTGAACATACTCCACCCTACCCCCATTTCTTCCACATGGCTGGTTACTTGTGAAATATTAAGATTGGGAATCGTTAACATTTGTCTAATCCAAACAACAGGCAAGCTTTCAGAACAGCTTTTCAGTTTTCAGGTCAGTGTTACAACATGAAAAAGCAACTCTTTATATGCACTCCATCTCAATAAATTAAAAATATTTTTAATAATTATACACAGCTTGCAAATGTTTTTATCTGCTTTACCATGGCTTTAATTTCAGTATTCCATAATTTCTCTTTCATTGATATGTCAAAGCTGTGAGATCATAGTTGTTTTGTTTTATATCGGATTCAATTTTAAATATCTTGTCTGACAAAATCATACTAACAAAAGACAAAAGTACTAACCTGAATTACTAAGGACAGACATGTTATTGTTTTTATTTTGTTTTATTAATCTATTTGGTATGCAAATGTGGTTAGAACAAAGCCTTTTTTTATATTTGTTTTAAGGTGTAAGTAAAATAGCTTGAGGTGTCACAGTAGTGCAGTGGGTAACATTGTCTTCTCAAAGCAAGACGTTCTCCAGTTTGGTTCTCAGCTGTGGTCCCTTCTGTGAAGAGTCTGCATGTCTTTCCTGTGTTCACCTGCTTTTTTCCAAGTAAAGCATTTTTCTCACATGCTCCAAAGACATATGGGAGATAGACTGGCAACTTCTTACACCTATGGGTAGTTTAGTGCATGTATGATAAGATAACTTGCCTAGTAAACTCCATCAAAATGGCAGCCACTGTATGAGTTGCCTTTGACTAAAAGTGTGGGTGGAAAATGGATGTGGTTCCATACTTTAATAGAAGAGGAGGCCGCAAGGGTCAAAAATTCTTTCAGTATGCCTAAAGTGTTAGTATTTCTTTCTTTTGAGGTATTACTTCACTTTTTTTAACATAGAAATGATTTACCCATTTTTTTCTCAAATCCATCCTTTTATCCTGGAGATTCTCAAGCCTTAAACAGCAAGGTCTCAGCCTTCTTACATATTTTCTGATTGTTCTGTATGCTTTTTCTGCCCTGTGCCATCCAACCATCCAGCTGCTGCCACTGGCACCTATTTGTTCCTTATTAGGGTGAAAGTACTGGTGCCCATTGCCCCCCCACACACACACACAAACACACACATTTGGGCAAGAACCACTGGTGTTCATTTGTTCTCAGATCACGTGAGAAAAGTTAACAGTAAGGCCAACAGTGAGTCAGCCATTTGGGTTTTTTATTGCAAGATGCCCAAGAAGAGTTGCTGGAATCCCATTTTGGAGAACCACTTCATGCAATTCTCACAAAGGTGGCCTTAGCTGTTGGGTCTGGGTTCTGCCTCCTCCTGGATTGGAATAGCCAATAGTTGGGGAGCCACCAAATCCACCTTAAGAAAGGTATGACAGCAAAAAGGCACACCCCCCCTGCTTAACAACCTGGTTCTTCTAGTACCCAGACTAACACAACTGAGATCATCTGGGTTGCAGCCCGGGCTCTATCCCTGTGCATGGTCGACAGACCATGATGCTTTGCCACAGATGGCCTGCACCTGTCGCCCCTGGGGTTTCGGACACTGGCTAAGGCTCTTGCTGCCCCTATAGTGCCTTTTTTAGGCAGGGTTCAAATAAAAAATTCACCACCATAACAGGAACAGGCAAGCAAAAACTGAGGGTAATGCTACTCAATGCTAGAAGTCTAAATCTCAAAATGCACTCACTCCAGATACTCCTTAAAATGGAGAACATCGATATCTGTGCAGTGACTTGAGACCTGGTTCAAGGCTCCAGAGAGCACCCCTGCACTACCAGGCTATAACTCATACTAAACTTTTCAGCCATGTAACCTGTACCGAAACACCAAAGGCGGAGGTGTGTCCATATTCATTAAGGATATCCACACCTCCAGGCTAGTTGCTCAGCATAATGCATCCGAGGTTATCCAAGTGCAACTAACTCTGGGCAAAACTGCAATCCAAATTGTAGCTTGCTACAGATCCCCCACCATGCCCCAGGATTCCCACTTCTCTTTTCTTGATGTACTGGAAAATATTAGGGTTCAACCAAACACCCTAATAATGGGCGACTTCAGCTACCCCACCATTAACTGGGAAAACTACTCGTGTACCAACTCCTTAGCTCAACGCTTTATGGAATTCATAAACTCCAATGCCCTAGATCAACTTCTCCACACCCCCACCAGGGGCAACAATATCCTAGACCTAGTCATTACCAACACGAGTGACCGGTGTTCCATACCTGAAGTCAACTCCTCATTGGTCTGATCCGACCATAAACTAATCACCCTTGATATCCACATCCTGCCCCCACCCCCCATTAAGGAAACCACAGTAAAAAATTTCTCCAAAGCCAACTTCATGCTTCTTAAGACAGAAGTGGTGAACTTCATGACACCCATGCAGATGGACAATACAGTTACAATTGCTGAATCCCACACAAATGCACTCTATAAGCGCTTACAGGAGTGCATAGATTGTGCTATCCCAAACAGAACCAAGACACTATTCTCCAAAAAAGGAAGCCAATCTGGTGGTCCCCTGCCATAAACAAACTGTACAACAGAAGGAAGAAACTGTTGCAAAAGACAGTAAAATCCGATGAGTGAAGGAGCTCCCTGGTCAGCCTCAGTAAGAAGCTGAGATCCCTTACAAGATCCTCTAAAGCTAGCTACGAAAACAAAATAGCCACTAATTCCAAGGACAACCACAAAGCATTCTATAGCTGTGTCAAGAATCTCGATGGCAACACCCAGATCTGCTCTGAGTTACAGCACAAAGGCACGAAAATTACAGAACCAACTGATATTGCCAACATCATGGCAGATAGGTTCATTGCTAGCTTTACCCCCCTCTCACCCCCTAAAGGGCCCATATCTATACAGGAAGAATGCAGAGTCCCTGTAATCACAACTATGCAGGTAAAAGCTGCACACTCTAAAGACAAAAACACAGCATCCATGGGACCGGACAACATCCCAGGCTGCGTTTTACACGAACTTCAGAACGAACTGGCTCCCCACTTAAGCACCATGTTCACTAATAGCCTCGCATCAGGCTTTGTGCCCACTGAATGGCGCACAGCAACAGTTATCCCTCTCCACAAAGGGGGAGCCACCACTGATCCCAGGAACTATCGACTTATTAGCCTGACAAGCCTAGTCTGCAAGGCCATGGAATGTATCATCATAGAACTCATAAACAAAGACATTGGTAACCTCCAAACTCTGGATTCCACCCAGTTCAGGTTTGTGACAGGCAGATCATGCCTCCTGAACCTGATCGACTTCTTTGAGGCAGTCACCAAAGCCATATATGAGGATAAGGTGGTTCACACAGCCTATCTTGACCTCGCCAAGGCTTTCGACACCATCCCCCATTCTGGAATTATAGCTAAACTCACTAAACTAGGTATAAATCCCTACATCACAAGATGGGTTGCCAACTGACTCACTGACAGAACCCACACTGTAAAAGTTGCAGTCTCCAAATCTGACCTCAAAGCAGTGACACGTGGAGTACCACAGGGTTCCGTACTGGGACCTCTCCTGTTTGGTATCTACTTCTCTGACGTACAGGCTAACACAGAAGGCCTCTGGCTAATGAAGTTCGCAGATGACTGCAAACTAGGAGCCATAGTCAAGTCCCCAAAGGATGTGGATATCCTACAGAAGGGCCTCACTGAGACAGATGCCTGGTGTTATAGCCATGGTCTCAAGCTCAGTGCCAAAAAGTGCAGTGTCATCCCCTTTGGTAAAAACTCTGTACCCATGAACTATCACATAGGCAGCAATCTACTTAACACCGAATGCATGATGAGACCTTGGGACCCAGGTGGACAGTAGTCTCTCCTTTGATAGTCACATCGCCACAGTAGTCAGGAAGTCCTTCTGCGTGGCACACCTCATGAAAGGGTTCTCGTCCAGGAAAAAATAGGTAATTGTTCCCCTCTACTCGACACTCATTAGACCCATTATAGAGTACAACACCCCTTTTGGAATGTACTTCATAAGACATCTGCAGCAGCTGGAATGGCCACATAAGTACATCATAAAGAGGATTACTGGCTTCAAACAAATGCCCTACACTGACTGCCTCAAAAAACTCCAGCTTTACTCCGTAGCATATCGCCTACTCCAAGGTGATCTCTGCCTAACATATAAAGCGATGTCAAACCCAGAGCTGTTGGACATGCTACACATAAAGAAATCCCAATCCCTCTGAGCTACACGCTCTAGGGACCTAAACCTTGTCACCACAATAAACATGACATGCTGGAGGGATAGATTCCTGTCCCAGAGACTTCCCATACTCTGGAACAGGCTACCCATCTATGTCAAGCAAAGTTCTTCATTAGCACTCTTAAAGAAAAATCTTGATGAGTGGATGGGAAATAGGAAATACACCCCGGGGATCACTTCTGTGTCTCTGCTCGACAGTGGCACAGGAAAATAACTTTTTTGGGTGGCATAAGCCAGGGAACCTTGTTGGCTAGGCTTATGTAGGTACTTGGGCCGATAGCCTAGTACCTACCTATGACAGAACTAGGTGGCTTTCTTGGATATTTCACTTTTTCATTGATGTCTAGTTGAGAGGTGTTTCTGCACATGTAATTGTAAGATTTTTAGATTTTTGTCTTCACAGAGCCTCTTTCATGAGTCATTCCAAAGTAACTAAATCTTCAAGAAAAACTTTGTTGTCACCTTACAGCTTCTCTGGTTACTAGTGCATTGTTCTTTGTTCACAAAATGCATGATCCATTGAGTTCAGGTTTGGATTTTCCAGCTTCACAACTCAAGCTGAGAGTAGTTCAGTGGTCATTTTTTTCAGCTCTTTGATTTACTGGCTGCATCATGGGTGTTCCCCTCTTTCTTCAGCGAGTGTATGCCCTTAGGCTGAAGAGGAATAATTTGCATTTATCTTTTGCTAGACAACTGCCAGTTGTTGAACTAGCTCAGAGTTGGGGTTTTAGTCTTGCATTCCCTCTCTTAAGGTTTAAAAAAAAAATCTGTTCTGGTTTCTCAAAAAAGGTGCTTTGACTTTAGAGGCCCTTTGAAGTGATGTAGATTTAGATCAGAACAGTTGTGAAATTTATCATGCATATACCCAGAACTATGTGTGCTTTTTAGATGAAGCATGATGTGATGCTGACCACCACACCAGGTGAGTGCATCCCCTCCTTCGCTTTCTTTCTGTTCAGCCCTTAATTTTTTGCAGCTCTAAGTCTGAATATCTGTCTTAAATATCTTAAGAAATTGCCCTTGTTTGATGCCCAAACTGCCAAAACTTTCAAAGTGTTTCTGCATGGAAAGAATTACCATGGAAACGATAAACAATGACATGGGAAACCTTCAGACACTGAATCCAGCCCAATTTGGTTTTATCAATAGCGGGTCAGGTCTAATGAACCTGGTGAACTTTTTCGAGAAAGTCACCAAAGCAGCAAACTAGGGCAAATCAGTCTATACTGTCTACCTTGATCTAGCCAAAAGTATTTGACACAATACTGTACTTGGGCAGTGTAGACACATAATTAGCAATAACCCCCATGCTGCCCACTGGATAAGCCAGCTGGTTCACAGCTAGAACTCAAAAAGTTAGGATAAGGGGAGTCTACCTCCACATTGTGACCAGTCACTAGCAGAGTGCCTCAAGGTTTGGGGCTGGGGCTGCTCATTTTTCGCATCTATTTCTCTGATGTCAAGACCAACATCAAACTAGGTGTAGTCCTAGAATTCCCCAGTGACACAAATGTTCTCCAGGAAGGGTTGGCACAGGCTAATAATTGCTGCCGGAGCCACAGTCTAAAACTCAATGCCAAGAAATGCATAACTGGATCCTTTGGGAAGACTGCTACCACTGGAAACTACCACCCCAAAGAGTAGACCCTGTGGTCAGGGATTTGAGAACATATGTAGACAGTAACCTGGTCTTTGACCATCTCGTATTTACAGTAGTAAGGAAATCATTCTATATTGAGCAACTTAAAAAATAAAGGTATGGCATATTATGTCCAAGGATGTCATTATTGAGAGGTGCTCTCTCTATGCATGGCCTTACAAAACATCCTCTGATCCTATTCAAGTAACCCTGTT
The DNA here is from genome assembly GCF_019279795.1 of Protopterus annectens. NCBI lineage: Eukaryota > Metazoa > Chordata > Ceratodontiformes > Protopteridae > Protopterus > Protopterus annectens. Next base: position 280,781,574 of record NC_056741.1, read on the forward strand.
GCACATTCACAAAACAAATAGTATCAGAATTACCCAATCTAGTGACATAAACCTCATCTGAAACATAAACAGGACTTGTTGGAAGGAAAGCTATGCGTCTCAGAGACTACCTCTTCTCTGGAACACATTTTCCTTTCATGTGAGGCAGTTCTTCTTTAGCCCAGTTCAAGCTTAACTTGGACCAGTGAATGGGGAATCGGAAATTTACCCTGCTCTGGCACCTATGTCTCTAGTAGACAGAGGCAACATATACATGCTTGACCACTCCTGCCCAAGCCTACATATAACCCTTAAAATAACCGTTAGTATCTAGGGTATCAGAACTTGTCAAATGCATTTGGGAAGTATGGCTAGGCTTAAAATGACCTCATTAGCCTAGTGCTCATTTATGCACCTGTGCATTTGTCACTTGACTAGCTATCACCTATACTATGCACTGTCTATTGCTTGAGCAAAGAGTGCAACATAAAACATAGCCATATGTGTAACATTTCATGTGAGCCTCTTGAAGGATAGAAGGAGAAAGGTTAAAGGTTTGTCATCTCATTCAAGATGGTACCTCTGAAGGAGTCCAGCCTGGGTTATAAAGAGCAAGATTAGAGACACTCTCCCTGTACTGTGTTGTTTATAGGCTTTTAAAAGTATCATGTTGTACTTTCATTACTTATTTTCATTATACTGTAAACGTTTACAGTGCTATTTATTCTGGGGGGGGGGGGGTTGCACTTCTTTAAACTTTAAAATTGCATTTTCAAACTGTTGTAAGGGCTGCTGTTCTGCACTAAAATACATTGTATCTAGTCTTTTCTTAGTTAGTCTTGGGTATCTGTTTATGGTTCTTTCAAAAAGAAAAATCCGTGGTATCCCTCAAAGTCTCCGAAAACCCAGTATGCAACCTATACTGGGTCAAAAACAAACCAAGCAGAAACTTTGCAGTGTGGAGTGTGTTAAGTTCACTTCTTGAAATATGTTTTGCACCTAGTTCACTAATAAAAATTGAATTGTAAAATATGTACTACAAAATAATAAAATAGTAGGTAGTCCACAGCAGAGTTAAAAATGGAATATCCTTTATTGAAGCTCACAAAGAAGTGATCCTAGTTGAGTATAATGAAAAGCATTAAAGAGGGTGGTTCAGTTGCAAGCAATAAATGCAATAAACTCATAGGTTCATAGGTGTGTACTAGGCTAATGACCCAAAGGCCCTTTTAAGCCTAGCCATCCATCCCAAATCTCTGACAAGATCTGGTGCCCTTGATAAGTGAAAGCAGGGGCCTGGGAGATGAAACATTTACAAGCAGGGGCCTGAGAGGTAAACCATTTGCAGGTTGCCTGTGTCCATTAGAGACATAAATGCCAAGCCCGGGATGAATTTCTTGTTCCCCATCCAATTGTGCAAGTTACACTTGAATTGAGTTAGGGAGGAACTCTGGGATACATACCGGCTTCTCCAGCAGATCCTATTTATATCACAGGCAAGGTTTAAGTCTTTAGAATGGGTAAGTATGGTGCGGTTTCTTTTGTGGATATGCAGGAGATCCAGAGTGGGGTCTGACAATGCCCTGTATGCCAGGCATAGATCTCCCCTCAACAGCCTGTAGGAGACAGAATACAGGGACAGGGCCTTTAGGTGTTCTGCATTGGTCATTTTACTGATACCCTGCATTCTTTTAGTTGGATATGCCTGGTTAGGTACATACCAAAGTGTGGATTGTACCAAATGATAGGTCTGATGAATGTTGAATACAGTGGAACAATGACTTCCTTGGAACCAGATGCCATACCTTTGTTTATAAGTTGTGCAACATAGAATGACTTCCTCACTAATGTAGACATGTGATGGTCAAAGGGTAGATTGCTGTCTGTGTGTGTTCCTAAGTCCCTGACTACTGGGTCAAGTCTAAGGGGTGTGTTGTCAATATGTTAGTTAACAGGGGTGGATGGCTTCCTGTAGGATACCGTTATGCATTTCTTGGCATTTAGTTTTAGTCCATGGCTCTGGCAGCAGTTGTTTGTCTTTGTTGGCCCTTCCTGGAGAACATTTGTGTCAGTGTGAGATTCAATGACCGCTCCTAATTTGCAATCATCTGCAAATTTAGTCAGCCAGGGACCACTGACATTGACCTTGACTTCTGAGAAGTGAATGCCAAAATGAAGCAGTCCAAGGACCGATCCCTGAGGGACTCCACTTGTGACTGGCCTCTTTGTAGAGGTGGACTCTCCAATTCTAACTTCCTGGATCCTGTCTGTGAGCCAGTTGGCTATCCACCAGCTGGTATATGGGTTTGTAGATAACCTCTTGAGTTTGTCAACAATGCCTGAGTGGGGTATTGTGTCAAATGCCTTGGCCAGGTTAAGTAGGGTGTTTAAACCATTCTGCTCTCATCTGTCACTTTGGAGACCTTCTCAAAGACATCCACCAGGCTGAGTAGGCATGACCTGCCCTTGATGAAACCAAACTGGGATGGATCCAATGTCTGTCAGTTTGCTATATTGTTACTGATCACTCATTTCCATATAATTATTTCCATGGCTTTGCCTATAAGACAAGTGAGACTTATGGGTCTGTAGGTAGCCCACCTGTGTGCAGAGGGATGACTGTTGGTGTTCACCATCCATGAGGCTCATTCCTTTAACCAAGCCCCCCCTTCCCCCTTAATACCATAGTGTAAACTGAGACTGGGCTACCTTAGAAGTGAAACTAAAAAGCTAGAAACAAATTAAAATATATAATATAAGAACAGCTTATTAAGGCTAACCTGCTAATCCAAACTTTATTAATTAAGAAACCAACTCACTAACAAAATGACTAATTAATTAACACTTTAAAATATTGCTTTTGTATTAAAAGTCAAAGTAATAAAACATCAAAGAAAACTTTGTCATTCAGAACTACACCACAGTGTAGCTGAACGAAATTGCGATGCTTCATTCCCAGTGCAAAAACATACATACAGAGAAGAAGAAAATAGCGTAATAAAAATAGAATAAAATAATAACATAAAGGCCAGACACACTTTACATATAAATAGAACTGAGTAACAACATGTGCATGACATTACTATAACATAAGCACTAAGCAGCATATGGAATACTTCATCAGGTTTATATGTAAAAACATATAATATTAATGAACATGTGCATAAATCTATAAGTGAACATGTAAGTAGGATGTAAACCATAGCTATAATTGCTAAGGTGGAAATACAGTGAAACATTTTAAAAATAAAGCATTAAGGACCTGAGGATCTGTTCAAGTGTGGCATCTAAGACCGCACTTAATTTAAACTAATAAAAATATCAGAAAACAGCACCACTGTCAATTATTTTTATCATAAAATATTTACAATGGTTAATGTTTGTTTATAACAATATTAGCATGTGTAATGTCAGCATAAATCAGTCCCATATGAGGCTTTTAATGGTCTTTTAAACGGTGGGCCAGTTTTCGGAGTTCTAGTATGCTTTTTATGGATCAATAATAAGCCCCAGTTTTCTAGAGAGTTCAGTTTCAGCTGCCACAGTTTCTTAGTTTCAGATACTATGTAACGTTTGTAAAAAGTGAAATATTCTCTGCTTAAAGCTGTCTAGAGTATTGTCCTTGTAAGAAAAAAAAAAAAACTTAGATTTAGTTGGTTTAGTTTTCCCTTCAAAAATCGTAAGAAGGCCCCTAGTTAAGCATCTGCTGAGATATAAATTAAAATGTTATGTATAAATGAACAATATTGACCCCTCAGAAGAGAGTTACAAAGTGCCCACTTTGCACTGTGTAGTATCACTGTGAATGGTAGAAAAGCATAAAGGAGCATTCCTGTCCAAGGAAAGCAAAAGGCATCTGTCTTCTAGAACTTGCATGGAGTCCTGCAGCTGGATCAAATCTTGGAAGACCACATCTAGTTTCCATTCATAAGGGTATTTCCTTGTCCTGCTCAGTTTTGATGGCCACACATTTTTTTTTCTCTGACGGAATGTAGGATGCCTGTAAAGTGAGATTGCACTGAGCAGCTATACCCAAGGTGACGTGGCTAGTGGGCAAAGGGGGTACAATCTGGTTCCCCCTTACTTGTTAGTGTGCCACATGGCTGTGGTATTGTCTGTAACAAATTGAAGATGTCCTGGGGACCAAAGATTATTCACTGAGTTGAGTACCTGGCAAGCATTATTTTTATTTATTTATTTTACATTTGTTGACCGGGTTAGTCTGACTGGGTTGAGTGGCCCATTTTCAGCAGAGACCCGGGGAGAAAAGTTCCACAGTAGAATACAGTTATTAAACAGAGAAAATTAGACAATAAGCAAAACTCATCCATATTTATGTGCTTGCATCTGTCCTTAGTTTTCCACACACCTTGCACTTTTATCCTAACTGAGACAGCTCTTCAAGGAAAGGTTGAGAAGTCTGTGGATGACTGACTGCTTTAGCACATGGAGGGAAAAAGGGAAACCGGGCTTTTTGCATATTTACGGTCTTCAAACAAACCCCAGCACTGGGCTTTGAAAATGCAAAGCATGTTGGTAGTGGGACCAGAGAGGCTTCAGACACCATTCTATCTTTGTCATGTGGAAGTCTTACCAGGGGTATCATGAGAATCATAGATACCATGAGACCTAAACTCCTGAGGTACCCCCTCCCAGTGACTGAAGCCTGAGTGGAAAATCTTAGAAATTGATCTAGATATATATCTACTTTTTTCCTAAGGACAAAACGCTGTTTGAACTGAGGTGTCTAGCTGACACCTCAGGAACATAGTCCTGTGTGAAGGAGTCCAGAAAAGACTTTTGAATGTTTTAAATCCTAACTTCTCTAAGAGCTGTTTTACCCAAGTGAACAAAAGAACTCTGCAAAGATAAGCAAGTCATCTAACTATGGAAAAAAAATAGACACCATGTAGCCTGCAATGAAGTATAACTGGAGCTAACCACTTTGTGAACACTGCTGGTGCAGTGGATAGTCCAAAGGATAAGGCAGGTAACTGATAATATATCTAGACACACACAATCTTAAGTAGCACCTGAAGTCTGAATGAATAGGAATGTGATAAGCATCTTTTAATGTTAGTGTTACAAGGAAACTTGAAGGAGGAAGAAGAGGTAAGAGATTGTGAACTGACATCATTTTGAACTTGGGCACTATCACAAACATGTTTAGGAAAGAAAGATCCAGAACTAGTCACCAAGCATTTTTTACGTTGGTGCTGAAGTATCCTTAAATAAAATCCTTTCTCCACCTGGGAAGAAGGAAGTGGTTCTATAACTCCCTGGAACAACAAGTGATGAAGGGTAGGTAGAAATAAGAGTCTGGTCTGGTGGAAGAGGAATTAACCCCGGGAAAGGAGGAATTTCCTCCCACTGCCATCTGTAACCTTGATGAAGGATCTTCAGAACCCATTTGTCTGATACGCTGTTGCCAAAGAGAAAAGTAGAGATTCAGACTTTCTGGAAGGAAAAGTGGAGCTGCCGGGAGGGGGGGGGGGGGGGGCAGAATCCCTTAAGTAGTCATTTTGACTTGTTGTACTACTTCCTAAATTCTATTTTAACCTCCTTGACATTTCTTCTTAAGCATCTGTTTACTTGCATTTTGTTGAGATTGTTTATTTTGTTTTTGCCAAAATTGGATGAGGAGTTAGAGAATCCCTTAGAATTTTAGGATAATTGATGAATATCTTAGATCTGTATCAACTTACTCAATGTATCACTCTTTTTGATCATCTCTGCAGCAGAGGAAACAAAAAAAAAAAAAAAAAGGCAAATCTCTATCCAGAAGAGAATTTTAAATATTTTTATCGTCTGGGAGGTTCTGGGAATGCAGCCAGGCTAACCTCCCCAAAACAGTACCAGTGGTTCTAACCCTCGAAAAAGTATCAACCGAGTCACACACAGGCACTGTAAACAATGAGTACTGACTTGTACAGTTGAACAAACTAAATTATTTAAAGCAGTTTTTTCCTCACATTAAGAAACTGCAGGTGAACTCTTCAAGAAAAATCTCGATGAGTGGATGGGAAATAGGAAATACACCCTGGGGATCACTTTTGTGGCTCTGCTCGACAGTGGCACAGGAAAATAACTTTCTTGGGTGGCGTAAGCCAGGGAACCTTGTTGGCTGGGCTTACTTAGGCCCTTGGGCGATAGCCTAGTACCTACCTATGAAACATCCTTATATTATCACAGGCAGAATAAACTTTAACATGTGAGCCTGACAATTCAACATTATGAAAATCAAAGTTGCTGAAGCGTACATTTTTTCATTTACTTATAAATTATCTTCATATCCTTATCAGAAAGAGTAAGATTTGAATTAACTAAATGTTTAGCAGCAGTAGGATTAACTAAAACTACAGCTGCTGGGTCGGGTTTGGGAAGAGTGTATGACTGAGGATCTTTATGCATCCTATCTGCCTTTCTACGGGCAGCTGGCTGACTACCAGGAAAACTGCCGACAGTGACACACATCCTCCAAACATGACAACTGGACGAATTGGAGAAGGTTCTAGAAAAGCCTTCTGTAACAGCCCATTGTATTTTCTAAATAACTGAGGAGCTTGTGTTCTACTGAAAATACTGGCTTGTTCTAGAAATAGTCCAGAGAAAGTGAACCCATGCCTCCACAGGGAGAATCAGAAAACTGAGTAGAAAGCCCTGTATCTGTCCCTTCATCTTCTTGTCTAGATTCAGTCTCTTAAATCTCTTCAGGAAAAGAGACATCCCTCTTTCTTTTACCAGAAGCTACCATATAAGAAGGATCAGTAGCCTGAATTAAGCCTTGAGCCATACCCAGTAAACTACTCCTGTCTAAGAAAATTTGAGGAATAGAAGATACATTTTCAGTTATCTATTTTGTTTTGACAGGAAAAGTGGGGCCAACTGCTTTATTAATGGCAGCAGCAGCTTCCCCAGGGATGGGCACAACATTCTGACAAAACAAGACCGTTTTCCCTGTGCCCTGTCCCAGAACCAGCATGAGTGACTCACCCTTGCCCACTGAAGGGACCCCAACATCCACAGAGGAAGTGACTAACCCCCAGTCCATAGTGGCTGTAGGTGCTGCACCAGAGGGTTCCGGTGTAAAAGATGAGTGGTCTGAGAAACAACTAGTGGCATCAGTATACCTTCATTTTGTTGAAAGGCAGTTGTACGATCGCACTATTGTGCGACTTTAAATCATGAAACTCAACATGTCCCTGAAACAAAATGTCGAAAATGGTAATCTGGAAAACCAGATTCGACCATTTTCGAACTGCAGCACAACAGTGAATGTTGAGAGACATTTCTAAATGTCTCCAAACATCGTTATGCAGGGGGGACAAGCCCTCCTGCACACCACACCATGTGGGGGGCTGGACCCACCCGCCCATTATCCGAGATCGCAGTACAGTAAGGGAAAGTGTTCATTTCCCGATCCTCACTATAGTGCGATCTGCACCTGGAATGCCAAATTCAAATGAGCGAATGCCAATGTGCATTTGCTCATTTGAATTCGCAATAATGGCAGTCAACATTTCTGAAATCTTGAAGTTGTACTTTCACACTTTGGTGCATCGTATAACTTACTTCCGACGAAATGATGGTAAACCGTGGCATCAGCAGAGTCACCAAGTTGCAGCTAAGGCAAATTGCTAGCCTGCTGTGGTGGCAAAGGTATTTGCTTAACTTTTTCTTTTTGTAGCTGGAAGGACCGACAGCGAAACTGGTAGTTTATTCCATGGTGAAGGCCAAAATGGTGTCTCTTTCCCGGGGAAAAACTAGCAGCAAAGACAAGTAAAATTTTAAATCTTTAAAAGTCACTTTTTCTCATAAAAGCATGGGAAAAAGTGGTTTAAAACACATTTCCAGCCAAAAAAAGTAATACAAACACAATTTCTATACAGAAAAAAAAATGATTTTCAATTACTTTAAACAACTTTTATACTGGCAGGAAAAAATGAGCTCTTGTTTAAAAGTACAGTACAGTCTGGTGACAGTCCATTAAGGCACAAGCTCCTAGCTTTAACATAACTTTCCTGAACAGGAAAATGTTATTAAACAAACCGTTTTTTTCAATCAAAGATCATCTCCCTAGGAGAACTTATCTTCCCAGCAAAGGAACAACACTAGCAAACCGAAGATCCTCAAAAGCCTCAGAAGGAACATACTCTTCAATGGCAGGAAAGCTCTAGAGTACTCTTCGACAGCAGGAAAGCTCTGTAGGGCTTGGCACTCCTGTCAGCTCAGCCCAAGCTTGACTGATGGTTTGGCCATGTGGAAGGTGCCCTGAAACTGTAAGCTGGCCAGCTGTTGTATCCTTGACAGATTATAATCCATATAGCTAAGACTACTGCAGCAGTGATCAGTATGATGAACATATGCTTATGCTGATGAAACTGATGTAATGCTACTCACATCAAGCATTTGTTTATAAACAATTTTCATTCTTTAGTCGATTATGAAATGTATGTTGGAGTTTGACAATATATCTGTGATGAAAGAGAAAGAAACGGATACTGAAGGAATAGCCACCAAAAAACAACTAGTACTTTATTAAAACAAAGTTAAGCACTTTCATCCCAAATACTGATAGGGACTTCTTCAGAACAGCAATTAACACAAACCACTTCCCTTTTATACCCAGTATAACAAACAAATTAACCAATTACATACTTTAATTATGCCATTAAGGAAGCAACTCAAAATCAGTTTAAAACAAGACAGTTAAAATACAATAGCATTAAAATGTTAAAAGTGTATAAATATTATAAACATTATTAAATATTGTTCAACCTCCCCCCTTCTAATTTTTAAATTTTAAAATACTATTAATTCTTATGTTGTCATTCAAGCCTGGGGCCATGGTAACATTTAAACGTAATTGCTATCCAAGTTCACATACCTCTAAGTTTTCTGAAACTATCCTTCCCGTGGGTCACTATTAACTTGTTGGATGTCTAAAAATCTAAACTTACGATCTTTAAAATTATTAACATGTCTACCTAATGCATTAGTTAAAATCTTTTGCAATTAGCTTAACCAAGTGCTAGTTGTTTTTTGGTGGCTATTCCTTCAGTATCCATTTCTTTCTCTTGTGGTGTGTGATTTTTGTGGTTGCAATATCTGTGATGAAGCTGAAATAGTGCTTACCCAAACAAAACTAACATCTGTATCTGTCAGTACATTATTATAAATTAGGACATTTTGTTCAGTCCTGTTAGAATAAGATACTCTCTACAAAATGTGCACACAGTAAAATATTTCTGGACAGTGTAACTATGGTACAACATTATAAGAAGGATTTCCTGTAGCACACTTCTCCACTAAGCTTTAGATCCAAGGCAGCGCTTGCTGAAGCAGTTTGAATATCCACTCCCATATTCACATTCACAACCTTCAAATTAGCAATGCTCTATTTCAATAAAGAAAGTCGCAGTTTGAATATCCACTCCCATATTCACATTCACAACCTTCAAATTAGCAATGCTCTATTTCAATAAAGAAAGTCGGAACACAAAAATATCCAGAACTGTAAACCAAATAAAAAAAGAAAATAATCTAGAATTACATGTATAGGTTTAAATGCAGCTCACGAAAGAAATGTACCTTAATTCCTGTCAGTTTAGCTTTCTCATTATGAAAATCCAGAATGGCCCTACAGAGTATAGTATTTTCAAACAGCAGTTTCAAAGCATGTCTTTTAATCCTTCATAAAACTACTACCCCTTCCTTCTAGACTCTCACCTAAAGTTTTAAACTGGCTACAAGTGGCCCATGTTCATAATTTAGAAGCTAATGCAGCATGGAAAAAGTGAGGCAAGTATTTTTGATGCTGTGTAAAAAGTAAGTCTGGTATCTTTTCATCTATCCCCTTATAAAATTCTGAGCAGACCCTCTGAGTATCTGGTGAAATATAAACTAGATTTATAGGAAGAGTTGACCTGTTTCAAACCATCAGAGAAGGAAAAATTAAAAAAGCAGTTTTCCAAAACATTTCAGGCTTTGAAAAGATAATTTGCCATAGTTGCTATTTGTTTGATAAATGATGAGTGTTCTGTTACTTCTGTCAAACTTTTTTTGGTTGTGATCTGTTTATATATATATATATATATATATATATATTATATATATACAGATATATATATATATATATATATATATATATATATATATATATATATATATATATATATATATATATATATATATATATATATATATATATTAGAGTTTGGAGGGGTGCAGGGGGCCTTGCCACATCCTCTGCAAAAAAAAAGAGATGTTTTCTTTTGGTTTTTGTTTTAAAGTTTTTGCATGCACTAGATTGATGGTCAGCACACACTTTGAAGTGTGTCAGCATGCACAATGTTCATTTGGTGATTTTTCTCCCTGTGTAGAGGGGCAGCACACATCTAGCAGTTAACCATAGAGGCATCATTCTATCGGTATTTCAGATCCTAATGAAGTGTGAGCACCCTGGAGGGAACTCTCTGAGCTGTTGCTTCTCCACTACTTTCTCAGAGTTTTGGATTCAGAAGCAGATCTTCAGTAAGTAGCCCACGCTGTAGGCATACAGTGATACATCGCTGACTTTGACTTGGACAAAACAAGTAGGACTAACACCATGGACTCGTGTTAGAGTTGGTTTGGTGGAGGTTATGCCATCTCACTTCTTTAAAGAGATGGGCTCATGCTCAGTAAAACACAATCTGTGATAGAATCCCTGGTGATGGCCAAACATCAAGTGAAGATATTGTTTACAAGGAGGGTCAGGGCAAACTAATCATGTCACACAGAGTTGTGGCTTGCTTTGCAACAACCTATTGTACGCCAGCACTTTTGATGCCATTGTGCATGTGCAGGTGTCTGGATTACTCTAAGGGCTCCTTCAAGGTGCAGCATTCTAAAGATGAACTTTTTTGCTGCTTAGAAGAAGAATGCTATGATCTCCATCACCCCAGTACAGCAGAACAAAGGGAAGTTTGCTTGGAGATCTCCACCATATCATGTGAAGAGAGATTCCTGTAATGTCCCATCAGCTCTACACATCATTGTAAATTCCAGGGAAGAAATGCCAAAGCTAATTCCTGTCTTCCTGTGTTGGTTGAGAATAGTGTATTTAGGATATTACATGTTTAGCAATGCAGGAAACTGTCCTGCTCATTCCCTTTCAAAGTTGGTTGTTAACAACTGACCTCCCCCTCAGGCATAGACATTCAGTTGTGAATCTCAGAAGAATTTGTGGCTGCTAGAAGCCTTCCACAGGGCAGGCAGACTTCACCAACTAAAATAGGCTCTTCATTTTTCCATAATGGTAACAGATTCCTTCCCAGATTGTTAGTATATAGACCATTTGTACAGTGAAGGTATGTGTCTGCTATTTTTCTCCATCATAACAGCAGGCTTTTAAGAAATTGCTTGGCCAGCCAGGATGGTGGCCCACCACCAGCTGGCCAAGCAATTTCTTAAAAGCCTGCTGCATCTCTGCTCAATATTGAAGAGTTTCCTCTCCTAAACACGTACTTCAGTAGCACTGAAGTTCGTGTTGCGGTAAACATTTTTTATTTCTGGTGGCCATCATATCTCTCTACAGCATCATAGCTCTGTAGCCCTTTGTGTAAGTAAGAAACCATGTCTGGTTTTAAGAAGCAGAAGTTTCTTTAGAGCAAACCATATTTCTTTCTTCTTTTTTTTTGAATTGTCTTTGAACTAGTCTTCATCTTCCTGTGCTTTTTGTGGTTCATATAAATCTGCTCAATAGCTAATTTGTTCCTCTGATGAAGTTGGAAAGCTGGGGCCCTTAATTTCTTGATCAGGACGAGGGCTTTACAGACGGTTCTTTCCTTTATTATGATGACATCCTAATCAGTTCATTCCTCTCAGAGGTGACAGCCTGATTTGTAGAAGTAGGCTAGCATACTTGCCTTTCAGGAGTTGCATGCACCCTACCACACATGCTTACCTTCCTGGCTAAGTGGTGCACCATTTGCAGTGTGGTCTTACTAGGCTTATTGCTGCAAGTGATTACCTGGTTTCCAGTAGGTGTCTCCAGTGCAAACCAAGTTTCCTTCCTCTCCCCTGGATGGACCAACCAGCATTAGTGACTCATTTCCATGCTTCTCTGTCTGCCCCCCAGTCCTGTACCACTAGTTGAACAGGGGTCATAGTCAGGGTTTTATCCCTGTACAACATGTGACCAGTCTTTGACTCCCTGCATCCTCCACTGGTGTGGAAACTGAGGCAAAGAATACTATCCTCACCCTGAATGTACACTGCTAGATCAAATTGTCTAGAAGCAATAAGATATGAGTTTAGGAAGAGTGTACAGCATTTCATCTCCCTTGCCTTGAGTAAGGAAGGGCTTACACACATCAAGCTTACACTTCCCAAATGGATCACAAGGTTCATTTTTGTTTGCTGTCATGCAGCTCATCATCATCTGGAGCATGCTTTTGTCAAAGTCCCCCATACTAGTGGCTTAGCTGCTTCTATTGTGTGATTCCAAAGTATTTCTATTTCATCTGTCCTTCGGGTACTTCATACTCAGTTAACACTTTCCTTAAGCTTTTACTGTCTCACCCAAGACTCTTGAATTGTTTCCCTCTTGATACTTTATAGCAGTACCAAGTTTTCTGGTCATATGGGCTCTTGGCTTTCCTCTGGCTTCTTCTACCATGGTGACTTTATTGCATGGGATTCATCTCTGATCTAGACTCAACAAGGAGGATATGTGATGTTATATGTGGCCAGATACATTCAGATGGTCTGTAAGACAACTGTATTTGGTGGGTTCTAAACATCTCCCTACCTCTCTCCCATGCTTGGATGACCCTTCAATCCACCCTTGTTTTTCTAGTTCCCTTTAAGTGTAGAATTACTGTCAAATGGTATTTTGTGATTTGCATAAAGTGTGCAATCTCGGTAGGTGAAGTGAAATAGGTTTAGGAAAGCCAGGCACGCTGTCCTGTTGTTGTGTGCACTCCAAGCTTAGAAACATCTGAGAAAAAATATCAAACTGGAGCATGTTCTTACCAAGGAGCGTCTCATCAAAGATCACCTAAAAAATGTAGAACACATCTGTTTGGTGCCAGCTCCAAGGAGCACAGAGGGGTGAAAACCAGACTGATTCAGGTTACTCCGATGCGATCAGCACCTTGGCTGTTGAGAATACTGTCTGAGAAAGGGAGAAGCATAGTGAGACAGAGTACGTACCCCAACCTTACCCGCAAATGAAGAGATATGTTCCCTGTGAGATGTGTTTTCATCAGCAGTATCCAGTGAATAATTGTTGGGTTGGAAGCATTTAGTTACAGGGTGGGATGGAGCTCTTGGTTAGTGTCATGGTCAGAAGCTAGTGGAAAAGCCTTTGCAATGCCCTACTGCACAGCCACCCCCTTGGCCACTGACTGACATGTTTAGGGAATAAAAAAAAAATTGATGACTGCTTGCATGATGACAACACTGCAGTCATGCTCTCACCCTGTGACATGGAATAAATGGGTAAGCATTGACCTCCATGGTGGCTTTACATAATTGATGAGCATGACTAGGAGAAGGATGTATGGGAAAAAAAGTGCATCTGAAATTTCTTTATATATTTAACAAAAAAGGAGAGGATCAGAATCTTAGGATGATGGAGGGTAAAATGATCCAAGCATAAAAGTGATACATGTATTTGACATATTTATCAAACAGCATTGCAGTATCATCACATAAGGTCATAGCTTGGCAATATCTAGCATAAAATGTGCCATGTACCATAGTCAGTAATGTTTTAATGGATGGTAAATGTATCAAAGGAAAGAGCACAACTTTCAAATTAGCATTAAGCTGAGTCCAATCACTGACCAGTCTATGAAATTGCCCTCACCTGTGAAACTCCTGTTTTGTTAAGATAAAATAATAACACTCTTATGTATGCAGCCCCAATATTCACCCAAAATTGAATTAAGTTACAACAAAACTACTAAATTTGCCAACAATTCTACCTTCAAAACCCATCATGGCCAAGTACTAAGAAATATTCATTGGCTTGCATTTCCCCAATTACTCACCTACCAACAGTTGACGAGTGCTTTTAATATCCTGAACTACCCTGAAAAAACACCATCTCTAAAACAACTTCTCACCCACTACTCTACTAGTTGTCCCCTCCTTTCAACCACTAAATCTCTCCTTTGTACCACTAGGGCAAACAGTACTGCAGGTAAATCTCTATACTCTCCTACTGTAGCTAAAACCTGGAATAACCCCCCCCCCCAACCATAACCTCCACCAGTAACGCCTCACAATTCAAAAAGTTACTCAAATCACATCTTATGAAAACCTGTATCTGCCCAAGTATAACATGAGTAACACTTCATTACTTAATCCCACCCTGTTTCTCTTTCTTCTGTCACCTATAATTAATCCAGTACACAATTTAGGTCTTGATCTGTACATAGCTAACCTTGTAGACAGAATATCTCATCTCTCTATACCTCGCATCTCTACTATTCTTTCATAACCTTCTCTGTAGATTCTTGATATTGTTCTTCCCGAAATAACTACTGTTCAGCATTTTGATTGATTGTTTCTACTCTGAAAATGTGTATAAATATGTTTTTATACTATTGTACTATTATAATGCTGTTTTATTGTTGTTTCTTGTGGAGCTTTTCTCCCCAGGCCTCCACTGAAAATGGACCCAGTCCAGTTGGATTATCCCAGTTAACAAATGTAAAATAAATAAAAGCTCTAATGGGAAGTATAAATAGTATGCATTTTGAGGATAATAGGTTAGTTTAAGCAAATAGCTTCAGGGGCTCTTGTAGGTTAAAATGTTACCCAAAAATGGATGGATACATATGGGACAGAAAGAGGCAGAAAATACAGGAACATCTTTAGAAGAGAAGAAGGTAGAGGAAGCTAAGAGGACTTCTGATTTGAAGATGTTGTATACACTTTTTCAAATACAACTTGTGAGAGATGAAAAATGGATGAAATTGTGGAATTATGTAGAAGGCTGTGGTAAGAAGTGGGTATTTGAAGAGGACAAGGGAAAATAAGGTATCTAGAAAGGAAAAAGGGTTAATTAGTTAATTAGAGGAGGACAAAGCTATGATAATCAGGCAGAAGTTTATTAAAATAGAAATGGAAAGGTTAAAGGGTTTAATATAATGACAAGGTAGAGCATGATGAACTGGAAAAAAATAAGGGAGAATAAAAATGTAGGAGTGATCTGGTTTAGGGTCATATGCGGAGGAAGCAGAAATCTATAGTTCTACAGCTGACAGAATATAGAATCACCAGATGAAATAGCTTCTTAGATGGTTTATTTCACTGTAACGTTAGTGCAGGAAAGGGAATGATTAGTGTTAGTGGTATGTAGAAGTTGTAGAAATTATTCACATCTTTCTGAATATATTGAGCAAGGAGGGTATGAGATGAGGTTTGTAATGAAAAGGGGGATACATGGGAAAGATCAGGGTAAGAGTGAATGTGATAACAAGGAAAACAGAATGGCAGTGATGTTGCAGAATTAAATGTTTAGCTGCAAGTTGGAAGGGAAAGGCAAAGGAGGATGTTCATGAAGGTGGCAAGCACAAGAACAGTTAGAAAAATTGAGAAAGCACAGAGGGAAGAAGAGTACACAATTAGGAGAAAGCAGACGAGTACTGGAGTGTTTTTTTAATAAAATTATGAGGAGTTATGAGGAAAGTAGATACTTTCTTGGACAATAATGAAATGAAAAAGGAGAGATGGAAGCAGTGAAGTGCGTGTAAATGGTGAGGTGAGGGGCAGAATTACCCAGGCAGGAAATACATATGTAATGTATAGTATAAAGGCATATGGTGAGGAGAACTGCACAGCTTTTACTCTTGTCATGGTTAGATAGTAGCTAAAATAATTAAAAAGCAATGCATTTCATGGGCCGACCATATGAGCCTTCTATTCAGATTTATTTATTTTTGTTCAGATTGTTGGAAACCTGCTGTACTACCGTTTCATGAACCCAGCTGTTGTTGCACCTGATGGCTTTGACATCATTGACATTTCAGCAGGAGTGGCATTACACAGTGATCACCGACGTAACCTTGGCTCTATTGCGAAGGTGCTTCAACATGCAGCAGCAAATAAAATGTTTGAGGGAGAGCACGCCCATCTTCGTACCATGAATGAATACTTGTCTGATGCCCATCGAAAATTCAGGTTTTCTTCATTCTGATTAAAATATCACTGTAAACATTGCATGCTATTTTATATATTTTCTTAGTACGTTTTTAAAATTGTGTTTTGTTTTGATTAATGTAGGAGAGTGACAAACCAAGTCCTATACATCTGTATATCTTTTGTTTTATCTTTGTCATCAACAGAAAGTTTATCTGGGCAGCTTGTGCCGTCCCTGATCCAGAGGAGAGACTTAATGTCGATAAGTACACGGACATGGTTACCCTTGCCAAGCCAGTCATCTACATCTCCATCGGGGAACTTATTAACACTCACAAGGTGATCTGACTAAATAGACATGTGTCTTCTATTCTCAGTACAGAAAGTGACAATTTGACTTAAGGTGATGGGTTTCACTGTGGAGCTCAAGTTCTCATATTAACATTGGTCTGGTGGCATCTGCCTGTAAAAACATGTGGTTCTGATAAATCCTGTGTGATTATAAAGCTCAAGGAGCTGTTAGATTTGGCAGATTTCTGTTAACTCTCTAACCAAGAAAGTCAGTGTTAGAAATGAGATGGCATTTTATAAATAGTGTCCTCTGTAGTGCACATTCCAATCAGCTGAATAAGAAAAATATTGTATTGATTTTAGTTACAAAGTGAGTTTATTTTTGCATCTGAGCATTACCCGCTTCCACCAAAGACAGTACTATACAGCTTTTCATAGCTCCATAACTAGCTGCTAAGCCAACCATGCATGTGCCAGGGGACTTTCTGTAACCCTTTGCCTCTGCTGCTGTCAGCAAAGCTCCTTGACATCATTTTAAATGTATTTATATGATGAAGCTGCAGATATGGTACTCAGCATTGTTTGTTAAAGAAAATGTTATATACTCTTAACAAAATGTTTTTGAAATTACTTTACACCCTAAAGGGTCATCATAGCAGATGCCCTTTACACCTTAAAGGGTCATCATAGTAGATACCCTTTGCACCTTAAAGGGTCAACATAGTAGATGCCCTTTGCTCCTTATAGGATCACTGCAATAAATGCCCCCTCTCAGAATTTCAGACTGAAGTAAATAGAGACACATTCATTTTCAGTGTGAAGAGTACTATGAAGTACCTGCCTTGAAGGTTTTATTGTCCACATTGCTTAGTCTTAGAAGCAGACTTGTGTGTACTGCTTCAAATATTCCCTAATTATAGGCTGGATGTGGCATAATGGTGAAGGGCTTCACCTTATAGATACAAGATACAGGGTTTGATTCTGACCTCGGGATATTGGTTTGGCTTAAAATGGCCCTTCAGGGCAGATAGCATAGTATTCACCTATAAACACATAGGTTCATAGGTTGGTACTAGGCTATTGGCCCTAGGGTCTATACAAGCCTAGTCAAACAATTCCCCGGATATTTTTTCCCACAGTATTTACTTCCATGGACCCCCTGTCTAGCAGGACGACTGACATGATCCCCGGGGTGAATTTCCTATCTTCCATCCAATCATCAAGGTTCCTTTTGAAGAGGGCCAAGGAGGCGCTCTGCTTGACATGTATGGGCAGTCTTTTTTAGAGTATGGGGAATCTCTGGGTCAGGAACCTATCCCTCCAGCATGTTTTGTTCATTGTGATGACAGGCCTCAAATCCCTGGAGCGTGTGGCTTTGAGGGATTGGGATTTCTTTAAGTGGAGCATGTCCAACAGCTCAGGGTTTGATATGGCCTTGTATGTTAAGCAGAGATCGCTGCTGAGTAGACGATATGCCACAGAGTATAGCTGGAGTTTTTTTAGACAGTCAGCATAGGGCATCTGCTTTAGACCTGTGATTCTTTTAGTGAGGTATTTCTGCAGCCTTTCCAGCTGTTGCAGATGTCTTGTGAGGTACATATCAAATGGGGCACTGTGCTCTGTAATGGGTCTAATGAGGGATGAGTACAGTGGGACAATGACCTCCTTTTTTCTGGATGAAAATGAGGTGTGCCACATAGAAGGATTTCCTGACTGTTGCGGCGATGTGGTTATTGAAGGTGAGACCACTGTCCACCTGTGTCCCTAAGTCTTTCATCACACTTTCGGTGTTTATTGTACTGCCACCTATATGGTAATTCATGGGTATATGGTTTTTCCCAAAGGGGATAACTATACATTTCTTGGCAGTAAGCTTGGCATGAAAGAAAATCTTCCCATGCAGTGCTACATTATTCATGAGATTAGTAGTTTCTAATCCTCTACAAAGCAAATTCTACCTAAACATATGGCATCTGCATAAAATTACGAGAGCACCATACCTCACAATCTATTATTGAAGCATATATCCTCCCCGATATTTGGGACTGTGCCGCACTTTATTCAAGTAACATACCATTTGTAGAAGCATTCTGCCTGTTTATTATTTTTTGTGAAATTAGATTGGCAGTGTGGGGGGTGCATTTATGAGAGATTTCCTTATTTTGATACACAGAAGCTGAAGAGCAACTCCCTTACTGATATGCCACCTTCTGTTTAACCATCTCTTGTAATGTGTAGATGCCATATGTTTAGGTAGAATTTGCTTTGTAGAAGATTAGAGACAACTAATCTCATGAATAATGTAGGACTGCATGGGAAGATTTTTTTCTTGCAGCTATAGATACAAAATACTTTAAAGTGATGTGCATTTTAGAGATTTGTGGCCCTTTTTATTATGTACTTCGTTATAATACCTGGAAACAAGTCCTCAGGTTTTTCTAATTTGTATGAGAAACTAATGTATATAAAAGTGGGAATCCTCCTTTGTTAGTTAGGCCTTGCAATCATTTTTTCCTGTTCCAGTATGACATGTTTTTTTCAGAAGCTGCTTGTATTAAGCCATGTTCCCTATTTGTTCAGAAGCCCCTTGTATTAAACCATGCTCCTTTTTTCTCAGAAGCTCCTTGTGTTAAGTCATGCTTCCTAATTTCTCAGAATTCCTTGTGTAATGCTATACTCCCTGTTTGTAAACACATTTGTAGCCCCTAAGTACATCATATTTTCTGTCTCGTAGATAGTTTGATTCTTGATACTGACACATGTTGGCAAAAAGTCCTCATGTTTGATGCTTAAAAACAACTTCTAAACGTCGTAGTCAGCAGGTAATGAGCAAAAACCAGCACCAACTGACACTTTCTCTACTGTCTGGAAAAAAGGATGATGTGAAGTGCTGCCATAAATGCCATCAGCATAACTTGTCCACCCACAAACAGTGGAGGGAGCGAAACTCCTGGTCTTCCCCTCTACCAGAGGATGGGGGTTGTGGTTGAAAGTTCCTTGTGCAGAGATTCTGGGAAGCGTCCTGTGCACAGCCCAAGGTCACTTGCTGGAGCATTATCATAAGACCAGAGAAACCTTAGATAAGCACCAGTCAGGTCCTTCTAGAGAGTGATGTCCATTTTTCAAAC
The DNA here is from genome assembly GCF_019279795.1 of Protopterus annectens. Classification (NCBI taxonomy): domain Eukaryota; kingdom Metazoa; phylum Chordata; order Ceratodontiformes; family Protopteridae; genus Protopterus; species Protopterus annectens. The sequence goes on from NC_056741.1 coordinate 280,801,106, forward strand.
AGTCCTCTTTTACTTGTATGTTGAGGTCACCCTTGATTACTGATGGCTCAAGCCCGAGTCTGTCTTCCACTTGGATGGATAAGGGGCTCAGAAGAGATGCAAACAGCTTCTACCCATGAGGATGCTTTCTGAGGAGTAGGCACTGCCAGTACTCTTTACTGACTGGCTAGAACAGATCAGATACTGTATTTATTTGTTTATTTAGAGTTTGTTGACTGGGTTTGTCCCACTAAGCCAATGACCTCTGCTCTGGAGAGGGCCGAGGTGGTATTCACACTTACTTGGGAGAATTTGTCCAAGACGTTGAGGAGGTTGGCATATAATGGTTATGGTGTGTACCTTAGAAACACAAGGTGCAGGGTTGGATTCTTATATGAGGTAGTTGGCTAGGCTTAAAATGGCCCACAAGGGCAGTTAAACTATTACTAATCTATGAACATATGAACTTCCATGGCATGTATCAGTAAGTGTAGGGGAGGTTTACATTCGTCTGAGCTACCATGTATTCAGGAAGTTGGGACCTCAGTTTAACATCTCATCCAAAGTAGGGCACAGTCAGGAGTGTCCCACCTCATGCTGCACTGCAGTTGCCAATATAAGAAAAGTAATCCAACTACCTGGATTAAGAACAGAACTCACAGCCTTCCGTACCAAAGGCAATGTTGCTACCTGTTGAGCTGATGAAATTTAACTGGAATGTTGTAGGCTCTTCAGTCTTCTAGCTGTAGTTTGCCAGTTTGAGGCTGTCCTCAAAGGCTTTGCCCCTTAGGGCTGTTAGGATCTGTCAACCTAGGCTGATGTGCTCTACCAGGCCTTCCAACATCAGAACTCACTGTTTTCGGACTAGATTTCAGACAGATGCTAGAAGTCTAGTGGGAACTGTAATTGAGGATTTGGGAAAGTACCCTTGGGAAACTGGGTCTGATGCCAACAATGGTCGTGATGCAGGCCTTTCATGTCCCAGCAAAATCTATGGTACACATTTCCAATCTCAGATCCATTTGGCCAACCTTCAGTGAGCATCAGTCAAATGCTCATACCCACACTAGACCTTCCATTGTATTTTCCTGCTAGAGCTGGTGGTTGGGGAAGGGTGTCAGTAGACTCTGTACCACTTAAGATCTTTTTTGGGGACTTGGAACCTGGAGGGTACAGATGATGACTCCTCCCTACTCTACAGCTATCCTTTCTGCCCATGGCCCCTTCTGCGTTCATAAAGTCCTCCAAAGACAGTCCTATGATCCCCTTCCACTCTTTCCTACTCTCCTTGAAATGCCTCAAAGGGTGGGTAATGAGTTGAGAGTTTTGAGTTGTCATCCCTCCCCCCAAGAGTTTCTCATGAAATGAATGATATAACTGCAGCCTTGGATATACCTCCCCCAACAAAGTATGTAGTGTTTGCATGCCACAGATTAAGGTAGAACCATGACCCTGGACAAAGTGTCCTCATGCTGACTTTGTTTCCCCAACAGGCTTGAGAAACCACAGCATCTCGCCAGTTCGCAGTCATATAATGAGTCTGAAACCGTGGTAACATTGGTTTGAGAGTTCACTTCTCAGCCACACTAATGCTTAAGGCCATCTGCTGTTCATCTCGTGTCCAAATTCCAGGCTTTCATATTGCATCAGATGGAGGGAAGCAGTTCTTCCTCTGAGAGTTTGTGCTCAAAAGAGGAAATGGTTAAGACATTCTCTACAATTATTTTAATGGGCTTTCATATTGTCAAATTCAGTTTTAATTGTGCTGGTTCTGGCAATGGCGTCCGTTTGAAGCAACCACTGTACAGGATGGCCTGGCTGAGGTTATCCTACTCTGTGGAGGAGATCAGAAATCCCATCCTGTTCATTCATTTCAAGGGATAGTTTATTTTCAGCAGCCCTTCTCTGGACTTCAGTGGGTGACCTCTTGAAGAAACTGCATACCCTTACTATTGTGAAATAGTTTTATGACCCTCTGCTGCTACTTCAAGATCCAGTCAACTTCCGAAGAAGCAAAAGCCTCCCTATAGACCAAGAAATGCATTCACAGTTCTCCAGTACCAGCTAGGTCACCAAAAAGGACTGCACAAAGGCTCAACAGTTGCAGAACTGACTACCACTCTAGGCTTGCCTATTGGCTGCATGGTCTCCATGTTCCCTCAAGCTGGTGGAGAGCCATCATAAAGGTGCTAATGAATTTTGGACATGGTCGCAGTCTTCCTAGAATGTCTAAAAGAAAGTGATCAGGTAAAAGGTCAAGTTGTCACTGTGGAACACATTGGCAATTCAGGTATGCATTCGGGTGGGGGGGGGCTGTAGAAGTTGTTCCTTTTTAAGGAAAAGGCAAGGGAGTTTATTTCTGCCCCTTCCTATTTAAAGGGGAGAAGGATGGCAACCTTCCCATCCTGGACCTCAGTGATAGCATCTGGCACATCCGGTTCCAAATGGTAACTGTCCAGGAGTTATGCCTTTACTACTAAAGGGTGGCTAGATGTTGTCACTGGACATGGTGTTTGCCTTCAGGCATGTCAAGATTTGGAATCTACACAGGTGATTCGACTGACTTCTTTAACTCCATCAAGAGACTTCTTTATAGCATCCTTGATATAAACACTCCTACTTCACTGGAGGTGAACAATAAACCAGGATATACACTTAAGGGATTCCCTTCATAGCCACTCAAGGTCTCATTATCTCCTAGCTTTCGATTTATATTGCTGTATCTTTAAATGGTGGGCCATCTCCATTAGTCTCTTAGTGGGAGTTCCATTCCTTCTGCTGTCAGAGGTTTCTCTGGCAGGGTGGGGAACCCACTGCTCCATAATCCAAGGGAAGCACCCCTCCCCCATAGCTTCATCAGTGCACTTTCCTAATTCAGTCCAGCAGTCAGTCCATCATGTCCTGCCAAAAAAATGCGGGGGTGGGCAGCAAAGGTAATGAAGTCATGGTTCTTGCAGCTTTATTTTGTCAGCAAGTAACATTACAGGGGATGTGAGCATGCTGGTGGACTTACTGAAACTCGTATTCTGTTTTTTCCTGAGGATGTGAATTATGAATTCAGAAATCATGTCTGACTGAACCTCAAAAAGTAGGGCACTCTAGAGACTGACCTATTTTCCACATGGAAAATGATGTGCTTTCTTTGTTCTACTTGGTGCAGCAGAGCAAAATGAAAGTTTAAAACAGATGCAATTTCTTTGTGGTTGAAAAGATTCCTATGCCTTCACATTATTTTACTTGAGTATTTAGCTGACTAAATATAGGAATTTTGCAGTAATATTAGCAGTGACACGTTTAAAGTACCGAAGGCAGAAGGAAATCAATAGATTTACAGGTTCATAGGTATTTACAAGGCTAACTACCACAAAGGCCTTTTTAAGCCCAGCCATTCATCCCAAATCTCTGACAAGTTCTGGTACCCTTGATAAGTGTAAGCAGGGGCTCAGGAGATGAAACATTTACAAGCAAGGGCCTGTGAGATGAAGTCTGGTGGAAACTGGAACTCTGAAAAGTATAAACTAAAGTAATAGTCCCTTGAGTGGATATAAATAGTCTTCCTTTCTTGACTGTTTCCAAAGGACCAGAGCAGGAAAGGCAAAAGAGAGCCTTCTTGGATGTCAAAACATGGGCCTTTGGTACAGCCACCATTCCCTCACCTGATGAGCAGATGCCTTACTGAGTACAGGTACCAGCATCTCTCTCAAATAAGCAGAACACCAGTTGGGAGGGAACTGCTGGTAAGTGTCAGTCTCTTAGACATGCTAACATCAATCAACAGCTAGTAGAGGTCACACACATTGTGCCATGCGACATATACACCCTTTCCTCGTCAGCAGGTTTTATACAGAAATCTGCATGACCTGTTTTCCATCCAAAAGTCTGAGAACCATGTAAACCAGTTAAGATACTTGCCCATCCAACAGCCTGAGATAAATGTCCAGCTAAGATGCCAGTGCATGTATCGCTATTGTCAAGTTGAAGAGAGACCCAGGTGCCTGATTTGGGCTGTGACCTTAAGATGGAAGCAATGTCTTGATGTTGGTTGACTCATGATTGCTCAATGTCAGCCTGTAGTCAAGAAACTCCCCTAGATTCTGGACATGAAAAAAAATGTGATCTCTTCATCTCCTTCTGTAATAGGAGAGCATGATGTGATAGTGTGCTTGCATTGCTCATTTGTAGCCAGGTTTAAGCAGTATTGATTCCATGCTCATATGTACTGCCAATACTTCATCTGAACTTCAAACCCTAACCCAGAAAGTCTTTAGCACAGTAGAAGCTTGGTTCTTGAAACGCTGCCTCCTGTTAAATGCTAAAAAGACCAAGCTCTTGCTCTTCTCACCTAACACTAAGTCCCCCCCCCCATTGATTTCTCAATAAAATCCACTAATGGCACCCTTAGATCCCCAGACTCCTCCACCAAACTGCTAGGCATCACAATTGATAACAATCTCACCTCTGATAACCATATTAACAATACCATTAAAACAGTAAACAGGAAAATAGGCTCCTTATATAGAATAAAACCTTTCTTAACCCCATCATCTAGAGTTAAAATTGCTCACTCCCATTTAATCTCATCTCTACTGTATGCTTCACCCATATACACTAACCTAAAAAAAACTAATCTTGTCAAACTAGCCAACTCCTATAACAATATAGCCAGATTTGCCACTGGGAGCCATTATAGAACTCACCATTGTCTGAACATACAGCAACTTGAATGGTTAGAACAAAAAAACATTTTGATAATTTCACAACTTACCATAGTTCATAAAATATTTTACCAACCAAACAACACCCCTATACTTTCCAACCTTATTACCCCTTACAGAAATCTCATTTCCTTACGATCTTCCAGGAAACTTCTTGCTAACACAAGCAAGTCTAATAACCTGGCAGGTGACTCCTTATTCAACAATACCGCTGGAAAAAACTGGAATATGCTGCCACAAGAGCTAACTATACTTCCCTCACTGCCACTTTTTAAACAAAGACTCAAGAAACACCTTAAGACACACTGGTTATGCCCCTGTTCCAATCCTGACTAATCCTCTGATTTCCTCTACTTTACCACTATACTGTATACTCTTCTATAGCCCTTTTAAATAGTGAATATCTCAAGTAATTTTTCATAAGTCTTGTCATGAATGTTCTGTCTCAATTCTTCTGTATATTTTGTTCTGTCTCAATCCTTCTTAATATTTTTTTCTCACATAACACTCTCTAAATGACCTTTCCTATTTTCTGTATAATCATTGGAAAGAAATCTTTTTTTTCCTCAAGAATTAGCTGATACTTAGCATGATAACATCATTTCCTTGTATTGTGTGATATGGTCTGGAAAAAAAATAGTTTTCTATGATATTGTGATGTCCTTACTGTATCTCTGTGTTCACAAATGGAGCTTATCTCCTCGGGCCTCCACTGAAAATGGACTTACAATCCAGTGGGACTAGCCCGGTTAACAAATGTAAAATAAATAAATAAATAATTGACTCTGCACCATCAGCTGAAGGACTGATTGCAAAAGAAGTCTTCAAGTATTTGGCATATTTACTTGGGTAAAGGAGAGGTAGAGCTGCATTCAGTCAGCATAAAACTGTTAGTGTGTATATCTCCTTTGAAGGGCATCCTCAAGCAGCATATACACCATGAATAAAAGAGGGGAAAATTCATCCCAAAGTACTCCAGTTTACTGAGGGAGAAGACTGGAGAAATTAACTTGAGAAAACACCCCATGTGTATGACCTGAGTGGTAAGAGATGCACCGCTATAAGACAGTGATTGTTAGTCCACAACAGGACTTCAGGGGCTAAATCAGGATCACATGGTCCAAAGTATCATGGGAGAGGTCAGAGAACACCAAAGTGGAATATAAACTTTGATCTGTAATTATCAGCAAGCAGTTAACCACTTGGATCTAAAATCTGGCATACAAGAATAAGAGAGACTATCAAATCTTAAGTTACAATATATCCATGCATATACTGCCTTCTACGTAACACACGTGGATGCTAAGATGCTTAAGTGTAGCAGTTCAATGAAATTTGAATCAGAATTATGGATAGAACTCCCAATAGGGTCGATGGAGGGGTTCTTATCAGAGATAAACCCAAATTTTGAAACCCCAAATTCTGAAACACAGCATCTAATTGTGACAAACATGGCTGGGGACTTTTCTATCTTCAATTTTAGCCAAATTTCATTGAATTCCGTTTGGGCGGAATTATTTTCCAAAGGCCTGAATTTTGCACTTGCTAGAAAAGCTAGTATTGTTGATAATGTAATACAGCTGAAATCTTTTAGTAGGAAATTGAATTTAGCATTACATTTGGCAACAATACAGGTTCAGTGGAGCCTGGCGCATTACACAAGCCTAGTACTTTTATACCCCCAGTGCACCCCTTAGTTAAAATGTTTGAACTATTATGTGAGAATGAGATAAGAGAAGCCTTGAGGCAACACAGTAAAATAAACCCTACTAATATGTCACTGGCTGAATGGTCTTTATTTCAGGAAATAATAAACAATGAAATTGGAATTATAAAACCCGATAAGGGAGGGGGGCTTGTGGTCATGGATGTCCCTGACTATAGTGCAAAGATGTCTGACATGCTTTACAGTGAAACTTATCTAGAAGTGTCTCGTAACGAGTTGAATATTGCATATAGGAATATAGATCTTACCCTAGATGAGTTATTACTAAATGTTCAAATCAGTTTAGAGGTTCATGAGTTTCTGGAACTCAAACATTCTAGGATAGAGACCATTTTTGGGATTCCCAAGATCCACAATTCAGTAACAACCCCCCTTACGTCCGATTGTAGATGCAAAAGCATCAAAAACTTTTTGTTTGGCCAAGTTTGTTGATAGAAGGGTCAAACATGTTTTGGATCATAGGAAATGGGTAATGAGAGATTCATGGGACTTTAAAAAAATAAAACAAGATATGTATGCTGATGAACTGATTATGGTCACTATAGACATTTGTGATTTATTCTCGGTCATTCCCCACACTGTGGGACTTGAATGGTTCTATGACTATCTGTGTAAAAACACCAGTTTTGACCATGGTTCAATTCTGACCATTAGAACTTGTATGGAACTTGTTTTGGACAATAATTTCATTGGGTTTGAAGGACATATTTTCAAACCAAGACAGGGTGTGGCTATGGGTGTGTGCTGTGCCCCTATATTTTCCAACATTGTCTTGGCACACTGGGAGGACCTTTTCATTCTAAATTCTAGGTTTAAGGAACTATGGATGCTTTATGGTCGTTACTTGGACAACCTTGTCCTATTTTGGAAAGGGACTGAGGATGAACTAGGTGAGTTTTTCTCTTACATCAATGAGACAACTGATTTTTTGAAGTTTACTATGGTTAAGGACAACAATACCCTACACTATTTGGATGTAACTATTAAAAAGGACTACACTAGAAAAATATTCACTTCCCAGTTGTATAGGAAACCAACTTACTCTAATTCCCTTCTGCACTATCAAAGCTGGCACCCTGTACATCAAAAGAAAGCCCTGGTAAAAGGACAGTTTGTCAGGCTGGCTAGAATGATGTCTGAGGAAGGAGACTTTGCTAGGGAATGAGGTATTAAGAGATGTTATTAAGAAGGGGTTGTCCTACTGACTTCGTGGTTAACATCTATAACGAAGTTAAAAATAAGAGAGAAGTTGGCATCTTTCATACACTCTTGTCTAATCACTTGAGTGGAAGGGAAGACCTTGAGAGGAGAAATAACAACAAATTTAGTAGGGCTTTGGTCCTTCCATTTACCATAAACTTCTTTGATGTATGACACATTATAACAAAATTCTGGAAGATTTTCAATTTAGATAGTAGTATCAATAAATTGGTGGGTTGTCAACCGATGGTGGTTTGCAAGAAGGACACCTCAATAAAGGGACTGTTTGAAAGAAAAAGAAATATACCTGAAAAGGGTGGCTGTTTCAAATGTGGGAGATGCTCTCAGTGTCCTTGTATACCTAATGTAGACAAGTTATTCATTAAAGGCTATGGGACTATCTTACCTTGCAAAAAATATTCTTGTTACTCTAGAGGTATTGTTTATATAGCAAAAGTGTGACTAGTGAGGGGGTTCTATGTAGGAAAAACTAAGAGAGCTTTGAAGCAAAGGGTAATGAGCACACTTTTGACATCAGATGTAAAAATGAAAAAAATTCTCTGTATAAACATCTTAGTCTTTTCCCCTCAAATGCTTTTAAATTTTGTGCCATTGAGCATGTTGATCTGGGTCTTCAGGGGCCCCTCTGATGAGTACCTGGACTTCCTTGAACTGAAATGGCAAATTAAGCTTAATGCCTGCCAGTTTCCTAGATTGAATGACAAGATCATTTTAAGTTCATTGTTGAAGCTTAAATCATTATATTTTATATAAAAAATGTAACATAACTTGATTGTTTTAATACTGTATTTCCTAATGTTTTTAAAAAGGGTTGATATTTAAACCATATTATTGTATTGTTTGTTTAAAAATTATGTATGCAAATGTTGATTATTCTTCACAAGGGGAAGTGATGTCATTTAATTGTTTGATGTACTGCTGGGGAGGGTATTTAAACTTGATCTGTTAGATACATGGTATTCTGATGGTCTAGTTTTTGGCGAAAGCGCTAAATTCAAGTGTTTTTTTTTTATGTACTACATGCTGGTGTGTCGTTTCTGGACTAACCTTATTCTGCTTTGGTTGAGTTTCATCTTATTTTTGTGTTTCTGGGTTTGTCTTGACATGCAGACATATGTGCAAACCTGCACACACAGTCACTGATGGTAAGGACTAAATCCAGGCCCTAACCTATGAAGCACAGACTTTACCATAAAAAGAAAGAAACGGAGCATAGTCTTCCTGCTTATCTGAATCAAACATTCAATGACTGGGATTAAGAAAGATTTTGAAAAAATGAAAAAAAAACTTAGATCTCCGACCCTCAAAGAAAATTGGAAAGCTTGGTAAAAAAAATGACTGGACCAAGTGATTTAGGGCAACATTTTGCTAACATTATAGAACTTAGATTCAGTCCACAGTATATTGCATGCATAGATGAAATCACATTCATGACCTCATCAAAGTCTATATAGCCAGATTCAGTCCATTAAGTCCTTTTTATCCCACGTAAAGGACCGTGCTAATTCTGACATCCTGTGGAGACTGAAAAAGGTGTGGTTTGAGGCTGTCAGGTGCCTGGTGATAAAGGAGACTCTCCTTCACTAACTAGAGGTGTACCCTCAGTGTTTTGGTGACAGCTAACTTTGCCTCTGGGCCAGACGTCTTTTGTAAACCTTTCCATCATGCTAGACTTTTCATCTTGAGTGTCAGATGTGATTAACACAACCAGGACGATTGCCAGCACTCAGACTTATTCCTATAAGCTGAAGAGGTTCTCTATTTGGCAGTAAATGCATCCAGTAACACCCTGTTAAATTACAAGTCATGTTGACTTATCTCAAATACCTGTATGCGTTTTGTCTCTATTATTCCACTGTCAAGGGGCATGTGTCAGCTATTTCTGCTAATCTTTATCTTATATACAGCAAGATCATTACCCAGCATTGTTTGGTCAAACTGGTGCATTTCCATACACTTCTGAACACCTTCTCCTCCATTGAATTAGAATTTCATGATTGCCACAACAAGCTTTCAAGCTGACTGGTTCAGTGGCATTGGTTTGTAACTTAAGAAATGCTTTTTGTGGTGGTCATCACTTCTGTTCACAGGATCTTGTAGATTTAAGCCTTCATGTTTAGTGAACCGTATTTAATCTTTTACAACTTTAAGCATCCCTGTGACTAGCACTTGCTCTAAAACCTGCTGGAAAGTACTAGGATACCTTAAACTGATACAAGCACTCAACTCTCCCTGTTAATAAGGAGAAATTAATCATAGGCACTAAACAGCCTATAATTGCAAAGTACCTTGCTAAGGTATGGGAAAACAGCTCTTGTACTTTACAAAAAAAGTACCAAACCAGGCATGTCCAAGGGTCAGCTTCCGGTGATTTCTTCTGTCCATCTGATGAATCTGGGCATACTGGGGCAATGCAGAAATTGTCTCATGTACACAGACAACCCTCTCCTCCTACCATCCAACACTACAACCTGCGAGAGATGCACTTACATAGCCAAACTGGAAGCAAAGCTCTCTCCACCCAAGATTGTGCTAGACAGTCAAGAAGAGAAGGTGAACACCCAAACTACACCTCAAGCAACACATAGCCCTTCTAAACCCACACCACCAACACCCTCACATAACAACACTAAACCCTCATATGCGGACGCCCTTAACAGTAACCTGCCCAAGCAACAAGGACCTCCGAAGCTGAAACACAAACACCAATCACAACCAAAGTGTCACATAGCTCACAACACCAGTGTGCCACCCAACAACAGTCCCTAAGGCAAGACAAAGTGCCCAACACTTTAGTCATGGGTGGCTCTATAGTCAGGCACACTGATGTCTGACTCACCAGGCTGAACAAGGAGAAAATTACAGTCAGCTGCCTGTCGGGTGCCAGGATCCGCCACATAACGCATGCACTCAAGTCACTCCACAACAAGTACAAATATGACTCTGTCATTGTCCATGTTGGAGTGAATGACTTGAGATGTACCTCCCTGGACTACATGAAAAGAGATGTGGAAGAGCTCTCAGATCATGTGGCCCAGGCAGGTATGACCCTAGCCCCGAGTAGCATCCTGCCTTCGCCCAGAATGATACCACAGTATAAGGACAAAATGGTTGACTTCAACAGCTGGCTAAGCTTCTGGTGTCATTCAAAGGGGATCTAGTATCTGTCTGCCTGGGACAACATGATCGACAGACCACGATGCTTTGCCAGAGATGGTCTGCACCTATCGCCTCTGGGATTCAAGTTACTGGCTAAGGCTCTTGCCACCCCTATAGTGCCTTTTTTAGGCAAAGTTCAAAGGACAAAACCACCACCGTAACAGGTACAAGCATGCAAAATCTGAAGGTAATGCTATTCAATGCTAGAAGTCTAAACCTCAAAATGCACTCTCTCGAGGCACTCCTAAAAATGCAGTAACTGAGACCTGGTTCAAGGCTGCAGAGAGCACCCCTGCAATACCAGGCTACAACTCATAACACGCTTTTCGGCCACCAAACCAGGACCGAAACACTAAAGTTGGAGGAGTGTCCATATTCACCAACGATATTCACACCAGAAGGCTAGTTGCCCAACACAATGCGTCTGAAATTCTCCAGGTGCAACTAACACTAGGTAAGGCTGCAATCCAAATTGTAGCTTGCTACAGATCCCCCACCATGCCCCAAGATTCTCACTACACCTTTCTAGACATACTGGAAAATATTAAGATACAACCAAACACCCTAGTACTGGGTGATTTCAACTACCCTGCCATTAACTGGGAAAACTATTCATGTATCAACACCTTTGCCCAACGGTTCTTGGAATTCATAAATTCCAATGCCCTGGATCAACTAATCCATTGTCCCACCAGAGGCTCCAATATCCTAGACCTGGTCATTACCAACATGGGAAATCGATGCTCCACACCTATGGGCACCCCCTTGTTGGTGAGGTCTGGTTATAAGCTAATCACCCTTGACATCCACATCCTTCCCCCACCCCCCTCCCCCAGTAAGAAAATCTCTGTAAAAAACTTCTCCAAAGCCAACTTCATGCTACTCAAGTCAGAAGTGACAAACTTCATGACACCTATGCAGACAGGAACTGAAAGTTCGACTGCTGAATCCTACACTAAGGCACTGTACGAGCACATCCACTAGTGCATGAATCGAGCCATCCCAAATAGAACCAAGACGCTCTCCTCCAAAAAAAGGAAGCCAATCTGGTGGTCCCCTGCCATAAACAAACTTTACAACAAAAGGAAGAAACTGTTGCAGAAAAGAGGAAAATCCCAGGATGCAAAAAAACTCCCTTACCAGCCTCAGTAAGAAGCTGAGATCCCTCATAAAATCCTCCAAAGCTAGTTATGAAAATAAAATTGCCAAAGATTCCAAAGACAACCACAAGGTATTCTATAGCTGTGTCAAGAATCTAAATGGCAATGCTCAGATCTACTCTGAGCTACAACAGAATGGCATTAAATATACTGATCCCAAGGATATTGCCAATATCCTGGCAGATCGATTCATTGCCAACTTCACCCCCCTCTCATCCCCTAAAGGGCCCATCTCAATACCTTAAGATTGCCAAATTCCAGTAATAACGGCCACACCGGTAAAAAACGCACTCTCCAAAGCTAAGAATGCAGCATCCATGGGACCAGACGACATCCCGTGCTGTGTATTACATGAACTACAAAATGAACTGGCACCTCACCTAAATGTCATGTTTTATCATAGCCTCACCTCAGGCTTCGTGCCCACTGAGTTGGCGCACAGCTACAGTTATCCCACTCCACAAGGGGGGATCTACCTTGGATCCTGGTAACTACTGCCCCATCAGTCTGATGAGCCTGATCTGCAAGGCCATGGAGGATATTATCATGGAACTTATAAACAAAGACATTGGCAACCTTCAAACACTGGACCCCACTGAGTTTGGGTTGGGGAAGGGCCGATCTTGTCTTCTGAACCTGATTGACTTCTTCGAAATAAGTCTCCAGAATTGTGGAGCCATTATTGAATCCCCAAATGATGTGGATATTCTACAAAAGGCCTTACAGAAACAGATGCTTGGTGCCAGAGCCATGGGCTCAAGCTCAATACTAAGAAATGTATAGTTATCCCCTTTGGGAAAAAAACATGTACCCGTGAATTACCACATAGGTAGCAGTACACTAAACACTGAAAGTGTGATGAGAGACTTAGGGACACAGGTGGACAGTGGTCTCAACTTCGATAACCTCATCGCCACAACAGTCAGGAAATCCTTCTATGAGGCACACCTCATCACTAAGGGCTTTTCATCCAGATAAAGGGAGGTCATTGTCTCATTGTACTCATCCCTCATTAGACCCATTATAGAATACAACACTCTGTTATGTATCTCTCAAGACATCTGCAACAACTGGAAAGGCCACAGAAATACCTCCTTAAAAAAATCACAGACCTAAAGCAGATGCCCTATGCTGACCATCAAAAAAAAAAACTCCAGCTATACTCTGTGGCATATTGTCTACTCAGAGGCGATCTCTGGTTAACATACAAGGCCATGTCAAACCCAGAGCTGTTGGACATGCTACACTTAAAGAAATCCCACCCCTGAGAGCCACACGCTCCAGGGATCTAAAGCTTGTCATCACAATGAACAAAACATGCTGTAGGGATAGGTTCCTGACCCAGAGACTCCCCAGACTCTGGAATAGACTGCCCATACATGTCAAGCAGAGCACCTCTTTGGCCGAGTTCAAAAGGAACCTTGATGATTGGATGGGAGATAGGAAATTCACCCCGGAGATCACGTCAGTCGGTCTGCTAGACAGGGGTACAGGCAAGTAAATATTGTAGGAAGAAATAGCCAGGGAATTGTTATGGCTAGGCTTGTATAGGCCCTAGGGCCGATAGCCTAGTACCAACCTATGAACTTCTGGGGATCCTTTCAGAAAAGCCCATATTTTTTCTTTGGCCCAGTTCTTTTCATCTCCCTATTTTCTTCAGAATGTTGGAAACCAGGGCAAATAGACCCCTTCATATCTTAAGTCTTCACAGCCAGCTCATAACTGGACAGTCAAGTTTAGGGAGAAAAACAAGCTGCTTCATAAATGGAACAGCTGACTGTTAGAATTAGTCCTTTTGCTGTGTATTCCCAGCTGCATTATTATTTTCCACCAAGCAGCTCACCACGTTTTTGAAAAATGTGATCAGACACTCCACTAGGGAAATGGCTGACACCACTGCTTGCTTCAAGAATGCTTCCATTACAAGACATTGTTACAACAATTTTGTCCTCAGTTTTATACCTTCAACAAGCATTGCTGTCTCAACTGCAATGTTCAGAGCGTGGAAATCCATTGATTGAGTACTTCAGGACTCTGCCTTCTGAGCCTTTGGCCCCTTCTTGCTCCTTCCACTCTGGTAGATTTTATTGATTTGGTATTCAACCCAGTCAATGAACCATGGGGGACACATTTGATATTATATAGATATGCTGTTACTATATCAGTTAAAATATGAGAGGACTCTGTTTGGTAGATCCCTGTGTTGTCCTGCTTTCCCCTGATGATGTTGGACTCTCCATCTGGGAATGGCTTTTGAAGCTCTCTGTAACTGGAGTAGGTAAACACATGTATGCTTTTTTAATTTACAGAATTTACAGGCAGGTTGTTTTTAAATCAGAGGTTGAGCTGAACTGGTAGACTGACTAGCTAAGTGTGTTCTTAAGGTATGGCACTTGACGACATAAAATTTGCCGTCATAGGTCATTTGTGCCACCAACTTTAGAAGTTTGAGACAAATCTCAACTTGGAATGACACTGGGAAGAATCCATTTGTTGACCCAGAATGTAAAGATCCATGTCAGATCATCTTACAGAATGTATCTTTTGTATCTTGTTACTGACAGTTGCTTTATTCATTTATTTTTTTTATTAATTTCTAGTTGCTGCTAGAACATCATGATTCCATTTCTTCAGACCACAGTGACCCTTTGCATGAATTATTGGAGGATCTGGGTGATGTACCTACAGTGCATTCCTTGTTAGGTAAGCAGTGGACTAGATGAAAGGTAGTTTTATAAGAGTATTTAAGATTTTATGTATTCATTGTGTTTTATGTATGTTTCACTCTGCAACTGGTCAAAAAAGTAAAACAAACCCATTTTTGTGACGTCCTTGTTTTTTTTTTATTTTTGCATTACTTATTGAGGACTTTGATACACTATTAGTAAATGGGGAAATCAGAAAACAAGGTGTGAGCAGTTTATGCTTACCATAGCCAGACGGCTTTGCAGGAAATATGGGTACACATTCTACATATATTATATTTCGTATATAAATGTATAGTATATAGTATATAAATATATAGTATAATTAAGCAACTTAGAAAAAATGTTAAAATGTATCTGTCAAAGCAAATGCCAGGAAGTTTTGTGAAATAGTTGCCTCATATGTTCTGTTTATGCAAAAACATGACAAAAAACTGAGCAGCCACTTTTATACACTGCTCCATCTCACATTCAGGATTCTTTTACAGAAGAGAAAATATGTAGGGAAGTGTACTTTTGCAGTGGCCAAGCCAATGCAAACACATTCTCATTTAGTGTACCATGGGGATGGTCCTCAAACCCGTACTGGGTTTCAAGTGGTGCACATTTATATACTGTGTGATAGTTTGAGTGTCAACAAGCAGGTTCCTTACCTACTTTTTAACATCCATGCAATACATGGCACTTTACCTTGATGAGTTTTGTTGCACTTTTGTGTGACCCAACAGTCCCACTGAGAATGCTCCCTGTTGACATAGGGAGACTAATAAACTAGAAATTTGCTGCATTAAAATAGCAACGTTTGCATTCAGCTTATCAAACTGTTCACATCACTGCTTAGCACTGAAGCACCTGCATTGCCTCAGACTACCTAGTGACCTTACCTACCCCCAACTGCTTAGTGCCTACACTATAATACACAACCTGACACCTGCCCATCTCTACAAAACATCATCAAACACTACTACTCTGCTAGGAATCTCTTTTCACAGAAAAAAATATCCCCTGACCATGAGCAAGTCTCATAAACAGTGCAGGCAGCTCACTTTACTCAACTTATGTTGCTAAGCAGTGGAACGTCATCCCACCCACCCTAAAAGAAGGCAACATTACCACACGTTTCAAACGCAACCTAAACCAACACCTAACTTCTTCATTTCTATGCTCATGCTCCCATCCTGTCTAATCCCACCTTTCTTTTTCTCTCTTCCATTGCCAATCTTTGCATCTATCACCCTGACTTTCACCTTTCTTATCCTTGTTTCTTCCTCTTTCATGCTCACTGCTTCTTCTCCAACTAACCCATATCCATAATCATCTCCTACTAATATCCTCTCCTTACCCACCTCATCATCTTGCCTATCTACTGTTAACTCTTCCTCTCCACTATCAGAACTTTTTCTACGTGGATTTTTCCTGATGATTTCTGCTTATACCCTTCCTCTTACTCTATTTTCTGTTCCTGGTCTAGTGACATCCTACTTCATTAATGTTACTATACATATACAGAATGTATCTGCATTACCATTAATGTCGTATCTCCAGCTATTACATTAACATGTCTTTGACTTGTGCAAAATACAACTTCTAAGGTGTACGATAAATGTCTTTACTATTTATCTTAACACTACATGTAAAGTAATGTTTAAAATGTATCATTTTTATTATTGCTCCCTGTAAATATACATTTTATGTGGAGGGTTTATGCCTGGGCCTCCACTGAAAATGGAACTTGTGCCCAGATGGGCTTTCCTAATAAACAAAAGAGGACAAATAAATAACCACTTCTGTTTTGCAGTAAAGCTTAGCTTACATTATGGTACTCGCACACCGTATGCTGATAGATACCCATGGTGTTGGTAGTGCAATGTCTGCCTTTAGTGCATCACACTGGCACATAGAACATGTTGCCCTGTAGATTTTGTACTGATTGCCATGTCTGCCAAGGCCTTCCATGTCCATTTCCTTAATAACATATCAATACAGGTTTGCCTTCACAACTTCCCTGGCCTCTGCTTCCCCCACCACCACTGTAATTAGTACTTAATTACACTCAAAGCTGTTCCCTGGTGGCATTTGTAAATCTAAGACTAAACCTTTGTACTCACATTCTCCAGTAGGTACACAGCTGCCTGAATATCTCTCCCTTATGCATTGATTTGATGTTTGTTTTATTGTTCAACCAACACACAGCCTTCCTTGGCATATGGGCAGTAGTGCTCTGCTACCCTCCCTCTGACAGACTACTAAAGCTCATAGTCCCTCCCACTGCCTCTTTGTGGGAGTGATGGACCAATAACTTGCCACTACAGGGACTGCCTTACAAACCCACAGACAGGATCTTTTCTGATGTCCTTACATTCACCACTGCAGTATTCATTATGTATGGGATTCCCTGCCATGAAAGCCCAATGTCTGGCCAGTCTACCAAAGCCTACCGTTGCTTTAAGGTACACTAAACGTCAAATGCTCCTTGCACAGGTGATGTTCAGGTGTACCATCCTCTGAACTTTGCTGTCAGTCTGGACGCTGTTTCTAACAGTCTGTTTGCCTACGCCTGTTTTCTGCCTTTTTACTGCATTTTTGTGATTACTCCTGTTTGCTGAAGTCCTCACCAAGGCAGATAAGTACCCAGTTCAATTTGGATAAGACTAAAGCTATCAGAAAATCTGATCAGTTGTTTGTTTCCTTTCATCTTAGGTCTTTAGGATTGGCTGTTTCCAAGCAAACTATTTCTTCTTGGATTTCAAAGGCTATTTCTTTTTGTTACACTTTTCAATGGCAAGAGCCTTCCTTCTTCTGTAAAGGCTCATTCTACTAGAGCTGTGGTTTCTGGTGCTTTTTTCAAGGGCTTGGACATTAAATCTTTTCTTGAAGCAGCCACCTGGACTTCTATGCATACTTTTACCAAACACTATAAGTTGGGCGGTATATCTAGAGCTAGAGCTGGTTTTGCTAATGCCATTCTTCATGGCTTCTTAGAGGGCTCTACTGCTGCTTCCTCCTCCCAAATTTCTTCTTGAGCTTTGGCAGTCTCCCATATGTAATGAGTACTGCAGTGGTGAATGTAAGGACATAGTACAGTTGTGTAAAATCTTACCATAATAGTAGATGTCCTTATTATTTATTTAACATTTGTTGACCGGGAAAGTCCGACTAGGTTCCACAGATCCTGTTTTCAGCGGAGGCCCAGGGAGAAATGCTCCAGAAGCATGTCTTTAGAATGTCCTTGCCTTCACCGTTGCAGTATTCACTCCCTCCCTCCATCCCCCTAGTCTTTCTCCTTCCTGGATGGACAGGTTCTCATTGTTTTTCCTTGGACTGGTGTTCCTACTGGGGCAATCAATTCTCAGGATAGTACACCTGAACGTCACCTTTATGTCCTAAGCTACGAGGTGCATTTTGCTGACATTTAGCATACCTTAAAGCAATGGTAGACTTTTATTTGTGTTGCAATAAATTCTATTTAACATCTATGACTCCTGTATTACTCAGGTGGCGACTCCACTTTTGGATTTTTGGATTTAACACATTTCCTGATGTATGCTTCATCGGAGTGCCTTTGGTTGGTTTGGGTTTTGTTCCGGCTGCATGATTCACACTGTATTTCTTTTATTAAATGTTTCTCAAGTGTTTAAACATGCTTTAAATAGTGTCTTGGAAGGGGATAAAATTATATCTACAAATGGAGTGAAGTCAGTGGTGGTAATGAGGCATGCTTTGCTGCAGAGCAAAAAAAAACGTTTCTAATGAGTAAAAAAAAAAAAAATCAGATGGTGAATGCTCCTGTTGATTCTAATTTTGTTCGGTTCAGCAGCTGATCAGATCCTAAAACACCTGGATGACAGGGGTAAACTGATGCAAGGGGTATCTAAAATGTTCTATATCCCCAATTTTCCCCCAAGAAGCAGGATCATTTTCAGTGGTCCTGCAAATAGAAGACACCGCCAAACAAAAACCAAGGCACCAAAAGGAAATGACTGGATGAGAACTCCACCAAACATGACAAGAGGAGGTTTTTTTCCCCAAAGTCCCCTTCCAACCTTTTACTGTGCCACTGCTTGGCTCACGTCATTCTGTAAAAAAGAGTATCATGGAGACCAGTGTTGGACCTATACTTCTGAATGCATTTATCAATGTCCCCAAGTTCAAGATACTCCTCCAGCAGACAGTGTTTCCTATTTTGCCAGATCACTGCTTAACGGTCACCCTGAACATGAAGGATAAGTATCATCATATCCCCTTTGCTCATCACCTCAGGATATAGGAGATTTGTTGTACCTGGTGCGCATTCAGTTCTCTGTATTACTCTTTGGGCTCTCCACTGCGTCTCGCATATTTACCAAATGCCTTGCTTTGCTAGTGGCTCACTGCTGCACTTTTGGTATTCTTTCCTTACGTGGACATCTTGAGATCTGTGCAGAATATGTATCCATGTGTTTGGAATTCATAGAGAAGTTATCAACCGTACTGTCCCAACTAGGATTCAAGTTGAACCTTTGTTAGTCGTGCCTGACACCCTCACAAAAACTCATCTTTATGGGTTGTTTAATTGATACTGACAAAGGAATCGATACTGATGTGCTTCAGTGCATCCTTTAGCCCCAGAGACAGGGTCCTCCCTTCAGGAGGAATGTCTCCTCACCAAGAGATTTCCAAGAAATTCTAGGACTGATGGCATCCATGACTCTCATGATATCACTGTCCTGTCTCCACATGAGGAAAATTCAATATTATGTACAAAATTGTTGGACCAAGCACCAACATTCCCTTGGTTCTTCAGACGAGAGGTACAGTGGTGGAGCGCAGAGATAAATATCACCCCAGCTGTTCCAGAGCAATCTGTCAGGACAGATTTGTCCAACTTCGCTTGGGGAGCTGTGTCTATGGTAGTGCAGTGGCAAGCACATCAGTATCGAAGAAATGTTGGCAGTGATCCACGCCTTGAGAGTTCACCACCACCTATGGACTCCAAATCCTCCTCTTGTGGTTGTGGACAACACAATGATGTACCTCAGCTAACAAGATGGGACAAGATCATACCCTCTGTGTAGGTTGGCAGTGATGGCCTTGAAGCTGGCTTTACAGCATTCTCTGACTCTTTGGGCATTATATATCACATCAGAAGAAAACACTGTGTTAGTCAGACTAAGCAGATTCTGGGCAGACCTGCACAAGTGGCAGCTCAAGGCAGTGATGTTTCAAAGGCGGCACAGTGGTGCAGTGGTTAACATTGTCACCTCACAGCAAGAGGTTCTCCGGTTCGATTCTCGGCTGGGGTGCCTTCTGTGTGGAGTTTGCATGTTCTCCCTGTATTCGCGTGGGTTTCCTCCGGGTACTCCGGTTTCCTCCCATATTCCAAAGACATGCATCTGGAGCATTTCTCCCCGGGCCTCCGCTGAAAATAGGCTTTGTGGAACCTAGTCGGCCATTCCCGGTCAACAAATGTTAAATAAATAAATAAAATAAAATAAATAAGATCTAGTCCAAATGTAGAGAATGCCTCAAATAGATCTGTTTACCTTCTTTCAAAACAGAGCTGGAGATATTCTGTTCCAGACATCCTTGTAACCATGCTTAGAGGGCAAACACATTCTCATTCCCTTTGCCATGAGTGTTCTGTATGCATTTCCACTCTTTACACTGATTTACAATGTACTTATAAACATTCAGAAAGAATTGCTGAATATCACTGTAGTGACCCCCTGTTAGCCCAGGCAATTTTGATTTCCACTTCTAATGGTATTGGCCAAGGGTAGCTACCACTTCTTCTGACTGGATTTTTTGCACTGTGTCAGAGGCAACTGGTGCACCCCAGTTTTGAACTGCAGCTGATAGTCTAAAATCTAAATGATTCAGTCTTAACTCCATTTAGGTACTTGTTTCATAAGGATGTGCAGCAGGGGTTAAAGGAGGGCAGAAAACCTGCTACTAAAAAATATTTAGAAATGGATGAGGTTTTCTAAGGTGTGCCTAAACTTTCCACCACATAAAATTCCTCCTTTGTGTCTTATTTCTCCATAGACATACTAATCAATATTTATATTCATCATATCTTCTTTTAAGTTCCTGCTCATTTTGTTTTTGCAATTCTAAATACATTTCTTTATAAGTTTTTTTCCTGAATGATGGTTAATACAGTATGTTTATTCTCATTTGCAGTACAGATTAAGCAGTTCTTAAAAGGAAAAACAATGTATTAGCCCATTATAAAACCTAATATAAACAACATTATATAAAACAGTTTTGTTCCCAAAGTCCCGAGTCAGGACTCGAGTCAGATTTCTGGTTGTTGAAGTTCACTCATGGTATGTCTAATGTTGTTTATATGGTCTAGGTTCGCTCGTGAATTGTCTGGGATGAAACCACAGCACTATTTTTATTTTTCAGTGAAATTACATACCTATCCTTTCGATTCCACTTCTAATATTGTGCACTCCCATTTTGTAATGTCATTGTATTGATGGCAGTCATCTCTATTATTATCTTGTCCAGGGCATCATAAGTTTCATTGCTGACTTTCTTTTGCAAATTAAATAAGTCTAACTTCCAGTTCATTAAGTTTTCAAAAGGTACAGATAGGTTACTTTGAACATTAATAGGCTACAGCATTTCAACAGCCTGAGATTCATTTAATGCAAAAGCTCTATTTGCCTTATCTGCTAATGCATTACCTTATGCAACCTGAGCATTGTCGTTTGAATGCGCCTTACACTTGGCAGTTGTTATAACTTGTGGCAGCTTCAAAGCTATTTTCAAATCTGCTACATAAATTCCATTTTTATAGGACTCCCTTTAGAATCCAAAAACATTCTTTCAGCCCACAGCTGTCTGAAGTCATGAGCAGTACCATAGGCATATTGGCTATCAGTGCAGATTGTAGCAGTCTTTCTTTCAGACAATATGCAGGCTCTAGTCAGAAAAATCAGTTCAATAATCTGTGCAGGAAAAAAAAAACATTCTTTAAATGTCCCTTCTCTAAAATAGCCTTTTCAGAACATACTGCATATCCAGTTCTGAAATGTTCATTTTTGTCTCTTTGTCATGAGCCATCTGTAAAAAAAAACGAGATTCTGGGTTATGGAGAGGAATGTCTTTTAAGTCAGTTCTAGGTTTGAACACATTTCTGCCACTTGGATGCAATCTGATTTCCATTGGAGGGGCTCTGGAGTATCCAAGTGTGAGAGATTTTGTAAGGGTTTTGTCGGACCGGCATATCCCAGGATCCATTGACAACAATTACCAGCGATACCCAAGAAAGTTCTCATTTGAGAAATGGTAATGTGTCTTGGGGCTTCAGGAATGCCCTAATTCAAGAAGCAGAGAGTGAACATTCACCTGCAGAAATAAGTCCCAAAAAGTGCACAAGGGACTGACATAACTGCACTTCTTCTCTTGACACATTGTTCCTTTTGGGCTAAAGAAATCAGCAAATGGATGGTGTCTTTCTCACTTGATTCAGTGGAAGGGGAAGCTGCAAGCAAATCTATGTACTGAATATGAACAAAACCACCCATGAAGGAAATGGTATCTAGATCAGCTTTTAAGATCTGAGAAAAAATAGAGGGAGATTCAGTACATCTATGAGGTAATCTTGTCTGGATGTGTTTTCATAGATTCATAGGTAGGTACTAGGCTAGTGGCCTATACAAGCCTAGCCATAAAGGTATCCTGGCTTTCACCATCCAAGAAAATTATTTTCCAGTGCCCCTGTTGAGCAGAGCCACAGAAGTGATCCCCGGGGTGAATTTCCTATTTCCCATCCAATCATCAAGATTTTTCTTGAAGAGTGCTAATGAGGAGCTTTGTTTGATATAGATAGGCAGTTTGTTCCAGAATATGGGAAGTCTCTGAGACAGGAATCCATCCCTCCAGCATGTTCTGCTATTGTGGTGACAAGGTTTAGGTCCCTAAAGGTAGCTACTTAACACTGAAAGTATGATAAGAGATCTTGGGACACAGGTGGACAGTAGTCTCTCCTTTGATAATCACATCACCACAGTGTTAAGTTTAGGTAGCTCAGAGGGATTGGGATTTCTTTAAGTGGAGCATGTCCAACAGCTCTGGGTTTGACATAGCTTTGTATGTTAGGCAGAGATCGCCTCTGAGTAGGCGATATGCAGCGGAGTAAAGCTGGAGTTTTTTGAGACTGTCTGCGTAGGGCATCTGTTTGAGGCCGGTAATCCTCTTTGTGAGGTATTTCTGTGGCCTTTCTAGTTGTTGTAGATGTCTTGTGAGGTACATGCCAAAAGGGGTATTGTACTCTATAATGGGTCTAATGAGTAGAGGGGAACAATGACCTCTTTTTTCCTGGATGAAAAACCTTTTGTGATGAGGTGTGCCAAGTAAAAGGATTTCCTGACTACTGTGGTGATGTGATTATCAAAGGAGAGACTACTGTCCACCTGTGTCCCAAGATCTCTTATCATACTTTCAGTGTTAAGTAGACTACTGCCTATGTGGCAGTTCATGGGTACAGAGTTTTTACCAAAGGGGATGACAATGCACTTTTTGGCATTGAGCTTGAGGCTATGGCTTTGAAACCAGGCATCTGTCTCAGTGAGGCCCTTTTGTAGGATGTCCACATCATTAGGAGTTTTGATTATGGCTCCTAGTTTACATTCATCTGCGAACTTCGTTAGCCAAAGACCTTCTGTGTTAGCCTGTACTTCAGAGAATTAGATACCAAACAGTAGAGGACCCAGGACTGAACCCTGTGGTACTCCACTTGTCACTGGTCTGAAGTCGGATTTGGAGTCTGCTACTTTCACAGTGTGGATTCTGTCAGTGAGCCAGTTGGCAGCCCATCTTGTGACATAGGATTTATACCCAGTTTAGTGAGTTTATCTATAATTCCAGAGTGGGGGATTGTGTCGAAAGTCTTGGTGAGATCTAGATAGGCTGTGTGAACCACCTTACCCTTGTCTACGGCTTTGGTGACTGCTTCAAAGAAGTCTAACAGGTTTAGGAGACATGATCTGCCTTTTACAAACCCGAACTGGGTGAGGTCCAGAGTTTGGAGATTACCAATGTCATTGTTTATAAGTTCCATGATGATACATTCCATGGCCTTGCAGATCAGGCTCATCAGGCTAATGGGGTGGTAGTTCCCCTTGGTCCATGGTGGCTCCACCTTTGTGGAGTGGAATAACCGTCGCTGTGCACCATTCAGTGGGCACAAAACCTGAGGTGAGGCTATGATTGAACATGATACTTAGGTGGGGTGCCAGTTCGTTTTGAATGCAGCCTGGGATGTTGTCAGGTCCCATGGATGCTGTGTTCTTGGCTTCGGAGAGTATGGTTTTTACCTGTGCAACCAACCGTTTTTTTCCACCCAATTGTCCAAACTTAGCTCAGACTTACCTTTGAACAACAACTCAAGGATAGGAAACTCAAAACATTTCAAAGGGACCAAACATATTATGACAAAGGCCATCCCTTTCAACATACTAGACATGTCAGGTTTGAAGGTGGTTATCATAAAACTAATACCACCCCTAAACGCAAACATCCCAAGTCTATTCTTAGAAAACGCAATACACATACTGATTCATCGGGGGGTGATTCCTCTTCTGGTACATATTTGGATGCACAGCAAATCTCAGACTCCCCCATCCCCAAACGTAATAACAGTGTGGCCCCTTTAGGCCTTACAAGAGGGGAGGCAGGAAACATAGAAAAAATAAGAAGTTTGGAGGGCCTAATGGAACTGTTGACGAACAAATAAATAAGTGTGCTAGAACAAATGTACTAAATATTTCTGATGTAACATTATCTGACTCACAAATTGCTTTGCTAAATAAAGGTCTCTCTTTTATACCATTTTTTTTTGTTCCTGAAGACAGATTTGCACAAGATGTGACAGCATTTTGCAGATTGCTTAATTTAAAACTGTATTTTCATGACAAAAAATATGATGATGCTACTGTTGATAATTTCAAATACCACAAATCCACCTTTGTCCCACCTATGCATCCTTGTGTGAGTCTTTTCCAAAATAGTTTTCTCAAAGATCTACACTTTACCTCGGGTATGACTCACCCCAAATCTAACAATCTCTCAAAGACAGATATGTCAACCTTACAGGAACTTACCAATAACAAAAATTTGGTTATCATCTCTGCAGACAAAGGTGGTGCTGTGGTAGTCATGAATTGGACCCTATATGATGTTGAGGCTCAGAGACCGCTGGAAGATGTCAGATATTATACTAAAATGCCTCTTGATCCAACATCTATGTTTAAACATCAAATCAATACTTTTTTGGATTCAACAGTAGAAAATGGTATCATTACACAAAATACCAAAATTCATCTGACTATATCTGATCCCAATAGCCAATACATTGATTTTCTGCCCAAAATTCACAAAGATCCTTTGCATCCCCCAGGCAGACCGATTGTGGCAGGTAATGACTCCCTAACTGAACCATTATCTGAATTTCTAACTAAACACATCAAACCATTATTGAGATGGGTAAGATCTAGAATTCAGGATACCACAGAATTTTTAGGTATCATAAATGACATGCAAATTTAAGACGACTGGTTGTTATGCACCTTGGATGTTAGTGCACTATACACCAACATACCACATTGGGCAGGGCTAGATGCAGTAGAATATTGGCTATACAAATCAGAGCTATACAGACCTGGCTTTAACACCTTTCTTATATGCCTAACTGAACACGTTCTCACCAAAAATGTTTTCTTCTATGGAAAACAATGCTATCTCCAAACACGGGGTACTGCAATGGGCGCATCTTTTGCCCCCATATATGCAGATCTGTACATGGCATACATAGAAGAACAAATCATTTATGATGTTACAAACAGCATTTATTTAATGGAAATTGATATCTGGCATAGATATCTGGATGATTGCTGGATGGTGTGGAGGTCTGATGTGGAATACTTGATGGAATTTGTTGAGTATCTTAATAACAACAAATGGGGTTTACAATTTACCATCAACTATGACCAACACAAAATCACATACTTGGATGTGCTGGTATCAAGGAATAAGGATAACACCCTCCGCACAGAAGTATTCAGAAAATATCCAGAATACAACACCTTACTCCACGCATCCAGCTATCATCCAGCACATATTACTAAAAACATCCTCAAGTCTCACTTTATTAGGATGAGACGTATTTGCTCAGAAGAAAATACCTTTCAGGTTTTTCGTAAAGATTTGTCGAATAGATTTCAAGAAAGGGGCTACAGTATGGGTTATGTACATACAGCAAACAATTATGCTGCAAATCTGGACAGGGAAGACCTCCTTAAGTGCAAACATAAATCACAGAACAAAAATAACAATCTACGATTTATTACTACATACGGCAGAAATACAAATAGAGTCATTGATGTTATCAGACGACAGTGGAACATTCTCCTAGCTGATAATGTTTTGTCACAACATTTATCCGAGACCTGCATGTTTTCATTTAGAAGGGGGAAAAATCTTGGATCTCATTTCAGTCACTACAAACATCACAATGATGCTATTAACCAGAACACGATCCAAACCTTAATCTCTGGAGATAAACTTGTGGGCTGCATGCCATGTGGTCATTGCAGCCATTGTAAACATGTGCTCAAAACCAAACAATTTTCCAGTAGTAATTGTAGCACTATATATGAATCAGTTTTTTTGCAAACTGCAGCACGGATTGGATTATCTATATGGCCTCTTGCAGTTGTCATGCATTTTACACAGGACAAACATCTACACCTATCAAGTTACATATTTCTGAACACCTTAGTGATGTTAAATGTAAAAGAATGAGTAACGCCTTGTACAAACACACTCTTAAACATACCACAGCAAGATTTCATTTTACCATCATTGATAAAATAATAGGCGACAGATCTAATAAATCTGGTTGGCACAGCAAACTAAATATAAAAGAAAAGAAATGGATTGTGAAATTAGGGACACTTTTCCAGCCTGGTCTTAATGAATATTTATGATTTTGTATACTAATGAATATTCATGAGCTCACCAATGAAACTTTGAGACTAATTGTCAATGTATAAAAAGAGCCTCAAGATGTTATGAATATTTACACTGATGAAGGCTAGGTTAACACCATAGCCGAAACCGGTCTGTTATCTTTGTGTTTTTTTATTTTTTAACTAATTAAATTAGTTCACACAGCTCACAGTTGCTGGCTTCTGCTTTTTGTTAACCATGTGTTTTTGAGCCGTGCAATCACTTCCGTGCAGGGGAATTCCTTTTGAGTTTTACCTGTGCAGTCGTGATTACAGGAGCTTTGCATTCTTCTGGTATAGAGATGGGCCCTTTAGGGGGTAAGAGGGGGGTAAAGTTAGCACTGAACCTATCTGCCAGGATGTTGGCAATATCAGTTGGTTCTGTATATTTAGTGCCATTGTGCTGTATCTCAGAGCATATCTGAGTGTTGCCATTGAGATTCTTGACATAGCTATAGAATGCTTTGTGGTTGTCTTTAGAATCAGTGGCGATTTTCTTTAAGTAACTAGCTTTGGAGGATTTTATGAGGGATCTTGGCTTCTTACTGAGGCTGACCAGAGAGTTCCTCCAATCATGGGATTTTACTCTTTTTTGCAACAGTTTCTTTCTTCTGTTGTAGAGTTTGTTTATGGCAGAGATTTGGAGGATACCATCTTGGTTCTGCTAGGGGTAGCATGATCCATGCAATCATGTAAGTGATTATAAAGTACATTTGTGTAGGATTCAACAGTCACACCTCTGTTGTCCGTCTCCATGGGTGTCGTGAAGTTTGCCACTTCTGTCTTAAGAAGCATGAAGTTGGCTTTGGAGAAATTTTTTACGGTGGTTTCCCTAATGGGGATGGTGGCGAGATGTGGATGTCTAGAGTGATTAGCTTGTGGTTGGATCTGACCAAAGAGGAACTGACCTCTGGTGTGGAACACTGGTCGCCCATGTTAGTAATGACCAGGTCTAGGATATTGCTGCCCCTGGTGGGGGTGTGGATAAGTTGATCCAAAATTTTTGAATTCCAGAAACTGTTGAGCAAAAGAGTTGGTACAGGAGTAGTTTTCCCAGTTAATGGTGGAGTAGTTGAAATCGCCCATTATTAGGGTGTTGGGTTGTACCCTAATATTTTCCAGTGTATCCAGAAATGAGGAGTGGGAATTCTGGGGCATGGTGGGGGATCTGTATTTGGATTGCAGTCTTGCCCAGAGTTAGATGCACTTGGATAATCTTGGATGCATTATGCTGAGCAGCTAGCCTGGAGGTCTGGATATCCTTAATGAATATGGACACGCCTCCGCCTTTAGTGTTTCGGTCCAGGTTAGGTGACCGAAACATATGGTATAAATTATAGCCTGGCAATGCGGCGGTGCTCTCTGGAGCCTTGAACCAGGTCTCTGTCACTGCACAGATGTCAATGTTCTCCATTTTAAGGAGTGCCTCGAATGAGTGCATTTTGAGATTTAGACTTCTAGCATTACCCTCAGATTTTGCTTGTTTGTACCTGTTATGGTGGTGAATTTGTCATTTGAACCTTGCCTAAAAAAGGCACCATAGGGATGGCAAGAGCCTTAGCCAGTATCCGGTATCCCAAGGGCGACAGGTGCAGGCTATCTCTGGCAAAGCATCGTGGTCTGTCGATCATATCATCACAGGCAGACACAGATACTGGATCCCCTTAGAATGACACCAGAAGCTTAGCCAATTGTTGAAGTCAATCATTTTACCCTTGTACTGTGGTGTCATTCTGGATGATGGCAGGATGCTACTCAGGGCTAGGGTCATACCTGACTGGGCTACAAGATCGGAGAGCTCCTTCATGTCTCTCTTCATGTAGTCCAGAGAGGTACATCTCAGGTCATTCACACCAACATGGACAATGACAGAGACATATTTGTACTTGTTATGGAGTGAACTGAGTGCGTGCATTATGTGGCGGATCCTAGCACCCGACAGGCAGCTGACAGTAACTTTCTCCTTGTTTAGCCTGGTGAGTGGAGCATCAGTGTGCCTGACTATAGAGTCACCTATGACTAGAGTGTTGGGTACGTTGTTATGCCTTATGGGGTGTGGTTGAGTGGCACACTGAGTTTGTGGACTATGCGTCATTTGGGTTGTGTTGGGGGGTGGAGGTTGCTTGTGTTTCAGATTTGGAGGTCTCTGTTGCTTGAGCAGGTTTTTATTAAGAGCCTCTGCAAATGTAGGTGTGTTTTGTGTTTCTATATGTGTGCTTTGGTGGTGTAGGTTTTGAGGGACTATGTGATGTGTGGTGTGGTGCAAGTGTTTACCTTCTCCTCTTGACTGTCTAGACCAGTCTTGGGTGAAGAGAGCTTTGCTTCCAGTTTGGCTATATAAGTGCATCCCTCACAGGTTGTAGTGTTGGGTGGTAGGAGGAGAGGGTTTTCTGTGTACATGAGGCAATTGCTGCATTGCCCCAAGATGTCCAGATTCATCAGGTAGACAAGAGAAAACACCGGGAGCTGACCCTTAGACATGCCTGGATAGTTGCTTATTTATTAAGTACTAAAAACTTTTTTCCTCTAGATAAGTGAGGAAAGTTGAGTGCTATAGTAATTTATAGCTTATTTAGTGCTTACAATGAGTTCTGAACAAGTGCTGAGCTCAAAGAAACAGATTTGAGTGCTAAAACTGAACAACTCTCGCTTTATAGATAAAAGTAAATGGGTACCTGCTATCTAAATGGATAATAGAAAAGAAAGCTGAACACAGATCACTTACTGTAATTTAGCATGCCCTTGCTGGTATAAATGAGAGAACAGTTGCTGGGTTTGGAACAACTGGAAAACTAGGTTTCACTATCTTATTTACTGCTGTCAGGTCCTGTGCAAATCTATATATTTCTTTTTCTGACACTGAAGTTTCTACCAGGCCTGAAGGCACAGTAAGGACAAAACCTGGGTATGAAGGGAGTGCTTTCTTTACACTTAAACCAAGCCTTGGTAGCTACACATACATTGCTATGTTCCAGATACTGGAGCATCTCAAGATTAGGCAGTGTTATTGAGACTCCTAGTGTTAAGATGAACTTAAGTTGAAATGTCTATTAAATGGGGTCTGCCTAATAATGGCACTATGGAGGCAGCAAGGGCTTTTGCCAATATGTTGAAACCCTTGAGTAAGAGATACGAGCCATCCCTTGCAAAACAAGTAGAACTCTGCTGCCTTGTCTCTACTGCAATTGATTCATACCAGATCCCCTTGGAATGACAGCAACAAAGTCATTTGCTAAAGCCAATTATCTTTTCTTTATAGCTAGGAATTATTCTTGGTGAAGAAAGAATTCCACTTAACCACTCCTGCATTTATCACATGCCTAAAGAGTTTCAGCATGCATCTCTGCATTTATCACATGCCTAAAGAGTTTCAGCATGTATCTCTGCATGTCTTTAAGGATTTTGCTCCCCAGGTCATTCACTTCCACATAAACCATGTCATAGTCCTACATGTCTCAGGAAAAGGTCCAGACAGTTTTTGTAATTCCTGTGATCCTGACACCTCTGACAGTAATGTTGTCCTTGTCTAGCCTGGTGAGTGGGGAAACTATATGACTAACAATTAAGTCACCAGTGTTTAATACACCTTTATCAGAAGCTAGTTTAGCATTACTGGATTGAAAACAACTTTGCAATTGGTGACTATCTGTATATGTGTGCACGGAATAGAGGAGTTGACAGATTTTCTCTGAGGCCTTTTTTTTAACAAGTTCTAGAAGGCATTGGCAAGGATATTTTTTTACGGTGTCTGCGTATGATCTTTCAGTGTTAGTGTTCTGAAAATGTACTGGGTGAGGTGAGGATGTGCTTGTGTGGTTACTATATATTAATGTTCATGAAAGCAATGCCTTCATATTAACTAGGTATTTACACCTCAGAGAGACCAAGCTTTCTGGATTAAGTAGGAGTTCGTTATCAGTGAGCATAACACAGTTACACTGCCTTAGCAAATCAAGTGCAAGGAGGAGGCTAGTTGTGAAAGAGGAACAAGTTTGCTGGCCCTCCATATTGTCCACTGCTTTGCATTAGCTATCAGAGTGCTCAAGGAAGCAAAGGGGGCTGGGAGAAGTACTGTCAGAATAGCATCAGAGTGACGTACAGCACGCTGATGCTCCCAGTGCAGCTAAAAGCAAATCAGAGTAGCCAAGCTAATGCAAACAGGGCACAGATGAGCAGCTGTGTCTCAAGAGTATAGGCTTGGGGAACTCAACAGGAAAAAATGAAAAATTCTCTTACCACCTACTAGTAAGCTATAGCTATAGTGGCACTGTGCTGGACATAAATAAACACATGACTGTGCTATAAATAACAATTAAACAAAACAAAAGAAACAAGAGAACCACCCATTAAACTATTCTGGAAGATTCAGTGGTGTTCAGATGCTTAGAAAATGACAATAATGAACCTTCTCAAACAAGAATACCTTTTGATCTGATGTTGGCTGTTCCATCCATTCCTCAATGGATGGATCTTGGATTCGGCTTTGACCACTTTAGACTTTAGGATCTGCAGCACAGTCTTTGTCACTTACCTGTAATCCCCTCCTGTCTGCAAGATTATCACAGATCTTGTTTGTCGCTCATGCACAACAAAACATGGTCCACTCTACTTAGGCTCGCCTCAGTTAAGTTATTGCTGCTTCTTGCTACTTTTGTTGTACTTTTGATAGTTGCTAGTCTTCCCTTTGTGATAAGAGTACCTTTCCTTGTATTTTCCCCTTATCTGAAAAGTTTTTCCTCTATGTAAACTGATTTTTCCATTTGTCTTGTGCCTTTGGCACCTCACCTCTCTATTTGAGTGTTTAGGATATGGATATATTTTTGAGTGTTATTGTATTGATCCTCATAAAAATTGTTGGTATTTTTGTCTACAAAAAATTGCTTTGTGTGGAATTTTTCTTTTTCCTCATTTGATTAGCTGAGTCATGTCTTACAAGAAATTAGGGTTCAAAAAATGTGTGACTTGCAGACAGAAACTTAAAATTCGGATGATTTTCAAAAATGTGTATGTTTTTTAGCTGCTGCCCACTTGGATAAGGACTGCTCTATCTGTATGGCCTTTGGCCACCAGGCCTTCATTGAGTATAGGAATAAACTTGGCTTGAAGGGACTTCTCCCTTCTTTTATAGAAGAATCATCTTAGTATGTGTCTTCTCTTTCTGGGGCCTCCCTGTCCAGTAAAAAATCTTTGGACAAATCTAGAGAGGAGACGAGTGACAAGCCCAGAGAGAAGGGCAAGGAGACAAGGAAATGCTTTCCTTAGTCTCAACTGTCTTGAACTCCAGCCACTAAGAAGGCCATGTCATCTGATCTAATGGTCTTAAGATCCAGAACCCCTCCTTTACCAGAGCAGAGATAGTCACTGGGGCCCTGGCTGCCTTCCCCCTTTCTTCAGGAGAGACTGGTACAAAGATTATATAGACTACCATCTGAGTCTTCCTCCCTAAGGTCTATTAGGTCTACCAAAAGCCTGACAGAAGTTCCTCAGGACTCAAATTCAGCTGGGAGTTCTCCTGGCACCACATCCCATCAGACCGGTAAGCTTTGGTCTTTCAACCCTTCCTATGGGTTGCTCCTAGCCAAGCCCAGTGCTTGTCTTTAGGGACTCAGTATTTGAGATTTCCACAAGATTTATCTGCATTGGCTCCGAAGATATGGTCATCTGCCACTACGGCGACTTCTCCAATTCCAGGCTCCTCACATCTGTAGGGGTCTGTGATCCAATGCTCATTCGGGGGCAGGAGAACAACTTCCTAATTGTCAGAACTGTCCCTTCCTCTCAGAGCTGCAGGGTTAGACAGCTTGGCTCTGGAATCAGTCTCAGAGCAAAATTGAGCTTCTTTCCTTGACCATCTGGGTGTTTAGCTTTCAGCTCATACAGGATGGCTTGACGTTTTCCCTTGGCTTCTACTTTCGAGGCAGTTCAGAGAGCTCTCTCTAGTGCTGGTGAATGGAAGTCTCTTTTTCTTTCGGTTCTGCCCTCCCCACAGATGAAAAGCCTAAGTCGTGATCCTACACAGTCTATCCCATCAGGGCAGCCAGTTCCTATAAGCCTTGAGACATTCCACATACAGGGCACCCAACAGTCTTCCGAGTCCTCTCCAGAACATCCCATGCGGTTTGCTCAGAAACATTCATATAAGGAGAGGCACGTTGACTTCTTGCAGGAGTCCCTCACTGAAGACTCAGATCTTACTGAAGGGGAGGTATCCCCCAAATCACTACTTGAGGACATCTCATTCAAGAAGATCCTCAAACTCTTTAGACAGAAGAGTTTGGTCTTCTGAAGACTCCTTGCAGAGGAGTCTGTGTTTCCAGAGGCTTTTGGATCTCGCTCAGTTGTTACTTGGGTGGTCCCTCCCACCACTGAGATAGTGCACTTGATCTCTCTGTGGGCATGGAATGAACCAGATGTGATGGAATCGAATCGATACCCAGAAAAAAAAAAAAAAAACAGATAAATTTCTTGTTGCTCCAAAAGACTTGATAGTATTGTGGCAAGGGTCCAGCTAAGGATGCCATGGTAATAGTGGCAGCCACTAAAAGAAGCCTGCAGAAGAGACCTCGTCTGTCCATCCCCCTAACCGGCAGCCTAGGGCTTTATATAGATTTGGGACGTGAATTTATCTTCAGCTACCTTTGCATTAAGGTCTTTGAATTATTTGGCACATATTACAAGGTCTCAGAGAGATTTGACAAGGTAGGTCTTCAAATCTCTCTGTGGGTCCATGTATGCAGAGGATAAGAAAACCATGGACTTGCAGCTGACCACCCTACAGTCCCTATCAAATGCCTCTATGCACCTTATATCCAACGGGATTGAGGATGCTTCAAGAGCTGCAGGTATAGCCATTACCATAAGGAGACATGCGTTGATGCACTTGTGTGACTTCGCAGAGGCTTTCAAGATGTCCTTTGTAAATGCTCATTTTGATGGTTCAACCCTTTTTGGACCCAAGGTTAAAGACACTCTCCAGGAGTCAACAAGACAGGAAGATGCTTTCTGCCTTAGGAATACAGTTTTCTGCCCTGCAGCAAGGCTCCTGGTGAGCAGACTGCCCACTCTGTGCATCTAGGCCCAATAGCTTCTATCCTATCACGTGCTACCAGCCAGATTGGTTGTTCAACTATTGGGGTCAATGGTGACTTCTATTAACCTTAGTTCCCTTAGAGAGAGATTACATGACCGTTCTTCAGTGAGTGCTTGGCAGTTCAGTGGTCCACCAGATATCAATCCATGAATTTTCTGATTCATTTGACAAACATTTGCAGGACTCTCCTATAGTGGTAGATCCAATCTCCTGAGGTTCCCCAGACTTGACTATTTGTTCCTCCCCCTCCTCCCCTCCCAAAGCCACTGTGACCATGGATGCCTCCGAACGGTGGTGGGGTGGAGGCATTACTTGAGAAGGATCATCCAAGGTATATGGTTCTCCATCCGAAAATAGGCTTCTCCTGGAGATGAGGGCAGTTTTCTTAGCATTGCAGGTCTTCCAGGAGGCCCTTCCTCTAGCAATGATTTTCATCCAGACTGACAGCATGTCTGTAGTTTGGCACATCTAACAAGGGGGAACATGTTCCTGCCATCTGTGCAAAAAACCATGAGATTGTGGCAGTGGGTGATATCTTCCAATCACTAATAGCAATGAAACTTACCAGGGAAGTCCAACGTTTTAGCAAACAGGTTGAGACAATCAATTGTTACCTCATGAGTGGTCTGTCAACGCAACAATGGCAGAACAAATTTTTCAACATTGGGATCAACCATGCTGCAATCTTTTTGCCTCTCCTCTCAACTCCAAATGCATCAGGTTCTTTGTTCTAATCCCTCCAGTGGGGAACCTCACCAAGGGATGCTCTAACACATCTTTGCCCCCCCCCCTCAATCTCCTCTCTAACTTTCCTCTTACCCCACTGATTCCAAAATGTTTACAGAAACTTCTCTAGAGGAAGATCATGGTCATCCTTATTGCCCCGTCTGACCTTAACTGATGTTTCCCCTTCCTTTGACCTCACTCACTATACGTGCCTTGGGTGCTGGACCCCTATCCAGATCTTCTTCTCTCACTGTTCACCTAGGTATTCGAGCCCAGAGGTTAACCCAGTTATGTTCTCCACTTACAATGATAGCTAGTCAGTAAATTTTGTCTTCCCAATTTATCCACATTCTCAGTTCTTTTCAGAAAGTATCTACCAGGGAAGTTTGTAAGAGTAAATGGAAAGAAATTATTGTTTGGGCCTCCCAAAGCAGTCTGTATCCTTTTTCGTCTCGTGTTTAGATTTTTTAGCTTCTAATTTTCAGGATTTTGACAGTTACTCTATTATTAAGTTTCATTTAACAGCTATTTCAGACTTGAAACTATATAAAGCTTTGTTGCGAGAGGTACTTTCTTGCTTAGCGCCCCCACTTAGGGATCCTACTCCTCTTTGGGATGTGACTATTTTGCTCCAAGCTTTAACCCAGACACCTTTTGAACCTGCTGCCAGGGTGGATTTTAAGTTTTTGACCGGGAAAATACATTTCTAGTTGCTATTACATCAACTTGAAGAGTGTTGGAACATCAAGCTTTGTCTTGCAAGCCTCCATACATTGTCTTCCAGAAGGACAGGGTATCCTTATGGGACTAATCCATCTTTCATACCTAAGGTAGCTACTGAGACATCTCTTAACCAGTGCATCAGTCTACCAGTTTTCTTTCCAAATTTTTCAAATAAAAGAGAATGTTTCATTTGTTGGACCTGCATCACCGACTATGTTTCTACCTCCATCATACTAAAAAATTCAGAAAGACAGACCAGCTTTTTATCTTCTTTTCCAAAGCAACCTAGGTCAAGGTGTTTCAAAAGTATCCTTAGCTAGATGGTTCATAGGTTCATAGATTAGTACTAAGCTAACTGCCCTTGTAAGCCTAGCCATTTATCCCTTGTGAGACTCAAACCCTGCACCTTGTGTTTGTAAGGCAAACACCTTAACCATTAGGCCACCCTCCCAACCCTCTGACTCTTTTACTTATGTACATAAAGGGAAAGTATCAAGATTACCTAGACCAGTCAAGGTTCATTCTGTTAGATTTGTCTCCACTTCCTTGGCCTTCTTTTCAAGGCCCTCAATTGATGATGATTGTGCCACTTACCACCTGTTCTAACATTCACACCTTAATTTCCCATTATATGGATTTCCTGTCCAGGGATAAGGGTGGCTTTTGGATCAGCCATGAGACCACCGAGAGCTAAGTAGCTGCGGACTCTGTCCCATTTGTTGAGGAATGGACAGAACAGAAAACATCAAATAAGAATGTTATGTACACAATAGAACAATAGATCTGTGTTATTTGATTCTGTCCTTCCGTAGCTTCCTTTTCTTCTGTCCCCCTTCCATTTCATGGAAGATTTTGTTGTGTGCTTCTTGTATGACAGTTTGACCTGCCCATAACTATGGTATTGTACTCTTACAACTCCAGAGTGGTGTTCCGTCTCAGGCATCCTTTATACCATGGAGGTTGTTTATTTTCCTTTAATTTCTTCTATGGTTATGTTATGGTGTTGAGGGCAAACTCAATTTGAGGTACTCTTACAATCAGGAGGGGATTATGTATAAGGGGAGATGCCTTAGCAAGGGATTCTGAAGTCTAAAATTGGCCAGTGTTGGATCCAAGATCCATCTGTTGAGGAAGAATGGAATCAGACAACACAGATCTATTGTTATAGTAAGTACATAACATTTTTTCATTTTCTGGTGCTTGTAAAGGTGCTTTAAAACCTTTTCTGTCTAAAACTAGTGGGGTTTGGCTGTTTTGGGCTGAATGCCTTGCTAAAGATTCAAATTGGCAGTTAACACAGAGGATTAAGGCTAGGAACTGTTAATGAGCTGCTTCCTGATGTAGAGGCTTTGATTCCCTCACCCTTTATTTACTGTGTGACTTTGAGCAATTCAGTTAACAAAACTGTACTGTGGGACAGTTGGGAAATTGGGCTAGTCTTCTCAATGATCTCCTGGACCACGTGCCTAGTAACTACCTGTGAGCCCTATATTTTCAAAATTTGCTTTCAAGATTGTTTAGAAAGGAGTTTACTGACCATACCATATACAACCTAATGAAAACATTTACTGAAGTGTTTAATTAGTTTACCCAATTCATTATAGCTTAGGAATCTGGTCATCTGACAATGCATCCCCGCCACTTGCTGTAGATGCACAACAAATCAGCATGGTCCATAGGTACATGGCTGCTACCTCTGTTGAGATGTAAATATCAGTTGTTGAGTATAGGTAGTGAGCAATTCCGTTGTATGGCTCAGCTTCAGAAGATTCACTCAAAGTTGTTCAGATATGATGAGTACTTTGCATAACCACTGTTATAGTCTGCGATTAACTGACTGATTTCAGTCTTCTGATTGCTTTGTACTGATTTTTTGAAGGCGATGAGGCCAATCAGGATAGTGAGTCCAGTGAAGATTGTGCCATCACTCAGTATGGCAAAGTGGAGATTTCATTTATCCTCACTAACAAGTTTGATAGACTGGAAACTAACAGTGAAGAATTTGACTTCAGACGACTCATGCTTAGGTAAGCCATCTTTTTTCTGCTTCCTGCGTATTTCATTTCATGACTTCTCTGCTAACAGACTGTACGGCTTAAAATTCAGTTGTTGTGTAAAGTTCTATAGAAGACGTCCAAGTTGTGTCTCTGCATTAATTCATTGTTGATGTTGTTTCATGATTATATAGTGCTTTTTTACAAAAACTTGTTTCACACTGTCAATGTTTGATTTGTTACATTTATTTGCACATTTGTTAACTGGGTAAGTACACTGGTTAGATTGCCCTTTTTAGGCACAACCTAGGACAAGGTGGCACGATTACATTAATAGAAGCCAGTTAATTGGAATATTTCTTCCTTGATTTTTATTTCAACTTAAAAATAAGTTGGGAAATGATCATTTATCTTCTATCTGCAATAGTACTTTGAAAAAGATAAATTGCGGCCATTGCTCCACATGCCAGTATGTTAACAGCAGTGAGTTGTTCACTATTAATTACTATTAAAAACCGTCCATATCATGTGAAGGGCTGTTTTTCTTGCAATACTTCAGGCATTGTCTATTTAGCCCAATATAATTCATGCACTGCATTTTATGTAGGAAAAAGTAAGAGGCATTTTAGAAGATGTGTGTATGATCATATTTTGGACATAAGGAACAAAAAAACTATGAATGCCTTGGATAGGCGTATAGAGAGATATATACACAACATACTTTTAATTTTTGATATTAGAACAGATTAAGATGGACAGACAGGGTGGATTATAGAGGAACATCTAGAAAAAAATGAATTAAAATGGCAGTTGACGTTAAATGCCTGTAACCACCCTGGACTCAATGATTCTTGTTCCATAACTTCATTGTTGAAATTGAAGTTTTATGGTATATAACAGTTTAACATGTATATTTATTTTATGGAATCTTAGTCATGTATTTTAAATTGCATTGGTTGATTTTGAACAGCTGTTTTACTAAGGGGTATAAGTGGGTGTGGTTTTACATTGATTGTGGTTCTGATGAAGTTCTTATGAATGAAAGCACTTGACCAATAAAGTACTCTGCTTGGAAGTAGTTCGTTGGTTCCTTGTGGTTCTCAGTCAACCTTACATATTTCTCACTCAACTGTTGTTCCTCCTCCAACTCCATCTGAGCCTTCGGAGTTCCCGGTTCCGACAGTCCCAGTTTCGACTGCATCAACGCCAGAGAGAGTCTTGTCTCCAGCACCGATAAGTACGCTGAGCTCTTCAGTTCTGTCGGACCTGGAAACCTCTCGGGGTCGAGGCTTCGATGTTCATTCCGGGGAGTGTGGTTCAACGTCGATTTTTGTCGGAGCCATCCATGCTTCTTGGGGCTTTGGCACATGTAAGTTTCACTCCGGCTTGATGCTCATTGGCAGTTCCTTTGGTGCAGGATGGGACCACTGTTTCAAAGGAGTCTGTTTTAATTCCAGACTTCCATTCCTCTACAGGGGGATCTGCTTTCCAGGCCATGGAGAGGGCCTTGTCCACTGCAGACTGTCAGTTGACTCCTCTTTCGTCAGAACAACCCCCCCTGGTCCTTCCCATCACCCAGAGCTACCTCTAGCCTCTGACTTGGCATTGTGGGCACAGGAACCTCAGGATTCAACTGTGTAGGTTATGTCCTCTTCAGACACCTCCCTGACCAGTCCCACCAAGGAGGTACCCCGGAAGAGAAAGTGCAAGAGGAAGCACATGGACTCCGCTGAAGAGTCTTTCACAGAAGATGCTGACTTTGATGAAAGGGAATGTTCCCTAAGGTTACTCCCAGAAGTCGTGTTCTTTGGTGACATTTTAGAGATCCTTAAACAGAGGGGTGGCTGGACTTCCCAACAGCCTTCCTCAGAGGAGTCAGTACCTAGAGGCTTTCCATGCCTGACGATCTACTGCTTGAATTTCTCCGCCCGCTGATAATCTCATTAAACTGATTGCCCAGCATAAGTGGAAGATTCCCAACTTCATCGAGCCAATCTGTAAGAGACCAGACCATATATTATCAGCTCCCACAGACCAACAGCATTGGGCTAAAGAGGTGCCAGTGGATGTCATGGTGGTTGCGGCAGCCACCAAAAAGGAACTTGCTGATGAAAGTCCTACTATCCATCCTCCTAACAAGGAGTCTAGGACGATGGATAGATTGGGGAAGTGCATATATGTTTCATTGACTTTCATGCTTAGGTCCTTGAATTTCATGGCACATTTCGCCAGGCTTCAATATGATCTGATAAAGGCACTATCAGATACTTTGACAGGAGCCATAACTGACGGAGTTCAATCAAAGTTAGCTTCCCAGTTGGTGACACTCGAATCAGTTTGTAATTCGTCCATGAGGCTCATCGCACACACAGCTGAAGGGATGACCAGGGCAGCGGGATCTGGCGTAGCTATGAAACAACATGCCTGGATGCACTTGTGTGACTTTGTGGAGCAATTTAAGTCTTCTTTCATCAATGCTTCTTTTGACGGAACATCCCTTTTTTGGACCCAAACTTAGACACCCTTGCTAGATGAGAGAAAGATGGAAAGACACTTTGGGCATATGCTTTTCCCTCCCCAGTGGCCCTACTCAAGGAACCAGAGGAGTGGAAGGCAGTGGTGTAAAAATTCCCAAGGGCCTTTTCAGGACTCGCACGATAATGACTCCTCTTGGGGCAGTGGGGCGAGTTATAATGGAAGACGCAGCACCAGAGGCAGAGGTGGCCCGCAAAATCAGGGTTTCAGGGATTTTTTTTCCCTGGAAATTCCTATTGGCGGTCCTGGACGGAGGCCTGATTGCTGTCCTCTGGAGGCAGTAGTGGGACAACTATCCCTGCACCTACCTGCCTGGCTAACTATAACGGACAATTGGGTGCAGAGGATCATAACTAGAAGTTACTGTATTCCGTTCTCCAATCAACCCAAGACATGCAAAATAATCCTGGATGTTCCACCCAGCCACAGGGATGAAGCAGTAATAAAAATTGAAAAACTGCTCGACAAAAGAGCCATCCAAACAGTCCCACCAGACCAGATAGGATCCGGAGTTTACTCAAGATTCTTTTTAGTGCCAAAAAACACGAGGGACTGGAGACCAATTTTGAATCTCAGTGCTTTGAACAAGTCAGTTCAGAATGCCAAATTGGATGGTCACTTTTCAGTCTGTTCTCCCTTTCTTAGGGAAAGACAATTGGATTTGCTGAATAGAGCTACAGGATGCGTATTATCACATAAAAATAGACAAATGGTCCAAAAGATTTCTGCGCTTCCGGCTGGGAGTCCGTCATTCCCAGTTCAAGAGCCATGCCCTTTGGCCTCACCACAGCCCCCAGAGTGTTCAAGTGCATGGCAGTGGTTGCAGCTCACTTCAGACTGCAAGGATTCCATGTGATTCCATACTTAAACGACTGACTCATTACTGCAACCTCCAGGCATCTCCTGCTACAAGCAAGAGATCGTCCTTCAAACTTGTTCTTCATTGGGGATTACTGAAAACTATTAAAAATCCCGTCTAGAACCAACACAGCATTTAGAGTTCATAGAAGCATTGTTGAACACAAGCACCTGTATTATGTCTGTTCCCTAAGAAAGATGTCAAAGAATAAAATCTCAAGTCATCCATATCATTCACAGCAGAACAGTAACTGCAAGATTGGTACTTCAGGTTTTGAGATCTAGGGCAGCCTCCATTACCATAGCTGTTCTTACCAGGTTTCACATGTGAATCCTTCAATGGCTTCTAGCGTCACAATGGTTATTAATGACGCAACTGATGTCACATCAAATTCAGATCACCAATTTATGCAAAAAGGCCCTGAGTTGGTGGCTTCATTCCAATGACATTTTACTGGCCTGCCCCTTTGTCCCTCCACATCCTCAAGCCATAGTGACCACAGACACATCCCAGATAGGGTGGAGGGGGTATTATCTGGGAAAGACGTTCAAGGCACGTTGTCCCAGTCAGATGCCAATTTGCACATTAATGTTCTATAGGTGAGGGCAGTGCTCCTAGAATTGCAAGCATTCCAAGAAACCCTCCCCTCAGGAATGATTGCTATCCAAACCGACAACATGTCAGTAGTTTGGTACATAGACAAACAAGGGGGAACCTGATCTTATCCTCTTTGTCGAGAAGCTCTCAGGGTTTGGCAATGGACACTCTCAACCAACTGCTTTCTGGTTGCAATGCATATTACGGGGAGCTCCAACATGATTGCGGACAAGGTGGGCAGGAGTATCCTAATGCCTCACGAGTGATGTCTGTCCTTTGGTGGCAGAAAGGATATTCTGTCAATGGGGCCAGCCTTGCTGCAATCTCTTTTCATCTCCTCAGAACAACAAATGCAGCAGTGACTTCGACCTGATCCCCTCTGGGGGCGTCACCAAGAGATGCTCTTCTCCACGATTGGCCCCCCGGTCTCCTGTATGCTTTTGCCCCAGTTCCACTCATATCCCAGTTTCTAAAGAAAGCCAACAGGTTGCAGAACAAGATAATTCTCATTGCTCCTGGCCTCAACAAATATGGTTTCCCTTTCTCTGGCCTCACCTAATTCAAGAACCGTGGACTATGGACCTAGCTCCAGATCTTATTGTCCCATCCAGAGGAATTAATTCACCTGAATTTTCACAGTCTCAAGCTCACTGTGTGATTTCTCCAGTTCCAGTGATTGCCAGGCATACTAGCCTTTCTGCCCCAGTTCAACAAATTGTTTTAGCATCTCCCAAACCTTCGACTAGACGTTTATACAGCAGCAAGTGGCAAACATTTTCAAAATGGGCTTCAGACAGTAATCTCGACCCATATTTGGCATCAGTTCATAAGGTTTTGGAATTTTTATAATCGCTTTTCGATGCCGGGGTGTCATCCACAACTATACGTGTTCATTTAGCTGCAATTTCAAATTTTCATTGTGGTTTAAATGACAGCTCTAATGTCGCACAAACTGTGCAAAGCTTTTCTGAAAGGAACCTTATTGCTGAGACCTCCATATAAGGATCCATCTGCAACTTGGGACTTGAATCTGGTGCTACAGTCCTTAATTATGCCACCATTTTAACAGTCCAAAATATTTGTCCTAGAAAACCTCCTTTTTGGTTGCTTTTACTTCTGCTAGGAGAATATGAGAGTTACAGGCCTTATCTTGCAAGCCTCCTTACCTAATCTTTCATAAGGACAGGGCATCTTTGCAAACAAATCCATTGTTTTTACAAAAAGTAGTATCTGACACTAATATCAATCAATCTATACACTTTCCTGTATTTTTTCCCAATTTTTCGAACAAAGGCGAATATTGCCTGCATTTGTTGGATGTTCACAGACCATTGTTTTTTACCTGCACAGAGCAAAGGAATTCAGAAAATCTGATCAGCTGTTTGTTTCATTCTCTTCTGCTGCTCTGGGCAAATCAGTTCCTTAGGTTACTTTAGCTCGATGGCTCAAGGACTGCGTAACCTTCATTTATAATAAAAAGAAAGTTCAACTACCAGGACCTGTAAAGGCACATTCTACAAGAGCATTAGCCACTTCTGCAGTGTTCCATGTCAGTGCCTGTATAGATGATATATGTGCAGGGCTACTTGGGCATCTCCGCATACCTTTATTACTGATTACAGGCTGAATCTGGTCTCTAGGGGACAAGCATCCTTTGGTTCGATGGTGCTCAGGGATGTTCTTTCGTGAGACCTTCCAGGATTTCGATAGCTGGAGAGACTGTACCACAGTCCAGGATTAAGTGAAGATTGGCAACATCAGATAAAGAAGTTGTGTCTTACCATAACGTTCCATCTGTGTTGTCAATCTTCACTTACCCTTGACATCCCTGCCCTCCTTACCCTTGCCTTTCTTGCTACTTGGTAGAGTGGATCTATCCCAACAGATTGGATTATTCCTTTATGAATACAGATATTGTCTCTGATCTGTTATATCCTGTCTGTCACTAACTATCTTATGCAAACGTGATCTAAGGTACTCTTGAGAGGAGCGTTCTGGGTAGAGCTAAGCTTGAGAGTTTTTCGAATGCGCAAGCTAGAGTAACAGCCGAGCCTGTTCTGAGATTCGGAACCGAACCCACAGTCAAGGATAAGTGAAAATCAGCAACACAGATGGTATGTTATGGCAAGACATAACTTCTGTTTTTATAAAGTACACACAGGTTTCGGGTAACTACACAGTACTGAAATAATAATTGTAGGGAGAAAGAAAAGCACCCTAAGAGTTGAGTTAAACTGTAGGAGAATGCGGGGTTTTCCTTTAAGGGGGCTATTGCATGAGAAGTATTTTAATGAGGCATGTGCTGATACTCAGCTATAAATTTTTTTTTTCTCTCTAAAGTAAATTGGATTTTTCACCTCTACACAACTGCTGAGACTTTATCTTTGAGTAGATAACACAATTGTTTAAAACTTAACCTTGCTAAGACCAAAACTATTCTGGTATGTGCAACTATCTATCTATTTAATTTTCCTGTCTTCTCTCCTTTACTTATATATGGAGAAAATTAAGGGAATTTGTGGCTCGCATTCATGATTTGGTATTGATTGTAATAACAGGTCAACATTGAAGAAGCATGCGTCAGCTCTTATCCCGCTATTTCCATCTGAAAATCACTGCTCAGGTCAAATGCTACATTCCTTCATTAGATTTGGATAAAGTAGTTCATGCAGAACTTTTATGGACAAGCTTTTAACTGCTGTACTCCTTGGACATGTTACATCTATGCTGCAGGATCTGCCCTGTTGGTTGTAAACAGATGAATCTTTAAGATTCCTTGCCAACCGAGTCTTATTTATTCTGGGTCCTCCTTGCCTGAAAGTGTTTTTGGGATCTTAAGTATCAGTTGGGTAGCTCAGGTGATTACATGAGGGGCTGCTGGCAGTTCCAGTGGTATAGATGGAGATGTCTGGTAAGATTTCTTTTGGATATCTTACCTATCCTTTGGAACCAGCTGCCTTCCCTGAGTCAGTCACATGATCCAGCACTTTCCTTCAGACCCAATGATACCATATTTTTAGACAGGTTTTTTTTGGTGTTTCTGACAGAGGCATGTCATTCCACTTTTTTTTATTAAAGTATATTTTCTTTTGAATTTCTGTATTTATTAAAGTTAGCAATTTATTGTTTTCTGCATCTTCATATAATTTGTTTTTCTAAACATTAATAATTAATTATATTTAGGGTGGCCGTGGTGGTGCAGCAGTTACACCTCACAGCAAGAGGTTCTCTGGTTCGATCCTCGGCTGTGGTGTCTTCTGTGCGGAGTCTGCATGTCCTCCCTGTGGTCGCGTGAGTTTCCTCCGGGTGCTCCGGTTTCCTCTCACATCCCAAAGACATGCTGTAGGTGGATTGGACATTCTAAATTGGCCCTAGGTGTGAATGAGTGAATGCGTCCGTGTGTGTGCCATCTGTGGAAGGTTGGGTGCTGGGCTGGCAACTCGAGACCGTACAACTCCACTGCCAATCATGAGTGG
This sequence comes from Protopterus annectens, assembly GCF_019279795.1. Lineage (NCBI taxonomy): Eukaryota > Metazoa > Chordata > Ceratodontiformes > Protopteridae > Protopterus > Protopterus annectens. The sequence continues at coordinate 280,845,770 of NC_056741.1, forward strand.
ACAGGTGATCCACTGTGGCGACCCCTAACCGGGAAAAGCCAAAAGAGGAACTAGTAATTATATTTGTTTTTAAATGTAAAATGTTTAGTATTAAACATTTTATAACTTAAATAAGGAAACTAATGCCCATTAGATGTGAGCATGAGCTCACTCATTACACATTTTGGGTGGAGCAGACATTCAGGTAGTTATTTAACATGTGCTGGGAGTTGTCCTTATGAATCTGGGATTGCATCTCTATGGAACATCACATGTAGGGTTGCCACCTGTCTGTATGCCCAAAATGGCATGTTTTTTACCAGCTTGTGATATTTTGCAAGGCAAATTATACCCACAATCAATAAAAATTCCCTAATTTTCACTCACCAAAACCAAGGCTCTGTTTTGAAGAATTAAAGTTACTTCTATTTCACATCATGTTGAGTTGTTTCTGACATAGAAACGTACTCTTCTATAACAATTAAAGGAAAGTTAGAAATCAGTAAGTGCCGTGTTTTTCATGTTTTTTTCCCCAGAGGTCACAACCGCCCCAAAAGAGGGACAGGTTGAAACCCTAGTTAATGATGCTTCCAGTAGACCTGCTGTAGACTTCTCTGTAATGCTGTTGACAAGCAGCCACCCTGTCCCACATGCCTTTTGCATGTTCAGTTCCATGTAGTCATCTGTCCACTCATACAAGTCCAGTCCATAATTGCAAGATAGCATTTTCCTACTCATTCTGCTTTCTTGGAGGACTACAGTGAACCCAAAGAATGTGACTCCTGATATAGGTTGGGGTAGTTAGACCTTCTCCCTACACCTCCCCACCAGTTAAAGGTTGCTTAAGAGAAATGACAAGTCTTATGACGACTTAGAAAGGCCTGAAACCCTTGATATTACCCCACACACACACACACACACACACACACACACACACACACACACACGCAGAAAAGTTTGAATGAGTATGTTAACAAAAAGGAGCAAAGAAGCTTTGAGTCATTTCCCTTATCTGTAATCAGGGATGCCTTGTATGCTATCCATAATTTTACACACTTGGCTCACAAGAAGGCAGATAACATCAACATGCCCATTTGCTGCTGAGTGTCATGAGACCTAACTTTAGCATCCTAGACCAGACTGCTTTAATACTGTTGGTCCTGCATAGGTCCCAGAGACAACAATGTCTTGCCACCTTACCACATGAGAGAGTAAATCTTTGGTGGGTTGAGCAAGAAGGTGTTTATCTCTTCTATATTACAGCTTTTGAGGCATCAGTGATTTGTCTTACCTGTCCAGATTCCAGCCCTCCATAGAGGGTCAGCCACTGGAAAAGCTTTCAAACTTTCTCTCTGGGCTAAAGGATGAGCTGGTTCAGGGTTTACTATCAATATGTCGAAAGTTTAAAAAAAAAAAAAAAAAAACAGAGAAGTGTTGTACCGAAACCGCAACTAACCGAATGGTCCTATTGTCGAAAAATGGCCATTAATGCCGAAAATGTCGACAACAACATTTCACGGCATTAACAACAAAACAATGCCACCCTTACCATAACTCCTTAATCCCTACACCTAACATTCCATTTATGCAGGGGGGCAAGCCCCCCTGCGCCCCCCACCCCCCCAACTTAATATTCCAACTACGAGATCGCACTACAGTGAGGAGAGGGATGTATTTCCCTAACCGCACTGTACTACAATCCCTTTACATGAGCAAACGTTATATTTGTGAATGCACAGTCCATTCGCAAATATGATGCTCGCTCATGTAACCTGCACACATATGAAGTATCGAACATCTGTTGTTTGAATACTTCATAGCCATGCAATTGCACGGCAACATTTTAATGGCAAACCGTTGGTTCAGATACTATCCTTGGATTCTTGTGGGTGGGGGGACACTACCAGATGGTACTTCCAAACCTTGATTCTTTCAATGGTATGACTAGCGCAACAGGCTTAGGAATGCAGCTGTGTAGGATGACATTGTGTAGGCTTGTCTGTCTTATGAAAAAGTTTAGACCATCTTGCAGACCTTCTTGCTGGGAAGTCTGTTTTCAGCCACCCTGCTAAACATCTGGTCATCAGTCTGCAGAAAAAGAATCAAACCTTTACTGCTGTTCATGGTGTCTTGTCCCCTTGTTGTCTTTTAGTTGAAGCCAATGCCAAAAGTAGCAGCAACCTCTGTTGTAAGCTTAGGAGGGCCTTCAGACAGTGCTGCACAAAAGACATCTACGAGGAGTTCACTGCCAGCTCAACAGCTGCAGTCTTGACTACAATCTAAGGTTATCAGTAAGGGAAGAGACCGTTCTTATTCGTCATTACTTGAGGGGCTATGCTTTAGAGTTCTTATGTTCTCACCCAGAAAGGGCTGTGCTCAGAGACCGAGCCACTTATTCTGGGCTTTTGAGACAGAGCTAGAATGCATATTCCCACCTATCCAATCTTACACCGGGGACCCAGTTTGAAGGGGCCTGTGGCTGCAGTTTTCCTCTCCACCACTCAGCATTTATATCATTTTTTTAAAAGCTCCTGTGCACATTGAGCCAGTGTGTACCCTTGGTGGTACACACAACGATGCCATGCTCTGTGTAAGCATACTTGTCCTCTGTGCTTCAGTTCTATTTTTCACCGTTCCCACAGTTTGGATCTTGATCCGTTCTGTCACTGGTGAAAAGTGGTATGTCCGTATGCACCATGGATTTATTTTCACAGTGATGAAAGAAGGCCTTTAAAGGACTGGTGAAAGTATCCTTCTTGATGTCCAAGAATTTGTCTGATTTTCAGCACCTGTGAGACCTTTTTATAAAAATAGACTGGAACATGGTCCCCAAGGTCTGTGATATGTATGTCCTCCTGTGGCCTGTAAGAGCATGGGGATGATCATCAACTAGTGGTGCTTGGATTCCATTTTACTCTTTCATTTCCATAGAAGACTTTGCCTGGAAGGTGTACACCCTTGCATCCCATACTTAATATGCATCTTAGAAGCAGAAGTGTGGGAAGAGCTTCTTGTATTAAGTGGGTCTTTACTCAGACCTTTTGGGGATTATAGTCAACTTGGCAAAATCGCAGCTGGAACATTCATAGGTTGCCATTTGGACACAGTTGGTTGCAGAATGAAGATGATTGAAGAAAGAGTACTTCGCCCTCCAGAGAGCAGTCCATTTCATTTTGCAAAATGACCCAATCAGTGTGCCAGTGCCTTAGAACATTGCGGTTAAGATAGCTTCCATGTACACTGTACTCTTCACCGACCAAGATGAGTGTGCTCCAATAGACACTTTGGATGGTCCGTATTCAGTAGTCTTTGAATTCATATGACATGTTGACATAGATCAAAATTTCCAAGGCTTACAAATGCCATTTAAGATGGTGAATACCTAACTCCATACTTTTCTAGGTAGCCATTTCAGTTGTCCTTTCATCACTGACAGTCACCATGAGTGCCTCAGCCCTGGGGTATGAAAAGACTTTATCTGGATAGGATGGTCCAAGGTGTCTGAGCAACTGCAGTGGACAATCTCAACATCAGAGTGCTGGAGTTCAGAGCAGTGCTTTTGGTCTTGCAAGCCTTTAAGGACTTTCTCCCACAGGATGTTGATCACCTTCTGTGCAGACAGTTTATGTCAAGACATAGATAAGAATGTGATATTCCTTATGTTAGGAGGCCACAAAGTCTGGGATTGAAAAATTTACCAACTGTCTTCTGGTAACCATCTAAATTCTGAGCAAGTCATTTCCTTGATGGACAGCCTCAGCAGTTGTCTGCTAAAGCTTGTTCATTGTCTCTTTCAAGTTTTCATGACAAGGACAGCCCATGGTTCCAATTGGTTTATGTGCAACTCTTCTCCAGATGGAAAAACATTTTCTTCAATTATAGGGGGAGTTAAGGTGAATTCCCCACTCTCTCAGTGAAGTGTTCACCACTGAACTTGCAATGGGGTTTAACTGCAGGAAGGAAATAGTCATTTCAAGATTGAGGAGGGGGAATTGTACACTACTCCAGAGCCTGAAAATAAGGTTGTGACACCAAATGTAGACTCTTTAGCATGCTGTGACACTAGTCAGTGATACCTGACAGTCTATCGTAACATCCCTACTCCTCAGGAAGCTAAAGTACTCATGAAGATCATTGCAACCATCAAACCCAGAAGCAGCAGAAAAGTCTCAAGTCTGGACCCTCATTCTGCATCTTCATCTAGGCTGCCAGCGACATAATCTCCTGGGCCCAAGGCAGAAATGAACATGCTAAAGCTGCAAGTGGTCTCTAGGCTGGACAGTAGCATATAGGATTTTGGATCATAGGCGGTTACTAGGCTAACTGCTCCAAGACCCTTACAAGCCTAGCCAAGTTCAACCTGTGTTCCCAAGGGTATCTGGTTCAACCAGGCACTAAAATCAGCACCTATTGCCACTGTCCAAAAGGGACACAGGTGGAACCCACGGGGTGAAGTTTCTATTTACCCATCCAATTATCCAAACTATGCTTAAATAGGGCCAATGGGGGTCTTTAACATGACTAGGAAGCTTGTTTCAAAGGTGAGGCAACCTCTGCAAGACAAGTCTCTCTCTCCAGCAAGTTCTGTTGATGTCACATACCAGGTTAAGTTCCTTTGAGCGAGTGACCCGTGTGCCATTTAACTTGTGAATGTGCAGCATTTCCATTAAAGCTGGGTCAGAGATTGCTCTGCATGCAAGGCAAAGGTTGCCTGTGAGCAGTCTGTACGAGACAGAGTAAAGTGACAATGATTTCTGTCTGTCCACATAAGACAGATCTTGAAGACCCTGAATTTTCTTTGTAAGGAACGTTTGTGGTATCTCCAATTGCTGCAGATGTTTGGAAAGGAACATACCAAAGGGAGCTTTGTATTCTATTATTGGCCTAATGAGGGAAGAGTACAGGGGTGTTACAACCTCTTTTTCTGGAGGTAGTGCCCTTACTTATGAGATGAGCAATATAAAACATCCTTCTTACCACTGTGGAGACAAGGTGATCGAAGTTAAGGTTACTGTCAACCTTTGTGCCCAGATCTCTCACTACTGACTGTCTGCTTAGGGTATTGCTATTGATGTGGTAGTTTGCAGGAACATCACCCTTGCCGAAGGGGATGATGCATTTTTTTGCATTGTTTAAGACCATGACTTTGGCACCAGTCATTAGTCTACGACCTTCTTGTAGGATGTTGACATCGCTAGGGGTTTCAGTGATCACTCCCAATTTGCAGTCATCAGCAAATTTTGTCAGACACAATCCTTTAGTTTTAGCCTGTACTTCAGAGAAGTAGATTCTGAACAGTAGTGGTCCTAGAACCAATCCCTGTGGAACACCACTGGTTACTGGTCTGCCGGAGGAGGTGGAGTCCCCTATTTTGACTGTATGAGTTCTATCCGTGAGACAATTTGCAACCCACCTGACAATATATGGGTTAATACCCAGCTGGGTAAGTTTATCAATGATGCCTGAGTGGGGGGTTGTGTCAAAGGCCTTGGCTAAGTCTAGGTAGGCCATACGCACAGATTTGCCCTTGTCTGGGGCTTTGGTGACTGTCTGAAAGAAATCCACCAAGTTTGACAGGCAAGATCTCCCCTTGACAATACCAAACTTTGGTGGGGTCGAGCATTTGGAGATTTCCTATATCTTTGTTGATAAGTCCATGATGATTTGTTCTATGGCATTGCAGATAAGGCTGGTAAGACTAATGGGTCTATAGTTCCTGGGGTCCGTGGATGCACCTCTTTGTGCAAAGGGATGATGGTTGCTGTTTTCCATTCCACTGGGACGGAGCCAGTGCTTAGGCTGTGATTGAAAAGGATGCTCAATGGTGATGCTAATTCCTGTTTTAACCCATGTAGAACACAACCTGGGATGTTGTCTGGGCCTATAGAGGCTGTTTTTTTGGCCTTGGAGAGGGCATTTAAGACCTGAGATACTAGGTGGGATACAGATGTTAGGGATGCTTTGGGATATATGTGGTGGGGACAGGGGAGTGAAGTTTTCACTGAACCTGTCAGCCAGCAGGTTTGCTATAGCCACAGGTTCTGTGAATGTAGTACCATTAACTATGAGTTCAGCACAAATTTAGGCCTTACCTTTGAGGTTAAGGTCTAACTAAATAACACCTTGTGGTTATCCTTAGTTAGGGAATCTAATTTGGATTCATAGTTCGTAGTTAGCTTTGGAGGACTTCACTAGGAGTCTTACTTGCTTGTTAAAGTTGAAGAGGAAGTGTTTCCAGTTTTGAGAGTTTCTTCCTACTCTTAGACAGTAATTTTTCTCCTATTGTACAGCCTATTAATGGTATTTGTCCACCAGGCAGGTTTGTTTTTGCTTGTCTATCTTACTTTGGTTCTATCAGATACAGCAGAGTCACTGCAGTTGTGCAGGTGCTTGTATAAAGCATTGGTGTATAACTCAACATAGGTGTCAGTTCCATCAGTGGAGGGAGGGGCTATGAAGCTATTTATGCCGAAACGTAAGTGATTGTAATTGGCCTTGGAGAAGGTTTTTAGTTTAGTTGTTGCAGGGATCTTTTGTTATAGTTACTTCTAGCGAGACTGATTTGTGGTCAGATCTCACCAAGGATGGCCACACACTGGGAGAGGTGCAGCATTCCAGCATGTTGGTGAGCACCAGATCCATGATGTTCGAGCCCCTTGTGTAAGTGTCAACCGGTTGTCCAGGCACTGGAGTTAATGAAGTCCAGGAGCCTTTGGGCAAGTGAGTTAGAGCATGCATAATTTACCCACTCTATGGGCAGGTAATTAAAGTCAGCCCAAACCAGGTTTGTTTCTATGGAGAGTGCCATGCTGTAACGACTGTGTATCCCCTAGCAACCCAGTGCAGGGATACACTTGTCTAGGACTGGCCCTTGGGTTTAACTTGTTCATTTCCTTTGTTTCACTTATTTCCAAGTTCATTCAATAGTTGAAGATGCTCAAGTCCAAGGTGACTCTCATAACTTCCTTTTGGTTCCTCCAGGTTTGGTTCCTTGTACTCTGACCATCCACCTGTTAAGCTTCATCTGGTTCTACAGTTCTTGAGCTTTAAGCGTTTAATTTCTCCAGTTCTGATGATGGCCAAGTGGATCTTGATTTTTCTCCCAGGATTGCCTAGATTTGTCATCCGAAACCTAAACCATGCAAAAGCATGTGGTACTGAAATGATAAGCAACAAGCAAATATGTAGACCTTTTGTCACCTCCTGTCTCAGTGATGTTGGAATAGCTGCCAAAAATATTTGACTCTGGCCTCAGTCAGTCTTCTAGTAAGATGTACCTCATTGTCATTTTCAACTTTTACGGGTAAAGCCAATTTAGTAGTGGCTTTAAAATTTTAGAGGTGTTCCTCTATGGAACATTTCTGATTACACCACCGGTAAGGGATCCATTTCCCTCTGGGGAGTGAACTTTGAATCTAAAAACTTACCCTAGTCCCCATTTGACTTGACTTTGTCCACTCCTTTCATGTGTCTTTTGTGGACGATTATTTTCATAAGGCTCAATGCTTCAGCAAGGAAGGTTGCAGAATGACAAATGCTTTGCATTGACCAGATGTATTTGATTTTTCACAAGGGCGGGGCTGTACATCACACCTTCCCTTTTTGCCCAAGGTTGCGATGGGGCTAAATCAGAAGCAGGCAATCAAGCTTGGTTTTCTGCCTTAATGCATACTAATAAAGGGTTGCAAGATGCACTCTCAGTATTCACAGTTGGTTCAGATTCCACCTGCACAGGACTAAAGGCTTGTGGAAGGCTTTGCAGTTCACATTTTTTGCAGAAAACAATCTGGGAGGAGATATTTCTAAGGTTACACAGCACTTATGAAATGGCTGATAGACACCGTCAAATTTTGGCATTAAAAGCATGGAGTGGAATTGCTCAAAATTCCTAATGTTTATTGTACTCATTGAAGTCTCCCTCTAAGGCTTTACAAATGTTCAATCAGTGGCATTTCTACAGTTCCTGCTTAGATATTTTTTTTTTGCCACATACTGTAAGATGGGTGTTTTAAGACAATGACCAGATTTCAGGACCACCATGCATAAATGGATTCTTGGAGGAAGCTACATAGAAATTCTGTCCTCCCTCTTTGAAGATGATGCATGAGATCATCCTAGATATGAAAATTAAGAACTTAGCAAAATCAAAGATCTATGATGTTCATCCATCCTGTTCTACCTACCTACCTGTCATTCCCTCGGCCATATATGTCCAGCTTAGGTCTTTGTGATATTCAAAGTTTTAGTATCTTTTTTATAATTTATTTATCACAGTAAGGTCTCAGACTGGCATCTAAAATCTGAGGTAGCAGGAGAGAAGAAGCTGATAGGGGCATCGACTTGTGGTGAAGTACTACTTGTATGAAGAAGACAGATTATCTTTTCGATTGTTTATATGCTAAGTATATTACTGTCGTTTCTTGATAATTCTGAGTGTCTGTAGATAATGATAGGGAACAGTTATGGACATGATGGTAGATCTGACCAGATGAAGGTTTTATGCATCTGCTTATTTCATGATGTAGCTGAAGAATGTACATTTCAAGCAGAAATCATATCAATGAAAATAATCTGTAATTTCCAAATGACAAATGGGCTAACGTTTCATGGCATAAGCATAGGTCTCAACCTGTTAAGAGGCCAATGTGGAACACAGACCTTAACAATGTGTGACAAATGGTCAAAATGTGGAACACCCTATTTTTGCACTGTGTGAAACATGCCATTGAGCATGGTAGAACATATGTAAAATTCAATAAGACACTTCTCAGATCCAAAACCTTTGTTTTATAATCTGCAATACCATAACCACACCATAAGTAAATGAAACAGCACTTTACAAAAATAAAATTCACATTTAATACCTTTTCTAAACAGACGTTGCAAGTCACACAAATGATTTTAGTTAGACCAAGTTAAACAGCATCCTGTCTACTTTAAAGCATCTCATTACTATAAATAACTCACTTCTGACATCCATCCTGACATACCTCTCAACCTCTGGACAAAGCCCAATGTAATAGGGGGACAAGCAGCACAATAATAGAGACACTTTAAATATTGCTTTTATAAACTTGGAAATATTACTCATAAACTTGGAAATACTGCAAGAACAGGATCTGTGTTGGCATACAGAAGACATACTGTAGACAAGCAGCACTAAAATAGAGACACTAAATATTGTTCTAAACTTAGAAAGTTGCTAGAATAACAGGATCTGTGTTGGTATAGAGTTTCTCAAAGATATGGCAATTATTTTGAGGCATACTCGGGGGGGCAAGCAGAACACAAAAATAGAGACGCTTTAAATATTGCTTTTATAAACTTGGAAATTTTGCTAGAATAACAGGATCTGTGTTGACATACAACAGACATACTAGGGACAAGCAGCACAAAAATAGAGACACTAAATATCGCCTTTATAAACTTAAAAAGTTACTAGCATACAGGTTCTCAAGGATAGAAATTCTTGCAGCTACATTTATAAAACACGTCTGCCTATCCAAGCAGCACCAGCAGCTCAATATAATCCACAGACTCAGTCTCCACACAGCACGAAATTTAATCCAAAACGATGATCTGATCAGCCCTGGTTGTCCAGCAGGCAGCAACACAAACCTCAGCCTTCTAGTGACTGTCTGACTGATCTTGATCCACCAAAGCAAGGCCCCTGAAGTCCCCTTCAGCTTGCTGACTCTTCTCCTGGTGTCTGAGTCCGAGTCCCGACATCTTCAATCTACAGCAGAACGTAATTGAACTGTATTGGGGAGCTCTCATTGGCTGCTGTCCTCCTGAAACCCATTACCTGATTGGCTCGTACACCGCATTCGTGATTGGCTGTAAATGCAGTGTACGAGCTAATCAAAAACTGTAGAGCACAGCCAGTGCTGTGTAATGTGGAAGGGCAGCACAGCTATGCATTGGTTTGTATACCGCGATGCTGATTGGCAGTAATTGCAGTACACAAACCAATCAGAATGCGTGTAGCGGAGCCACAGCTGTTCAGTGCGGAACAGTGGCTTCGCTCGTCGTTAAATGCGGAGCATTCTGCATAATCTGGAGCACGTGGATGCTCAGGGCATAAGTCAGTCTTTGCTTATGCTTTTCCTTTCAGCCGACTTTTATAAAAGAAGGCTTGTGCTGTTCTGGGAGAAGGAAGGGGCCCCACAAATGTCCTAATTGTAGGGCTAAAAACCCTATTACCCTGGCTTCTGAACCAGCTGAGCTGTTAAGGCTCCTTTAGGTTTTTGGTCATCTTTAAGTAACTTTGCCTACCCTGGCTGTTGAAGAGGAAACTTTTAGGCTGCTCTTTGATTGATCTCTACTGGGACAACCTCTTCTGATGGCTTGAAAACAGAGAGGATTGATCCATTTGTTCCTTCATTTTTTGCCAGTCTTAGCCTGCCTTCCTTCCTTCCCTTCTCTGGGAGTCCTATGGTAGAGCTGAGACAAGCTCAGACTGTATCAAATGACTGTTTCTCTTGTTTTAAAGGAGTAGATATCCTCTGTCCACCTTTCTACCCTTACTCTAGGAGCGAACTGACTGATTGCCTAGTCCTGTTGAAAACCATATTTGATCCTTCCAGAGGGGGAGGGTGTTTTCTTCCATCCCTTCCTCTTCACAAGATCACAGGAGCAGACTTCTCTGATGCTTTCCCTCACAAGATCAGAGAGGCAGACTTGCCAGGCGCTGTCCCCACCTGGTTTCAAGGAATATCTCTGTAGTAATCCCTTCATGTGTTTGGTGGTGGTTCACCTGTCTAGTAGAGGACTTCTTGGTTCTGCTCTTCTGGTGCTGGCTGTTGTGCCTAAACTATGTGGGAGGATATCCTTTCTCATCCCACTGCTGGGACAGTAGCATTGTTTTTCCTGCCTAGGATTCCTGAAGCATAGATTTGGGTCTGCTTTTCTATCTCATAACAGTCCTTAGAAAGGCTTTTCTTGCTTGCTTATGTCATTTAGTTTCTAACACTGGGCCCTTCTCTTCTTGACAAGAGGTCTTCATTCCTGTGCCAGTTATCCCCTGCCCTGTGAAGAATAGAACTGCTTGGCCATATTGGACAATGGGGAAGGCTCATTTTGGCCATAATGTCCTCCTTGCAGGACTGGCTGAAGGCCTTGATGAGGAGGGGTCAGGGGTTGCCCTTTTCATTGTCAGATCCTGTAGAACTGGGAGCCAGGTTGTGGACCATGTCCAGCATATTCTGCCATTTGGGGTGAATCCTTTATCCACTTTATATTTGTTCTTTTTGGTGAAGGTTAAGGGCGTGGGAGCTCATTCAGTTTCCTCTGGAATCTCTGTGCCTCAGACTATTCTGTTTAGCTGTTGCTTCTGTGAGAAACTGCAGTGTCTTGGAGGCGAAGGGCCATCAGCTGGTTCATCCTGATGGGAAGTGTTTCTATTGCTTGTGTCATGGGCTTGCCTATCCATTTTTCTTGTTGGAGTTGGAAATATTTCCACTGGAGCTTAACCACAGGCAGATCTCCAAATATGGGACTTTCTGGATGCATGTCATGTTCACTTTGGTGGGATTATGACTCTGCCACTTTTTTATTGCCACTTTTTTATTGGGGGTTGTGTTGCAGCTCAAAGAAGTGAAACGTAGTTGTGTATCATCTGAGGTTTCCTATTCCTTACTCTAGACCGAATCCCTTATTTATTCTTGCCTTCTCAGTCATTGGCAGCTTATAACTTTCATAAACAGATTACTGTTTTGTAGCTTAGGGACCCCTCCTTGACCCTTGTCACTGATGCCTCCTTTGCAGGGCTTTGGCTTCTGCCTCTCTAATGATTTTACTGTATGGAGTCTACTAAACTTTAAGACTCCTCCAGTAGCATCCTAGGTGCTGAATGCAGCAGATCTATTCCTACTTTTTCAGCAGTCTTACTTGATCTAAGAAGATGACTCGTTCAGTGGGTCGGTAATACCCTCCTACCACTACCCCATAGTTTGCCCCTGTTTTCTGCATTTCCCTTTAAGACATGCAAGTATATACTTTTTATATCATTTGTTAGCAGTAGAAAGACAACATTTGTCTTGATTTACAAGTAAGTGCTTGCTAATGGCAAGGGGCAAGCTGGTGAAGACCAACAAATTCATGTAATCTACACAGTATGCCATTCAGTCATTCATCGTAGGCACATGTCCATCATTAAGCACTGGAGCTTTGCAAAAATTATGCCAAATGCTGACTTGTATAGAGGATAAACCTTGACCATAGGGCCCCTTGAGGGACAGTCCTGTATAGATCAACAGATCTAGTAAAATATAACCCTTTCCAAAAGAGAGAGAAAATTTCCATTCAACTTTCACTTGCTTCGACAAGCACATTTGATGCCTGAAGATCCAGAAGACTCATATGTGCTGGTGTAAAGTGCTTTGTGTTTTGTTCACACACATGATGCATCTTTTCCTGGCGTTTCCTGGCATTCTCTGCAAAGTTCATTGATCCTTGCTAAGTAGGCAACATTTTCACAAAAGTTGCTTTTTTTTGTCTCTTCTATACTCTTATTGTTTACTGAACTGTTACTTCTTGTGGAGCTCTTTTAGGGGAGGTCATGCCATGTGTTCCTATGCATGGGCAACTGACTTCTGATAAACCCCAGTTAGAGAATCCCTGGAAATTTTCCATAAATGGAGGCAAGACCCCCTGCTGTTGTAGTTTTTCAGGTAGCCTTCAGAACATGGGGATGAGCACCCTCCATGTTTGTTCATTCCTGCCTTCAAAAAGGGCCCAGGAGATGATGTCCTTGGCAGCCCAGATGAAGATGTAGAGTGAGGGTCCAGACTTAAGATTTTTCTGCTGCTTCTGGATTTGATGGTGGTAAATGGTGTTCATGAGTACTTTAGCTTGCCTGAGGAGTAGTGATGTTACGATAAACTGTGCGGTATGGCTGACTAGTGTTACAGCATGCTAAAGAGTCTACATTTGATGTCACAACGTCATTTTTCAGGCCCTGGAATAGTGGATAGTTCCCCCCTCCTCAATCTTGAAATTAATCTTTCCTTCCTGCAGCTAATTCCATTTGCTTATTCAGTTGGTGAAAAATTCACTGAGAGAGTGGGAAATTCACCTCAACTCCCCTGCAATTGAAGAAAAGTTTTGTTTTTTTTTTCCATCTGGAGAAGAGCTGCATAAATCAACTTTAACCATGGGCAGTTGTTGTCATGAAAACTTACAGGCGACAAAGAACATGCAAAGGGGCAATTCAGTCTTGTCTGATTTGCAGAGAAGCAGCATGCCTGTTGTAGTAAGCCATCGTTAGAGGCTTCACCTTCTCAGCTATTTACATACCCATCCCCAGATAAGCGTGCATGCTGGTGGACTTCCTGAGTACTTTATGACAAGTAGAGAGGATAAACCTCTCCTGGAGTTGAGAATTTCGGAATCGGGGGAGGGGTATCCGGGAAATCATATGAGAAACTTTGGAGAATGCAGTCCTTCCTCCCGTCTTGGTGTAGCAAAGCAATGAGGAGTTGGCAGTGGACATTTTCTCCACCCACCTCTCCTCACAGTTTTATGTCAAGGGAAATTTATGCACATCTTTCTCCATTCCATCTGATTCTGCGTCTTATAAAATTAAGAAGATCAAAACACACATTTTGGGGACAAGGAAGGTGTGATTTCAAGCTGTCAGGTCTCCGATAATAGAGGTAACTCTACCAGTACAAGCTAAAGAAGATCTCCCCCAAGTTAAACCTTAGGGTATGGATCCTGTTTTAGATCCCTTGATCTCAGTGAACTTCAAGAGCAGGGTGTCAGTTGTAATTGAAACATGTTATTTTTACCCAGCAATCTTGCTCTTCCAAGTTAGGGGTTTACTGTATGGACAGAGAGGTATCATGTACCTCCTTAGTCAGTCAACATGCCTGAAATTCTGATCTGTATCAGGCACTTGTGGGATGTAGGCCTCCATTAGTTCTGCCTGTAATGACATTGCAGAAGTTAGTTCTGTGATCCAGAGCTGCATGTTTAGCCACTTTAAAGAGATTATGTGCATTTTCCATCATTTGAAGAACTTTTCGTAATAACTTGAATAAAATGATAAACTGACTGGCCATCTGCCTTTTCAGCATGTGACTTCAGTGGCTTTAGCACCCATTTCTTGACTGAATCTTTGGTGGTGGCTTTAATGCCTGTTTCTTGAATGATTGTTATCTCCATGATTTAAAGGACCTTAGGGTTTAAACACTCATCTGTTTGAAACCACAGCTGGTCTTTTACAAGGATGAGGTATTCTATAGGATTAAAATGAAATTCCTTCCTAAAGTGGTGTTAGGATTCTCCTTAAACCTGTACATTAATTTCCATGTTTTCTGTAGTGATGTAGGAAGAAACTGAAGGAGAGAGCGAGGGACGTTCACATATTGACACGCAGCATTAACTCAAGGATGTACCTGAACACTGCACAAATTTGGGAAAACAGAACAGTTACTTGCTCCTTTGTTCCAGGGAGGGAAAGGCAGCTATTACCTAAAAACGTTTTCTAGGTGGTTTGCCTGCAACATTATCTTTACTGTTAGGTGTGGTGGTGTCGTCGTCCCCACCACCACCACTACCCCTGGGAAATACTGATACTTCCAAAGTGGCATGGCTGCCTTTAAAGTTCATTTCCAAAATATCTTCATTTGGACATTACATTACATTGATATTTGGTTGTCAGTTCTTACCTTCGCAAACGCTATTGCTTGAACATTCACTCTGAGTCCGGCTTCCTTTGGTGCATAAATGTTTGATGACTTGACCTCCTGAGATTTTTCCCTTTTGCTGGTCTTCCAGCACCTGCCTCCTTTCGAAGATTGTACTGCTTAAGAGTTTCCTAGATGTCTGATGGATATGTTTCATCACATGAACATCCAGAAATAAGCAGCACTACAACACGCTTGCCGATGCTAAATGGCTGCCTGTTATCCTTTGAACAAAACTGCACATACCTGAACCATTGTCGATGTGTATATTTACCACTACAACTAAATTAAACCAAAATCTTGTGCGTGGGAGACCTGCAGTCTAGCACATCACCATCACTACGAGCATCTCTAATCACTCTCAGTAATGTACTTGAACTCAGTTCATGATTCCCCTTAGATTATTGCTAGCATTACATTTGTCAAGACATTTTATGTTTTTAATTTTTTTTAATTGATTGAGACAATTAAAGTTTTTAGTTTGTCATTAGCATATAACAAATTCTAGACTTCTGTCTGGCAAATGGCTTGATAGTAGCCAGCACGTGGTTCAGAAAGAGTGACAGTCACAAGATAACATGCAACCCGGGTAGACTTCCTCCTAGTAAGGAAAAGGCAGTGGGGCAGAATCCATGAGTGCAAAGTCATCCCCAGTGAAACATTTGGCCCATAGCATAAACTACTAGTTGCCACAATCAGCTGCAAGCAGTGGTCAGAGAAGGCTCAAAGGTCAACAGAGCCCAGCCTGAAGACCTGGAAGTTGACTGGAGAGAAAGTACAACAGTTCAAGGAATTACTCGGATCTGTAGCACCCCAAGAAGAGGAGGAAATAGGTGGAGTTGAAGAAGAATATCAGCGCCTAAAAACAGCATGCATTAGGACTACAGAAAAGATATGTGGCCGAGCCAGGTATGGAAATAAGGTACATAAAGAAAGCTGGTGGTGGAATGCAGAAGTCCAGGAAGTCATCAAAAGAAAAAAGGAGTGCCGGAAGTGGGAGACCGAAAAGACTGACCAGGCTAGGAAGGGCTACTGGTTGGCTAACAAAGAAGCTAAGAAAGAAGTTGCAATAGCAAGAGATAGGGTATCGGAGGCACTGTACCAACTTCTGGAAAGTGACTCAATAAGGGGCACAAAGAAACTATATCAGGTTGCAAGGCAAAGACAAAAAGATAAAGAAGATAGTCAGACATTCTTCTTAAGGGATGCCAGCAACAGCCTGCTCACCAACCCAGAGGACATCAAAGGCAGATGGAGGGAGTATTTCCAGCAGCTTCTGAATGAAGAAAACCCCACAGAAGCTGTACTGCCCCAGAAAGAGCCTATGATGAGAGAAGAAGAGGAGCCCACCTTAGAAGAAGTAAGAACAGCACTAAGGAAAATAAAGTCAGGGGAAGCAGCAGACTCAGATGAGGTCACAGCAGATATGATAAAGCAGATATGGCAAAGGTGCTGGGTGAGATGGAGAGAAATGGCTCCTCTGAGGGTACTAATAGTAGTGTGGAGAGAAAGGCATAATCTCAGATGACTGGAGAATAAGCATACTCGTGCCAGTGTACAAGAACAAAGGGGACATCCACAACTGTGGACATCAAACTCCTATCACATTGAATGAAAGTTCTGGAGAGTGTGATTGATAAACGGATACTCAGAGTAGTAGAATGTAAGATGGGCGATGAGCAGTTTGGATTCAGATCAGGATGCAGCACAATTGACTCAATGTTTGCATTGAGACAGATTGCTGAGAAGAAGCTAGAGATGAAGAGAGTCCAGCTGGGCATTCCTAGACTTGGAGAAAGCATATGACAAGGTCCCAAGAAAGCTGATCTGGACAGTACTGCGGTAGTTTTGAAGTCCCAGAAACATTGGTAGAATTAGTGCAGGCTGTGTACAAGGACCCAATGACTCAAGTACGAACAGTGTTTGGCCTCACAGAGAGGTTCCCAGTGGGTGTACATCAGGGTTCAGCTCTGAGCTCACTGCTGTTCATACTGGTGATGGACTGCATTAGCAAACAGGTTGGAGGGGACGGATCAACAAAGCTGCTGTAGCAGACAATCTGGCAATACAGGCAGTCTCTGAGCTAGAACTTCAGCAAAGGATAGGAGAATGTAATGCAAATCTGAAGGCACATGGGATGAAACTAAGCAAAGATAAGACAGCGTTAATGGCAGCAAATTGGGGAAATCAGAAGATAGAATAGAGATAGAAGAGAAGATAATAGAACAGGTAAACAGCTTCAAGTATCTGGGAGGAGTAGTGGAGGAGAAGGGTAGTCTGAATTGAAGAGGTCAAAGCTAGAATCAGAGGGGCTGCAGCCAACTGGCATAGAGTATCAGGTGTAGCCTATGACAGAAGAATGCCAAAGAAGCTGTAAAGTAAGGTGTAGAAGACAGTGGTGCGACCAGTGCTACTGTATGGTACAGACACTTGGCCAATAAAGGCAGAACAGTTGAAGAAGCTAGAGGTGACAAAAATGAAGTGCTTGAGAAAGGTGATAGGATGCACAGTGTGGGACAAAGAAATGAGGACATAAGGGCAGAAGCCAAAGTAGCCCCAATTGCAGAAGAGATCAAAGAAAATGGATTATGGTGGATTGGGCATATGTGTGGAAAAGCAGGAGACAATCTGGTGAGGAAGATTTGGGACAGACAGGAGGAAGGTAAGAGGAAGCGAGGACGTCCAGCAAAGAGGTGGATCAATTGTGTGACAGTCAGGCAGGAGTGTGGCACTGAATTGAGAGAGTTGGCAACAGTTAGCATGATACCTCAACCTCATGTAGAAAAATGGGAAAAAGGGGGCTGATGATGATGATTAGCATATAACAATAAATACACAATATAGTTGACATTTTTCAGACTTTCTTTGCATTTCAATCAAATTTCTGTCTAAACAGCATCTTACTATTAAACTATTACTGTTACTATTATTATTATTACTACTACTATTATTGCTATTTCTATTGGCTGAAAAGGAATGCAGGTTGGCTAGCACAGAGTCTAAGAAAACAATTACAGTAACAAGAATAAGGCATCAGAGCCACTCTACCAGCTTCTAGAAATTAACTCAGCAGACCTGCACAAAGCTCTTTCAGGTTGCAATGCAAAGATAGCCGGTCAAAGAAAATAGTCATTAGATGAATTTTAGACCTGTGTCTTCCACACATTTTGACCTGTTACTGCACAGGAGGGGACAAAAGGTGAGGGTATCTCAATTTATATAAAAAACAAGCACATCAAGCCTGGTCAAGCAGTATGACACTCTTGAGCTTCTCCACATTCAAATTACCACAGGCAAAAGTATCATACCATATCCTTGCAAGCTATAGGCCCCTTTTAGGATCCAGGAAACTTGTACCATATAATTAAATGTACTAGAGACACACCCCATGTAACCCAACACTGTATTCATGAGCAACTTTAACTACCCCACTATAAACTGGGAATAGCACACTACCTCTAACATGCAAACCCAGAGATTCTTGGACTTTGTAAACACAAATGCCCTGGTCCAGATAGTATGTATGCCCACTAGGGATGTATATCCTCAGTAGTCTGTTCAAACCATAAAGTTGTCTCTTTTGAAATAAAAATAAAACATGGGACACCAAGTAATCCTGAATCTTTTAGAAATTATTCCAAAGCAAGATCCCTGCTTCTAAGTGACACAAAATTTCAAGCTCCTTCCTTCCCCACCCCCAAACCCAGGCCTACATTGAGACATTCACAAAGACCTTCTACATTCGTATATACAGATGTATAGAGGCTGAGGTACTTGCTCAAAATAAATTCAGTACAAATTCAGAAACAAAAACAAGCCAATCTGGTGGAATCACAATGTCTATAGATTATTAAGGAAGACCATCCTAGCCAAACATAGGAGTTACAATGCCCAGCAAGGTAAGAACTCCTTCATCAAACTAAATAAACAACTCTGAGGACTAATTAATTCAACCAAGCCAAATCTGAAATAAAAGTATCCTAGGCTAAGACAATCATAAGGTATTCTTCAGTTTTACCCAAAGCCTCAAAGGCAATACACAGCAATGTGACAAACTAATTGTAAATGGAGCTAGCTATACTGAGCCTGAGGACAAAGCCAATAATTTCAACTCCAATATTTCCCCCCTTTCTTCCCAAGAAACCTCTCTAGAAATACATCCATAGCTCCTTCAACAATCTCCAGGGAACAGGTCTTCAATGCACTCTCCAAGGCAAAACAACAGTGCATCGATGGGACCAAATAATATCCCAGGATACCTCCTTAATACCATGAAACATGACTTTTTGGGGCCTCTAGAAGCTCTATTCAGTCATAGCTTCCACACAGACTTTGTGCCAAGTGAGTGGAGGACTGCAACTGTTATCCAACTTCACAAGGGCAAACCCATCCATGGACTCAGGAATCTACCAACCCATAAACCTGACTGTCATATGCAAGGCCGTGGAAAAAATTATTACTGACTTGATAAATAATGACATTGGAAACCTTCAGAAGCTGGATCCAACTCTGTTTTTGTCAAGGGAAAGGGCATGCCTATTCAACTTGGTGGACTTCTTCAAAGAGGTCATCAAAGCAATGGATGAGGTCAAAATGATAAATACTGCCGACTTCAACCTGGTCAAAGAATTCAACACATTTCCCCGCTCAGGCATTGTAAGCAAGCTCACTGAATTAAGTATAAACCCATACATCACATGCTGGATAGCCAACTGGCTCACAGATGGGACTCAAGGAGTTAAGATAAGGGAGTCTGCCTCCAGAAAAAAAGCAGTCACTTATGGAGTCCCTCAGGACTCCGTGCTGGGGCCGTTCCTTTTGTAAATTTCGTGCAGTCATTGAATCCCCTGCAGGACACGCAAACACCCCCCAAGAGGGCCTTTAGGGTTGTTAGCTTGCACTGTCCTATAAACATAAGGAATGCCAGCAACACCCTTCTTACCAGTCAGCAGGACATCAAAGTCAGGTCGAATGTGTTCTTCGGTAGCTGCTGAATGAAGAAGACCCCACAGAAGGTGTACTGCCCCGTATACAGTGTCAGATGAAAGAGGGAAAAGAGCCCATCCTAGAAGTAAAAACCGCACTAAGAAAAATAAGTCAGGGGAATGCACCAGCCTCAGGTGAGGGCACTTCAAGTATGATCAGGATGTTGGTTGAGTTGACTTCCAGAATGGCTGCACACTCAACAGGTTAGCTTCAGCTCTCCCGGTGTAAAAACAGTAACTGAGAAAAAGGAGTGCCATTAAAACTGTATTTTTGATAAAATTCAGTTCCTGGCTAGTAAGTATACTGCTTGGATGCCTGCAAAGAAGAAATTTAGAGAACCTGAAAGAAAATCTGAAAAGTTGAAAAGAAAATGTCTGGGAAGGATTCTGCAGCTGGTCAGCAAAAAGCAGATCTGAAGTAGGATATTCATTTGTCTGCAACCTGTGGGTTATGGATCCGATATCGGATCCGAACCGGCATGGTTTTCCAGCTATGGATCCAAGCTCTCAGCTCCTCCCCTCACCCATAATGCCCTGCTCTACCCTCATGACCTCAGATCTCGTTTGCCGCGCTGGTGACTGGATTGGTATTCATAGCTCTCAGCTAAGTGCTAGTTTCTTATCTGTTAATTCAGAAAATTTAAAGTTTTTTGTGCATTTTTGTGTGAAAGTTTAGGTTTCCCTCTTTGATAGTTTTATTTAGAGTTAAATTAAGTATTTTTTTTTCCCTCCCCTCGCTGTTGGCGTTAGTGTGTGTGTTGGGCCTGTGTGTCTGTATTAGTTTTAGTTACTTTATTTTAGTAGCTTTATAGATTTGGATGGCTGATCAGCCCAAATCTGTTTTTCTAAATGCTCGAGTGTGGCCATAAGCTCTCCCGCTGATGGCCACACTGTGTGATGCCTGGGGTTGAACACCTCACATCTGGATGCTCCATTTGTGCAGGGTTCAACCCCAGGGCACTGAGGAGCGGAGGTCCAAGCTTGTCTTGGCGGGTCTTTACCGCCAGACTCGGCTCCGCCTCCGCTCCTTCGAGCAACCGTGGTTCGGTTATTCCCTCCGTGGCACCCCTCCTGCTCCTGGGACTCAACCTCCCGCTTCTGGAGAGGAGAGGGATATTGCTAAAAAGGACCGGAGGGAGAAGCACCACAAGCGGCGGGCCGAGACCTCTGTTTCGGCCCCGCCAGCCAATGGCTTCTCCCGGCTCCGTCGGCTCGGTCTCCTCCTTCGGCTCCGGTCCCCTGTGTGCTTTTCACCGGGTCCTGAGGAGGAGGAGACCCGATCTCTGTCGAGGCTATCGAGGAGGCACTCCAGGCCTACCTCGGTAGCCTCGTCGAGATCTACACATAGCCTTTCTGATGCTGATCTGGACCGGATGAAGAGAAGATTCATGCAGGCCCAGATGCAGATGGGAGTGTTTGCCTCCCTCTGGGGAGCTCAACACCCTTTAAGCCTATTGCTCCTTCTCCGACCCGCTATCCGGGTTCGAGCAGCTGAGCCGAGCAGCCGAGCGGGGTGGGTCGCGCCGATAGTACTTGGTACCGGATCCGACCCTGCCCTCGAGTGCCGGATCCGACCTCTCGAGCCTGGATCCGAGCCTCGGATCCGGGGATCAGTGCTCCTTCGGGCGCCGTCTGTGTCGGGCGCACTGTCCCGGATCCGAGCGCGCGCCCGTCCACTCTTCGGATCCGAGGGGAGCCGATTGTCGGATCCTTTGGTCGAGGTCGGCTCCTTCGGCTTTTGATGTAGTGGAGAGGGCTCTGTTGAGGGTCTCCGGACCCCGGCACTTGTTACGGCTCCGTCCGCTCCCTCTGCACTGGGCCAGGCTTCCACCATCCGGCCCTGGGACAGCCCGCTTGTGCCCCAAGTTGCTCCTATGGTACAAATTGCCGCTTGTGAGGACTCCTCTGAGAGCCCGCCAGAGGGTGTCCCTCGCAAGCATACGTGCAAAGGGAGGCACATTGACTCCCCCGAGTCTCTCACAGAAGACACGGACTTGGAGGAAGGGGAGGGCTCCCCACGGTCACCCCCCGAGGATGTCTCATTTGGAGACATCATGGAAATGCTCCGTATAAGGGGGGGGGTGGTCTGCCCCCAAGTCTTCCTCGGACGAGTCCGTGTTCTTGGAGGCATTTGAAGCGGGCCCGTCTACCTCTTGGGTGTCCCCTCCGGCCGACCCCCTGGTGGACCTTATTACCACCAGGGCGTGGAAGGAACCGGACACCGTGGAGCCAATTCCCAAGAGACCAGATAGGATCCTTAGTCCGCCATCCGACCGGGCCCATTGGAGTAAGGGGCCTCCGGTAGATGCCATGTTGACGGCGGCGGCCACCAAGAGGGAACTGGCTCAGGAGAGTCCCTCAGTCCACCCCCGAGCAAGGAGTCTCGGATGATGGACCGCTTGGGGAAGCGGATGTTTAGTTCAGCAACCTTCTCGGTAAGGGCGCTGAACTATTTGGCACATGTCATTAGGATGCAGCGAGATCTTATTAAAGAATACGCTGCATCCCCCCCGAGTCCATTTCGGAGGAGGACAGGGTTCTGCACTCCACCCGTATGGCCACTCTTAGGTCAGTTACTACTTCTATGCGGCTACTCTCCCATGCAACGGAAGGCGCTAGAGCTGCAGGGACAGGACTGGTCACTAGACGCCAGGCCTGGCTCCGTCACTGCGATTTTTCTGAGCCCTTCAAAGCGTCGTTTGAACGCCCTTTGATGGTTCTGCTCTGTTTGGCAAAACCGTCATGACGTTGACCCAGAGCGAAAGGACGGAAGACGCTGTCTGCCGTCGGAATCCGCTTCTCTGCACCCCAGAGGCCCTACTCTAGGAACCAAAAGGGTCAGAAGAAGATGTGGTTCCGAAGTCGCAGCAGTCCCAGCCTGCTCCGGACAACCAGTCCTTCCGTGGCAGAGGAGGACAGGGAGGACGCCCTAGAGGCAGAGGGGCTCCCAGAAACTTCGGGTCCAGGGAACCTTTCTCTGAACGGCCCAGCAGCAACCCTGAGGTTGCCTGACTGCTCCACTCTGGAGGCAGTCGGGGGACGCTGGCCACCTAGCGGCATGGGAGTCCATAACATCGGACCGCTGGGTTCTCCAAATCATATCCAGAGGATATCGCATCCCTTTCCTTCACCTTCCAAAGTTGAAGTCCCTCCCAGACGCCCCACCCGGTCAACGGAGGCCGCTTTGGCAGAAATTGGCCATCTGCTAAAGAAAAGAGCCATCCAGCCCGTTCCCCCAGACCAGATCGGATCAGGGTTCTACTCCAGATTCTTTTTAGTGCCAAAAAAGACGGGGGAACTAAGACCAATCCTAGACCTCTCTCTCTTGAATCTGGCAGTCCCCAAAGAAAAATTCCGAATGGTCACTCTGCAATCTATTCTCCCCCTTCTGGGAGAAAATCACTGGATGTGCTCGATAGACCTCAAGGACGCTGACTACCACATCCTGATGGACAGGCGCTCCAGGAGGTTTCTCCGCTTCCGGCTGGGAGCCAGTCACTACCAGTTCC
The DNA here is from genome assembly GCF_019279795.1 of Protopterus annectens. Taxonomy (NCBI): domain Eukaryota; kingdom Metazoa; phylum Chordata; order Ceratodontiformes; family Protopteridae; genus Protopterus; species Protopterus annectens. The sequence goes on from NC_056741.1 coordinate 280,868,933, forward strand.
GGGTCCTTCCCTTTGGTCTCACCACAGCCTTCAGGGTGTTCACCAAAGTATTAGCAGTGGTAGCGGCCCACCTGAGGCTTCAGGGGGTGCAGGTCTTTCCCTACCTGGACGACTGGCTTCTTACCGCCCCAACAAGGCATCTACTTCTATTGGCGCGAGACTCCTTTCTCCATCTTGCTCCTTTTCTGGGCATCACAATAAATACAAAGAAATCCAACCTGGCGCCCACACAGCTCTTAGATTTTATAGGGGCCAGGCTAGACACAAAGAGTTTACGAGCCTTCCTCACTGCGGACAGAGTTCAAAATCTGCAGCTCCAGGTGCGGGCCATTCTCCATTCAAATTCTGTTCTGGCGGAGTTGGTCCTGAGGGCTCTAGGGTCCATGGCATCGGCTATAGCACTTCTTCCTCTTGCCAGGCTCAATATGCATTCTACAGTGGACGCTCTTAGTACAGTGGTCATACCTTGCTCTCCCCATGCATCATCCCATAGCGATCAGCAAGGCTTGCAAGCGGTCCCTCTTGTGGTGGCTCCACTCCCCGGATCTCCACAAAGGCCGCCCATTTTGTGCTTCTCCCTCTCGCCACGGTGACCACGGACGCCTCCCGCCTCGGGTGGGGGCACTTTGGCGGACCGTCCAAGGCACGTGGACGATTCAGAGACCTTACTGCATATCAATGTTCTAGAGATGAGAGCAGTGCTCTTAGCGTTGCTAGCACTTCAGGACTTTCTTCCCTTGGGAACAATTGCGATTCAATCGGACAACATGTCTGTTGTCTGGTACATCAACAAGCAAGGGGGAACAAGGTCTTACCCTCTTTGTCGAGAAGCCATGAGAGTTTGGGAATGGGCAATCTCCACCAACCGCTTTCTAATAGCAACGCACATTCGGTCGGTCCAACATCCTAGCGGACAAGCTCAGTCGCACCATTCTGACCCCTTACGAGTGGTCTCTCAATTGTCAAGTAGCGGAACGCATATTCGCACGGTGGGGAACCCCTTCATGCGATCTTTTTGCCTCTCCCTCAAACACCAAGTGCGACAGTTTTTCGCTCTGATACCTCCTCCCGGAGGTACCCCAAGAGACGCTCTGGTGCATGCTTGGCGACCCGGTCTTCTGTATGCTTATCCACCCTTGCCTCTGATGCTCCAAGTTCTTCAGAAAGCCTCTCGGTGGGTTGCAGAATGATTCTCATTGCTCCTTTTGGCCTCGACAGATCTGGTTCCCCTTCCTAAGGTCTCACTCGGTGAATCCTCCTTGGATTCTAGATCCCATCCCGGATCTGATATCCCATCCATCCTGCATTCCTCCTCCGAATCTGGACAACCTGAAGCTGACGGCTTGGCTGCTCCAGTTCCACTCTTGATTAGGACTACCGGTATTACGACACCGGTTAAGGCAATTTTGGTGGGAGCTCATAAACCATCCACTAGAAAGGTTTACCAAGCAAGTGGAAACGTTTTTCTTTGTGGGAGCGGCAAGGCCTGAATCCCTTCACGGTTCCTCTTCCTTTAGTGCTTGACTTTCTAACCACTCTCTTTAACGATGGTGCCAGCAGTTCCACAGTCAAAGTACAACTGGCGGCAATTTCTCATTATCACATTGGCCATGACTCTAATCCTCTTATGTCAGCCAAATTGTGTAAAATTTTTCTTAAAGGTACTTTTCTTCTCAGGCCCCTATAAAACAAGCAGTTCCTCCTTGGGACCTCTCTCTGGTCCTACAGGCCTTGACCGCCCCTCCTTCGAGCCAGCGGCCACGGTGGATCTCAAATTCTTGTCCTACAAGACAGCCTTTTGGTAGCCATTACATCGCCAAGAGAGTTTCTGAGCTTCAAGCATTATCAGCTAAACCTCCTTACTTGGTATTTCATCCGGACCGTGTCTACCTCAGGACCAACCCGTCCTTTCTTCCTAAAGTCGCTTCTGAAGCAAACATCAATCAGTCCATTAACCTCCTGTTTTCTTCCCTAAATATGAAAACAAAGGTGAATATAAGCTACATTCATTAGATGTTCACAGGCAACTTAGATTTTATCTGAACAGGACGGCTGGTCATAGGCAATCCGACCAGTTGTTTATTTCCTTTGCAAAATTCAATTTGGGCAAGCCAATTTCTAAAGTTTCTCTGTCCCGCTGGATTTCACAGTGCATCTTATTGGCTTATCAAGCTTCAGGAAGGCCCGCACCGGAGGTTGTTCATGCCCATTCAACCCGGTCAGTATCTACCTCGGCAGCCTTCAAGGCTAGGATTCCTCTAGATGATATTTGTGCAGCAGCCACGTGGGCTTCATCTCATACTTTTATTTCCCACTATAAGTTGGATCTTGCATCTAGGGATAGGGCATCCTTTGGCTCCGCGGTGCTCCGAAATATCCTTCCATGATGGCCGCCCAAGATTCAGGTAGCTGGGGACTCTGTCCCACAGGTTGCAGACAAATGAATATCCTACTTCAGATTTAGAAGTTATGTACTCACCATAACGTTCCATCTGAGTAGGTGTATTCATTTGTCTGCAACCATCCCGCCCTCCTATCCCCCTGGCCTTTCAGTTTCCTGTATATTCTATGTTACCCTTTTCAGGGTGTTGTTGCTTTGGCAAACTCGATCTGAGGTCATGAGGGTAGAGCAGGGCATTATGGGTGAGGGGAGGAGCTGAGAGCTTGGATCCATAGCTGGAAAACCATGCCGGTTCGGATCCGATATCGGATCCATAACCCACAGGTTGCAGACAAATGAATACACCTACTCAGATGGAACGTTATGGTGAGTACATAACTTCTAATTCATGCATCAGCTTTGGTTTAAGAGGTGGCTTCCGGTAATTTAGAAGAAAAAAATAAATCAAATGTAGTCAGAGGTGATTAAATAAATGAAACACTGAAGGAATTTATCTCAAACAAAAGTCCAGAAAAATGGAAGAAGTGTTAAGCTGATCAGATGGACTAATAAAACTGCAAAAATCAGAGGTTGAAATGTAGAAAAAGCTGTCTGAATATGAGGCTTCTCAAGAAGAGCTGTTTAAAAAAAATAAGAGTTAGAAGACAGAGCACACAGAGAAAACCTAAAATTTTCTTGTGTACCAGGGGAAACTAGAAAACACTAAGTGTATTAATTTTATGAAAGTACAAATAAGAAACTGAACTGGTGTTCCACAGCAGGATTTGTTAATTTAAAAGGCACATCAAGTGTATGCTCCACACCTCTCCATGAGAAAGCAGCCAAGACCAACATTAGTAAAGATGCGATCATATTGAAAGATTTGATTCTGGCAAAACTGTGTCAGAAGGGATAAGTTTTACAAACTGGAGACATCAGAGTGTTTATGGAAAATTATTATTCACTGTACACCAGGCAGAAGAAGAGAAACCCAACCACTGGGGATGCACAAGCCAGTGCATTTCTTTGTGCCGGTCCTAAGCCCGGATAAATGGGGACGGTTGCGTCAGGAAGGGCATCCGGCGTAAAACTTCGCCAAAACATTTCATGCAGTCACCAAGAAAAATTTTTATACTGGATCGGTCGAGGCCCGGGTTAACAATGACTGCCACCAGTGCTGTTAGCCTACAGGGTGCTGGCGGAAATTGGGCTACTGTTGGCCGAAGGAGGAGAAGAGGCGGAAGACATGGCCGAAGGCAGGAGGAGAGGAGAAAGGCTAGGACTGTGGTACTGAGGGTCGGAACTTTGAATGTTGGCAGTATGACTGGTATAGGGAGAGAGCTAGCTGATATGATGGACAGAAGGAAGGTTGGTATATTGTGTGTGCAAGAACCCAGATGGAAGGGGAGTAATGCTAGGTGTATCGGAGGTGGGTTCAAATTGTTTTATCATGGTGTGGAGGGAAGGAGAAATGGCGTAGGAATTATTCTGAAGGAACAGTGTGCTGAGAGTATTTTGGAGGTGAAAAGAGTGTCGGATAGAGTGATGTTTATGAAGTTGGAAATTGATGGTGTAATGATGAATGTTGTTAGTGTGTATGCTCCACAAGTTGGGTGTGCAATGGATGAGAAAGAAAAATTTTGGAGTGAATTGGATGAAGTGGTGATTGGAGCAGATTTCATTGGGCATGTTGGTGAAGGGAACAGAGGGGATGAGGAAGTGATGGGTAGGTATGGTGTTAAACAAAGGAATGCAGAAGGCCAGAGGGTAGTGGATTTTGCGAAAAGGATAGACATGGCTATGGTGAATATGTATTTTAACAAGAGGGAGGAGCATAGGGTGACTTACAAGAGTGGAGGAAGATGCACACAGGTGGATTCTATCTTATGTAGGAGGGCCAGTTTGAAGGAGACTGGAGACTGTAAAGTGGTGACCGGAGAAAGTCTCGTTAGGCAGCATAGGATAGTGGTTTGTAGGATGATGTTGGTTATCAAGAAGAGGAGGAGGAGTGTGAGGCCAGCACCAAGGATCAAGTGGTGGAAATTGAAAAATAGTAATTGTGAGGTGGAGTTCAGGGATGAGTTAAGGCAGGCACTGGGTGGCATTGAAGAGTTACCAAATAGCTGGGTAACTATAGCAGAGCTAGTAAGGGAGACTGCTAGAAAGGTGCTTGGTATCACATCTGGACAGGGGAAGGATGACAGGGAGACATGGTGGTGGAATGAGGAAGTACAGGAGAGTATACAGAGAAAGAGGTTGGCAAAGAAGAAGTGGGATTGTCAGAGAGATGAAGAAAGTGGACAGGAGTATAAGGAGATGAGGTGCCTGGCAAAGAGAGAGGTGGCGAAGGCTAAGGATAAGGCATATGAAGAGTTGTATGAAAGGTTGGACACTAAGGAGAGAGAAAATGACCTGTACCGATTGGCTAGACAGAGGGACCGAGCTAGGAAAGATGTGCTGCAGGTAAAGGTGATAAAGGATAATGAGGGAAACATACTCACAAGCGAGGAGAGTATGTTGAGGAGATGGAAAGAGTACTTTGAGGGGTTGATGAATGAAGAGAATGAGAGGGAGAGAAGGTTGGATGATGCAGGGATAGTAAATCATGAAGTACAGTGGATTAGCAAGGAGGAAGTAAGGATAGCTATGAAGAGAATGAAGAATGGAAAGGCTGTTGGCCCAGATAACATACCTGTGAAAGCATGGAGGTGTTTAGGTGAAATGGCAGTGGAGTTTTTAACCAGATTGTTTAATGAAATCTTGGAAAGTGAGAGGATGCCTGAGGAATGGAGAAAAAGTGTTTTGGTACCGATTTTTAAGAATAAGGGTGATGTGCAGAGCTGTAGTAACTACAGAGGGATAAAACTGATCAGTCACAGCATGAAGTTATGGGAAAGAGTAGTGGAAGCAAGGTTAAGAAGGGACGTGATGATTAGTGATCATCAGTATGGTTTCATGCCAGGAAAGAGCACTACAGATGCGATCTTTGCTCTGAGAGTGTTGATAGAGAAGTACAGCGAATGTCGGAAGGAGTTGCATTGTGTTTTTGTAGACTTAGAGAAAGCATATGACAGGGTGCCTAGAGAGGAGTTGTGGTATTGTATGAGGAAGTCAGGAGTGTCAGAAAAGTATGTAAGAGTGGTACAGGATATGTACGAGGGTAGTGTGACAGCGGTGATGTCTGCGGTGGGAGTGACAGATGCGTTTAAGGTGGAGGTGGGGTTACATCAAGGATCAGCTCTGAGCCCCTTCTTATTTGCAATGGTGATGGACAGGTTGACAGACAAGATCAGACAGGAGTCCCCGTGGACTATGATGTTTGCAGATGACATTGTGATCTGTAGTGAGAGTAGGGAACAGGTGGAGGAGACCCTGGAGAGATGGAGATATGCTCTAGAGAGAAGAGGAATGAAGGTCAGCAGGACTAAGACAGAATATATGTGTGTGAATGAGAGGGAGGATAGAGGAATGGTGAGGATGCAAGGAGTAGAGGTGGCGAAGGTGGATGAGTTTAAATACTTGGGGTCAATAGTTCAGAGTAACGGTGAGTGTGGAAGAGAGGTGAAGAAGAGAGTACAGGCAGGATGGAGTGAGTGGAGAAGAGTGTCCGGAGTGATTTGTGACAGACGAGTACCTGTAAGAGTGAAAGAGAACATCTACAAGAGGGTAGTGAGACCAGCTATGTTATATGGGTTGGAGACGGTGGCATTGACAAAAAGGCAGGAGTTTGAGCTGGGTGTGGCAGAATTAAAGATGTTAAGATTTGCACTGGGTGCAACGAGGGTGGACAGGATTAGGAATAAGTATATTAGAGGGTCAGCCCAGGGTGGAAGGTTTGGAGACAAAGCCAGAGAGGCACGATTATGTTGGTTTGGACATGTGCTGAGGAGGGATGCTGAGTATATTGGGAAAAAGATGCTAAGGATGAAGCTACCAGGTAACAAGAAAAGAGGAAGGCCTAAGATAAGGTTTATGGATGTGGTGAGAGAGGACAATGCAGATGGTTGGTGTGACAGAGCAAGATGCAGAGGACAGGAAGAAATGGAAACAGGTGATCTGCTGTGGCGACCCCTAACGGGAACAGCCGAAAGAAGATGATGATGACCAGGCAGAAGAGAAGCAATTTCATTTTATCAGTTAGGCAGGTGTGAGATTCAAGCTGCTATATTCAGCTGTTTTCAGAGTATTTTTTTTTCCTGGAGGATGAAAGACTTTTTTATGCAGACCAGGCTAAGGAGGCGATAGTTTATTCAACAAAACCTGAGCCTGTAAACAGAAGGGGACTTATTCTTCTGACAGTAAAGCTCATAGAGAGACTTGGGAGGCAGAGAGAGAGACATGAGTTGACTAGAAGAGTCAGGAGTACCTTGGACTTGAACACAAGTTTGGTGCTGAGAGATGCAGATGAGTAAGATTACCAGCAATGCTGAAACTGGTGAATAGATAGAAGGCTGTGAAGCAACAGCCACATTTGTGAGATCTGGCTTTGCATAAAGAAATAGCTTGGTGAGACTGGACTTTTGTTGTCTTTGCTAGACTTGTGGGTAGATTGTAGGGCGTATACCCCACACTGGTACTTCATGCTTGGAAAGACACTAGATCGGGGAAATAGTGGCTGTGGGTAAAGCAGTTTTGTTCTTATTGGTATTTGTATGCTGCATTTCATGATGTAGACTGCATGTTATGTGCTATAGAGCAGCTTTGTGTGGTCAAAGTGTTGTAGATGTGGGGGAGTCTTTTCATTGACTGTTGAAGTAGACAAGTACTTTTTTGGTTGTAGAAAATGTGCTTTATGGTATAGCAAGGGAGGAGAAGCTATACAGAAGCAAGCTTAGTGCTGATGTGCTCTGCCTGATCTTGGGCTACTTTTATGGGGTATTAAAGCATATTGATTGTATTGTGTGTTGGGTTGCAATGTTTTTCTTTTTTTGTAGGAGTAGATGTCTGGATTGATGCCCTTGGCTTAGGTTTGAACAGCTGTTTTTTATATTTTTTATTGTAAGGAAGTGGGCTTTAGTGATAGGACAGGGTGATGGCCATTAGATGCTTGGTTTCTTGCATCTGCAAAGATACTGGCTTTTTTCCCCCACTGTCAGTTCAGTGGAAGTCAAGAAGTCTGTAGCTGAAGGCAGCTGTACATTTGGTTTAGTGAAATTGTCATATTCATTGCTGCGTACTTTGCTATGGAGACAAGCTGTTTGCTTTTGCAAGCAATTAATAATTAACCATGAATTTAGAGCATTATTTGCTGAGGGGAATGCAAAAAGTAAAGGTACAATGGCAAGCAGTTCAATGAAAAATAAAGTTTAAAATTATGTGATGTGAATAAGAGGCTACAGCCTCTCTAGCAGCTGTAATACTTAATGCATTTAGTAGAGCAGTGTACTTTAAAGATAGCTAGTGTACTTTTTCTTAAGGCTAAAAGTTAATGTTTTCTGAAAGCATACAAACTGTTTCTCACATCTGGGAGGGTAACATAGATAAGAGAACAGAAGGCAACCATTGTAAGTGGGAAACACAGGCTGTAGCATGCATTTGGGCAGAGGTAAACTTTCTTTTGTGTTAGGTAATGCTTGTGGATATAGCTGTCTATTTGGGGCAGTTATTTCTGTCTAGAGGAGTAAACTTTATTTTTTGAAAATGCACATAGTTTTGTGTCTTTTGAAAATGTTTTTTTTTTTCATTAAAAATAAGTTTTGAAAATGTGACTTCAAATGGAAAGGAAACAGCTGTATAAAAGATCAGCCTGCCTAACAGTATTTGCACATAAGACAAAAATTGGAAATACCTATTCAAAAAGCTCATGTATATCGGGTGGGAACAATGGCTTTTTATCGTAATAGCAGTGTTATCCAAATTATCTTTGAAAGTAAAAGGCCTTACAGGTACAGACAAAAAGAAAATAATACTGAATTATTTTAAGAAATACAGAGTGCAAGTAGCAATGCTGCAGGAGACACACTTGGAAAGAAAGGAGCATGTGAATTTGACAAAGTATTTCAGGATAAATATTCAGCAGTATATCCGGGACAAAGTAAATGGGGAGTAATTATACTAATTGTCAGAGGGGCACCAAGAGTAATAGAAGGGGGGTCAGTAATGGTAGATTTGTGTTAATAAGGAGCTATTGGCAAGGGAAGAAAATTACATTGGCTTGTATTTGTATTCCACCAAAAACTGCTGTTATGGAGCTTAAGAAATTTTTGGGAGAAATTATCAGCTTTCAGCAGAGAGTATTACTTCTTGGTGGGGACTGTGACTTTGATTTGCAGTTGTAAGGCTGTATCGGTGGAGCTCGACTGGAAAATATATCAAAACACAGTATATTTCTTAAGTAATTTATGAAACTGTTATAGAAGATGTGAATTCAGGAGTAGGAACTCTGGCAGAATTTACACATTATTCCCTAAGGTACAGTAACTGGACTGGACTAGACAAAAATTAGATTTCACAGGAACATTTGCTTTTAATTGAGAACTTTGGCACACCTCCAGTAACTATTTCAGATCATCAATAAAAAACACAGTAAAAAGGCAAGGTATTGAAGTAAAAATGGACACTATCTCTTTCCCACTTACCCATTCAAAAATGAGAACTATAAGTAATGGGTAGTATAAATTATTCGACCATTAGGGAAGCCAGAAATATCTTCAGAAGTTATAGCTAGTCAGTGGAATAAAATGAAATATCTTCAGAAGTTATAGCTAGTGAGTGGAATAAAATGAAAATTGTGTCAAAAAACAGTAGAAATAAAGGAGAAAGAGATATGGTTAAGAGGTAATAGGAATTACTTGGAGGGGCTGACAAAGTTTAAATGTTGCAGAATAAGGGGACTCTCACAGAATAATAAGTGCAAGTACTGAGTGTTAAAGAGAAAATAAAGGAGTATCTGGATAATATGTTTAAGTTTAGAAATATTGCTGTTGAACAACTATTTTTGATAACTCCAGAGTACAAAAATATTTAGCCCAATGACTTATGCAACAGAAAATAGAAAGGGTTGTTGCCAAACTTAGGAAGCCTGTAACAAGAAAAATAACCCAAGATCCTGTAGAGGTTTTAGAAATGTTTAGGAAATTTTATGAAAATTTGCATAAAGCAAAGAAATGTGGAAATCAAGAAAAAGCACAAATGGAAATATTTTTAGAAGTTGATTATGCTAAGGTTAGAGGAAGATGAGGCTCAACAACCAACAGTTAAGATAGGAGATAAAATAAAAATGGTGATGTATAATCAATCTTCTGAAAAATCTCCAGGAACTGTTGATATTCCTGTGGAAGACAGGAGCTAGGAGAGAAGAAAGTGATAAAGGTCTGGAGGATTTTGTCTAACAGTATTTTAAAAGGGATAGCACCAACATCTTGGAAGAAAACTGTGAGGCTATTACCTAAGGACACTAAAGACCCATCAAACTCAGCTTCTTACAGATCCATTCCAGTTTTAAACCATAATTAGAAAGTGTTTGTCTAAATTAGTTACAAAATGGCAAAGGTGTTGCCAAAATTGATATATCTGGATCAGTATGCATTTGTGGAGGGGAGGCAAACATTTGACAACATTAATAGAACAGTGATGATCCAAAGGGAAGCAAAATTAGGAAAATATTGCTGCTGTTGATGGGTCTTGATGCAGAGAAAGCATTCAACAGAGTAAGCTGTGATTTTGAGTAAAGCAATAGAAGCATTTGCATTCCCTCATACAATAATAAGGTTAATTAAGAGGATATATATGAAGGATCAGAGGCAAGAATTAGTGTGAGGGTTCTTCTCTGGTAAGTTGTTTTTGAACAGAGGAAGCAGGCAGAGAGGGGGGGGGTGCTCTTTCCCCTTTATTTGCTTTATATTTGCCATTGGCAAAGAAAAAAGGGACTCTGAAATAAAGGGTATAATTGATATGGTAATCAAGAAAAGATGGCTGACTCTGAAATAAAGGGTATAATTGATATGGTAATCAAGAAAAGATGGCTTTATTTGCAGATGATTTACTATTTATTTAACATTTGTTTACTGGGAAAGTCCGACTGGGACAAAGCCCATTTTCAGAGGAGGCTTGGAGAAAAATGCTCCAGATGCAATGCATGTCTTTGGAATGCGGGAGGAAACCCACGTAAATACCGGAAAGACATGCAGACTACTCACAGAAGGCACCCCAGCCGAGAATCAAACCAAAGAACCTCTTGCTGTGAGGTGACAATGCTAACCGTTGCATCACTGCACCATCCATGATATTATTTTGTACCTGATAAATACAGAAAAGGACATGTCAGTGCTGTGGAATATTTTGAGACATTTACAGCTCTTTCTGGATAACGAAGATAAAACAAAGGCTGTAGCTGTAATTTATGTACCCACACATGAATTGGTTCAGCAATACCAATATTATGGAGACATGATAAGATGAAGTATTTAGGAGTTTAGATTAAAAAGGCTTCTAGGCAGCTAAGGGTATGTGGAAAGAGACCTAACAAAATATAACACAAAAACTGGGAAACTGGAAGCTCCATAACACAAAAACTGAGAAACTGGAAACTCCTGTTTATAGATATGGATAGTAAGATACAAGCAATGAAATTGTTTAGTCCCTTTAATTTTATAAGCAGGTCAGACATATTTTTTATCAGCCAGAGGCGAAGTGGACAGTAATAAAGAATTTAATTGGGAGGAGAATAGAGGAAGAGTTAAGTGAGAAGCTGATCCTTCCAGTATAACACGATGGTTTATGATTACTCGATTTGAGGGGATATTTTAGGTCTACATAGTTAAAGCTCATATACATAACACAAAGCAGAAGGTTATAATTCAGAATGGAAAGGGGTGATGATGAAGCAGGAGTAAGTTCAAGAAACGGAGATTGTGGGATTTTAGCCACACATCATTAAAGAGAATAATATCCATACAGAATATTATATTCATGAAGTAAAGTATTCTAATAACTAAACCAACATGAGAATGTGGAAAGGAGATTTTGGCAATAGGGACAACTGCAAATAGGGGTACAGAAAACATAGGTCTCAACCTGTTGAGGCCAATGTGGAGCACAGACCTTAATGTGTGACAAATGGTCAAAATGTGGAACATCCTATTTTCGCACTGCGCAAAACATGCCCATTGCCATAGAGCATGGTAGAACATCTTTAAAATTCAATAAGATGCTTCTCAGATCCAAAACCTTTGTTTTATAATCTGCAATACCATAACCACACCATAAGTAAATGAAGAAGCACTTTACAAAAATAAAATTCACATTCGTTGCAAGTCACACAAATGATTTTAGTTAGACCAAGTTAAACAACATCCTGTCTACTTTAAAGCATCTCATTACTATAAATAGCTCACTTTTGACATCCATCCTGACATACCTCTCAACCTCTCAGTGCAAGAAATCTGGATAAAGCCAATGTAATAGGGGGGCAAGCAAAACAAAAACAGAGACACTTTAAATATTGTTCTTATAAACTTAGAAATATTACTCATAAACTTGGAAATACTGCAAGAACAGGATCTGTGTTGGCCTACAAAAGACATACTGTAGACAAGCAGCACTAACATAGAGACACTAAATATTGTTCTAAACTTAGAAAGCTGCTAGAATAACAGGATCTGTGTTGGCATATAGTTTCTCAAAGATATGGCAATTACTTTGAGACATATTAGGGGGGCAAGCAGAACACAAAAATAGAGACACTTTAAATATTGCTTTTATAAACTTGGAAATATTGCTAGAATAACAGGATCTGTGTTTCCATGCAACAGACATACTAGGGACAAGCAGCACAAAAATAGAGACACTAAATATCGCCCTTATAAACTTAGAAAGTTGCTAGCATACAGGTTCTCAAGGATAGAAATTCTTGCAGAGATAACCTTGCAGTACATTTATAAAGCACTTCTGCCTATCCAAGCGGCCCCAGCAGCTCAATATAATCCACAGACTCAGTCTCCACACAGCACGAAATTTAATCCAAAACGATGATCTGATCAGCCCCGGTTGTCTAGCAGGCAAAAACACAAACCTCAGCATTCTAGTGACCGTCTGACCAATCTTGATCCACCAAAGCAAGGCCCCTGAAGTCCCTTCAGCTTGCTGACTCCTCTCCTGGCTTCCGGGTCCGAGTCCCGACATCTTCAACCCACAGCAGAATGTGATTGACCTGTATTGGGGAGCTCTCATTGACTCCTGTCCTCCTGAAACCCATTACCTGATTCGCTCATACACCGCATTCACAATTGGCTGTAAATGCGGTGTACGAGCCAATCAAAAACAGTAGAGCACAGCCAGTGCTGTGTAATGTGGAAGGGCAGCACAGCTATGCATTTGTTTGTATATCGCAATACTGATTGGCAGTAATTTCAGTACACAAGCCAATCCGAATATGTGTAGCGGTGCCACAGCTGTTCAATGCGGAACAGTGGCTTTGCTCGTCAAATGTGGAGCATTCCACATAATCCAGAGCACTTGGATGCTCAGACAGAAAATAAGCAAGAGGGGACTAGAGTTTACTGGAGAAACCTGTCAAAATAATGAGAGGGAATGATAATAGAGTGGAATGAGGCCAAGAAGAAGTTGGGACTGTAGCTTAGAGACTGCCATCCCTACCAGGGATTGATGATCAGAGTACAGGCAAAGAGAAAGGGATAGGGGAATCTTAATCTTTGTCAAATCTTGGACAGAAGCTGCTGTTAAAGGACTAATTAGTAGGATATATAAAATATTGCATGACGACTATGAGAATCAATCAGATGAGGTTATAAAAGATTGGGAAGAGAGACCAGAAAAGCAATTTACAAGAAAACAATGGGGAGGACACGTACAGCTCCCAAGTATGCAACAAAGTCTAGAAGAGTTAGGATCTTTGCTCGGAATTGTTTGCATAGATATTTTTATACCTCAAGCAGACTTCAAAGAATTTTTCCTTTGGTAGATAGAAAGAGGTAATTGGGATCATGTTTTGGGAGTGTAGTGAGTTGGAAAGTTTTAAAAACTACAGAGTACTCTCTTCAAAAATATTGGGTGAGCACATGGCTGTAACTGAGGACATGATTTTGTGAGTTGGGGCACAAGATCTAAACTGCCTAGACAAAGTAAGGCCTTAAGTTTAATTCTGTTGGCTGCCAGATAGAAATTACTAGAAAATGTAAATCAAAGCCTTAAGCAGCTGTATTTGATGTACTGAATATTATAAAAGAGAACTGGAAGAGGGAACTTTGGAAAAGAGAAGGGGCAAATTACTTTATAAATAAATGGAAATTGTGGGAACAATGCATGCAGAATAATTTTCAGGAGGATTAGTGAGATTTAAGGAAAATCAGGAATGCAACAATTTATGTAATGTTGGATTGATGATGATTACAAAGAAAAGATATAATAAAGTTCATAGGTGCTGTATATTGAATGTAAATGGAAATACATTTTAATGTACTTTGCTTTTTTATGTTAGTGTGTTTGCCTGTGTCTTAAGTGATAATTTAATAAAGGTGTTTTAAAAGATGTTGGTTGAGTTAGGTGAGAAATGGCTCCTGAGAGTACTCATAGCAGTATGGAGAGAAAGGTGTATCCCCGGTGGTTGGAGAATAAGCATTCTAGTACAGTGCAGACAAAAAAAAGGGGAATATTCAAAACTATATGCAGTATAGATGTATCAGTCATCTATCACACTGCATGAAAGTGTTGGAGAGGATGATAAATGAATATGCAGAACAGTAGAAAGTAAGATGTGAAGTCAACATTTCGGATTCTGGTCAGAATACAGCACAACTGACCCATTGTTAGCAAAGAGACAAATGTCTGGGAAGAAGCTAGGGAAGAGGAGAGTCCAAGTGGACATTCCTATAGATTGAGAGAGCATGTAACAGGATTTCAAGCAAGCTGTCATTGTTCCAGGTCCTAGATATATAGGTAGAATTAGTGCATGCTGTGTACAAGGACCCAATGACATAAGTATGAACAGCATTCAGACTTGTAGAAGAGTTCCCAGTGCTGTTCATACTAGCAATGAACTACATTAGCAGGCAGGTTGGAGAGGGAAGATCAACAAAGCTGCTGTATGCAGACGATGTAGTATTGCATGCAGGCACCAGAGAGGGGCATCAGCAAATGATAGGGGAATGAAGTACAAAACCAAAGGCTTCTGAGATGAAACAAGAGTTCCAGACAAGATGGTTGTCATGACAGCAAATGGGGGAATCTGAACATGCTGAAAATTGAGATAGAAGGGAAGATTCGGGAATATATTACCAGCTTTAAGTGTCTTATGTGGGGTGGTTGAAAATTCATCTGAATGAGAAGGTCAAAGCTAGATTGAGAGGGGCTGCAGCCAAATGGCATAGTGTGTCAGGAGTAGCAGGTAAAGAATGCCAAAGAAGCTGAAACATAAGGTGTACAAAACAATGGTGTGACCAGTACTTCTGTATGGAACAGAAACCTGGACAATATTGGCAGAGCAGTTGAGATAGGTAGAGGTGATGGAAATAAAGTGCCTGATATCAGTGGTTGGATGCACACTGTGGGACAGATGAGGGAATGATGGCATTAGAGCAGAAGTCAAGTGGATCCTATTGCAGAGAAGGTTGAAGAAAACAAATTGCAATGGTTTGGGTACGTGTGCAGGAAAGTAGAAAATGATTTAGTAAAGAATGTTTGGGAGAGCAAGATCATCTGTGATAGGTATGACTCTTGAAAGCAAGAGAGTAGCACTGAAATGAGAGATGTGGCGACAGTTGACGTGCAACCCCCAACCCCATGTAGGAAATGGGGAAAAGGAGTGTAGTGATGATTATCATCTTCTTTTTGAACTATTTACTAAAAAGGCATGTTATTCATAAATATATTCATTTTCTGTAAAACATGTTATTACATCAGTTATTCATTTAATGTGGCACCATTATTATACTGTTCGAAACTTGTTGTTTTAAGCCAGGATTTGAAATGTGCTTCTTTTGATTTATTTTGCTAATTTATTCCAGTTTCTTTATCTGGACTTCCTGGATAAGCAATATACATTCTGCTAATTTAGGTTCTTTCTAAATATTTTTTTTTTGATGATGATGATCAATTACAATGTAAATGTAAAATTTATGGTGCAACTCTATTTATTATGAAACACCTGTGTGAAATGCACTAGCCTTGTCTTGCGTGTATGGGTCATTAGTGATTGCCATTAAACATTATTAAGTTAATCTTGTGGTATTAACATAAGTTGTACCTAGTAGTGTTTTACTGACACCAGTATTTGACCTTGCATTGCTACTGTTAATGCTGCCAACTTTAACAATGTAGGTAGAGTCCTCTTGGACATCATGCATGTGTGCCCCAAATACAAAATCACTTATTTTCACAAGTCTTCATTCCTTGCCTATCTTAAACTTCATAGCTGTAATAGTAAATTGTCCATGGACTCATAGGCACTAATGCCACAAACTTCTATTGTTTTATCTCTGTCTTTCTTGTGTCTCTCCTTTCCTCTGCTTAAAACAATCTTTCCTACCTCTTAACATCTATTTTTTCGTCATACCCTAAGTTTTTTGCCAAATTCCTCTCATCTGCTTCTGAAACACCACCTTCCTTACTCATCTTTTTCTTATCTCATAATACTTGCTCTCTTCTTATGCAACTGTTTACCTTACGCCATTCACCTTTCCATCTTTATCCTCATCAACCCCATGCTTACTTTGTTATTGTACTACCTATTCCTACTTTTCCCAGCCTTCACGTTATACTTACGCAGCAGTCTTTGCAAATCTTTCCCTGCAGCAGTATCCCAAACCTGGCCCTGAGCTCCCTAAGCTGTCTTTATCTTATTGTTTACATTTCTCTCCAGTAAATTTCTGTAGGACCTTTGCTTTTAAATTGCAATTAGGTTAGCTAAATATTTGCTTCAGAATTCCAATATTGTGTTCCTACTTCATATTTTCCTCATTGTAAATTTCAAACTTGTTTTGTACATTTCATTGATTTTTTCCCTTCTGTGTCATGTCCATTGCAACTCTTACCTTTATGTCCAGTAGTTAACTTCTGTCTGACTTGTGGCTTTCAGCCTTAACCTATTTTATTTATAGATGTCTCTCCTGTGACACTACGTATGTGTATGCTGACAGCTGTTTTTCTTTTTCCATGGTTCCCCCTGAAAATGGGCCTTGCAGAGTAGGACCAACCCAGTCAGGAAAATGTAACAAATATCTTGTGATTAGGTTTTGTGGCTGAAAGGGGGTGTTGTGGTCCAGTTCTCATATCTGTAAAATAAACAGACAAAATAACAAGCATGTTTTTACCGTTTTTGTTCTTTAAGAAAAACTCTACTTTGTGGTGTTTCAGAAGCAGATGCTGTTCCACCATTCCTGTGACTGGATATTTCCTCCATCAAAAGAGTGCAGTTAGATTTCCCTGTAAGTCAGGCATGCATTTATTTATTAATCACTGTACTGCATTGGTCCACTTTATTGTTTTCAACTGGTAACCAATTTGTACCTGGTCAATGACCAGCAAACATGTTAATGCTCTCAGTCCACAAATATTCAATTGACGCATCTTCAGAGTTGTAATAATTGATTAACCCATCATTAAACAATTAACAATTTAATATTCACATGAACATATTACTACAAAAATATATACTAAACCTTGTAAATATATGTATATATAAAACAATACACTTATGCATAAGTATATGAATATTACCTTGTTTTATTTTTAAAAGGCTTTATGGAAATAAAGTCATTGAGTCCTCTTATTATCTATAATTTTATCTATTACAAAAATATAAACTTGTTAAAATTCACACATAGTCTAGAATGTAAATATAGGGCATTGTGTGGGTCTTTATTTTGATAGCTCTCAAATGCTCACCAATCCTGTCCCTAAGTCTAGACCACTCTCTTAGAATTACAATTGTTTTTCCAGGACACTTCAATTAGCATTTTGATTAAATTTTTCTTCCTCACTGGTCAACCTAGAAATTCTCACCATCTGTCCTTTCACAATAAAGGATGATTACTAGTGTAAAACAACAAACTATTAGAATATGTTTCTTTCCTATAAATGGAACTTTGCAAAGTGCCATTTTCCACATTAAACATAATATCTAAATAGTTAATAGATTTCATTTCCACTAAACTTGGTCGTCCCATTTAAAAACTCAATAAATTCACCAACTTCGTCACCCTTCCCCTTCCATAATATCAGAATATCATCCAAAAATCTATTAATTGATATACAATATAGTGTAGGAGTTAAAAAATGAAGTTTTTGTATGTTACATCTTGTTTTTATTATGGTTATTATTTGATAAGTCAGTTTGGTGCACTGGGTATCTGTTTTAAAAATTAATTTAAATATCAATTCATTTTCAAGTGATTATTCATTGTTAATTGTTTAATGATGGGTTAATTAATTATTAGGAAATTATATAAAAGGGGAGAGTGCATTGTAAACGAACAACTCTGAAGATGCCTATGGTTTATAACTAGTTGTTCGTGTTTTGTCAATTGAATATTTGTGGACTGAGAGCATTAAACCGTTATTGGCTTCAAGTTTCGGTGGAACTTTTTTGTTTTTCATGTTTGCTGGTCATTGACCAGGTACAAATTGGTTACCAGTTGTCTACCGTTCATTGCAGCTGCATTGGCTTTGAAATTCAATTTGGTGAATTATATCTGGCTACTTCGGCTACTTGGTGAATTAGTGCTATAGATTGTTTTTCAACAATGGAAGAACTTTTGGCACAGGTATTGGAGTCGGTTAAAACCTTAACGTCCTTGTTGATTAAGGACAGAGAAAGAGAAAAAGAAGTGGCTAAATGCGATAAATGTACTAATGATCAGCTGTTCACAGACAGCCAGGCAGAACTCTTTACATTGCACTCTCCGATACCAACGACTAGCGACGGGGTTGCTGGTCCTTTAAGGGAGGCTGGTGTTTCTAATCGAGAAACAAGAGACAAGCGTAAAGACTTTACTGCGTGGTTTAGTGTTCCGGATGTTGATTGGTCGATGGACAACGAACGAAGGTCCAATTCAAATCCTAATAAGAACATTCCAACATGGAAAGAACAGTTAGCGTCTTTCGAGAAGTCTTGTTACAAATTTCGATCCCTTCAGATGGACAACATGTATCTCCGTAAATCCATGGACTTAAAACATGTTCCCAAGGGTTTGCGAATTTGGAAATTACCTATGGGGGTTGAATACGGAACTACAGCCCACCGTGAGTTAATTTCTTTATTTGACAAGACTGGTCTCGAAATGCTGGACATTATTGTTAGGAATAATGATTGTAAAATCAAAGAATTACAGTTGAAAATTGATGATTTAAACAAAAGTATTATGAACGATGTTTTATTTGAACGATATTGTGTTAATTATAACAAAGTTTTACATGAAGTTGAAAATTTTGTAAAAAAAGGTATCGAAACTAAGCAACGGAAATTAGGTTGTGATACCTATGAGTATGTGAACAATGTAGCTTATCCACAGGGTTCTAATGGAGGAAATAGTTCAAACACTAGAGGGGTGAATGAACAGCATGTGGAGGGTAATGTTGAAGGAGGAAGGGATACAAATAGACATGATAGTAGGAAACAGAGTGAAGGAGATTTTTTAGAAAACGGACCCAGGAGATCAGAACGGCTGAAGAACCTAAGGGGTTCACAATTCAATCAATGGGGAGGGGGTTGGAACGAACAGGGGAATCAATATGCCAGGGGACAGTGGGGGGCAGGGAAGAGATTGAATTAAGTGTTGGAAGGAATGATGGGAGACTAAGAACTATGGCTTCAAATGGCAATTTGGAAATAAAACATGATTTGACTTGTGAAATAATTGTGAGAGAAGGGTTCAGTATCTATAATTATACTGAATTAAATGTTTCAGAAGGTTATTTTAGCCTTCTGAAAAAGGGAATGTCCTTTGTTCCAACAACTGAGTTTAGTGTGGCCAAAACAATTTTAAATTTGAAACTGTTTTCGAGGCAATTGAACCTACGTATGTTTTTTAAAGACAGGGAAGAGAGTGTAGAAAGTAGGGTAGGGAATGTATGTAAACGTTCCAGTATTTTTATTCCACCACCTAACATTCAAGTTCAGTTGTTTGAGACATATTGTGAGAGGGAAATTAGAAATTTAAATAAGGTGAAACATGTCATGGACAGTAATTTGACTAAGAATGAAAAAGAAATTTTGAGTAGTCTGTCTACTGACAAACAGCTTCGCATTATGACACCAGATAAAGGGGGAGGGGTAGTAATAATGCGAAGCTGGGATTACAATGAGGAGATGAAAAAAGTTTTGAATGACAAATTTACTTATACACATGTGTCTAGAAATGAGTTGAATTTGGCCTATAGATGGTTGGATATTATTCTTGAAGATGAACTTTTGAAGGGGAGAATTAATGTGGAAGACAAAAAATTTTTAACGGTTTCCAAGCCTGTCATCCCAAAGTTGTTTGGGATACCAAAAACGAATAAATCCACTGTTAACCCTCCATTCGGGCTCAAAAACGGAGCCCCTAGCAGCATGGGTAGAAATGAAGGTGGGGGGTTTAGTTAAGGGGGTTCCACACATTATTCGAGATTCATGGCATTGCCTTGAGAGGTTATCCAAATTTCGGAAATCAATAGATGATTCTATTAGTTTTTTGAGTATTGATGTGGTTAATCTATTCTCAGTCATTCCCCATACAACTGGTATAGATATGTTTAAGAGCAGTATTGATCAATTGTCTGAAATGGACACGGGGGAAATTGACTTAATAGTACAATTCATGGAAATAATCCTTAAAAACAATTTTATGGTATTTGATGATGAAATATACCATCAGACATCGGGTGTAGCCATGGGGGCCCAATTTGGTGTTATTTGATTGGGAAAACAGATATATATTTACTTCAGAATTTGCTCATAAAATTGTGATTTATAACAGATTTTTGGATGATATTCTGATATTATGGAAGGGGAAGGGTGACGAAGTTGGTGAATTTATTGAGTTTTTAAATGGGACGACCAAGTTTTTGAAATTTACTTACAAGTGGGAATTGAAATCTATTAACTATTTAGATATTATGTTTAATGTGGAAAATGGCACTTTGCAAAGTTCCATTTATAGGAAAGAAACATATTCTAATAGTTTGTTGTTTTACACTAGTAATCATCCTTTATTCCAAAAACGTAGTGTGGTGAAAGGACAGATGGTGAGAATTTCTAGGTTGACCAGTGAGGAAGAAAAATTTAAAGAGGAAATGTATACTTTAATAGGCATGTTCTTGGAGAGAGGGTACCCTCTTAAAATGTTAATAAAAGTTAAAAAAGAGGTAGAAAGGAAAAGATGGTGTAGTTTTCAACCAATATTGGCCATGGAAAGTCCAGTACAGGTAGGTAAATCTAAAGGGACAGAGTCTGGAACAATGGGTATGGTTTTACAATATAGTAATAGAACACCTGAAGTTATGGAAATTATTAACAAAGGGTGGGATATTACTTTTGACAAGAATATGTTTTCAACTATAGGCATTAAGCCAAAAATAATTCATAGTAGAGGTAGTAATATCAAAAATATATTGGAGGCACAAAATATGAATTTTAGTAAAGGTTCTTACATGTCTAAATGTGAGAATTGTAGGTACTGTAGGTACATTAATAATGGACCATATGTTGACATTGGTGGGTTTGGTGTTTCGGTGAAGTGTCCTGGAAAAAACAATTGCAATTCTAAGAGAGTGGTCTATGTGGCCACGTGTCTTTCATGTCCGGGCTTCTATATTGGTAAGACCACCCGTAGACTTAGGGACAGGATTGGTGAGCATTTGAGAGCTATCAAAAATAAAGACCCACACAATGCCCTATATTTACATTCTAGACTATGTATGAATTTTAACAAGTTTATATTTTTTGTAATAGATAAAATTACAGATAATAAGTGGGGTGGAGATTGGGAGTCTATTTTAGAGGCACATGAATCCCTGTGGCAGATACGGATGAATGCAATGAGTCCACCAGGACTCAATGACTTTATTTCTATAAAGCCTTTTTTAAAAATAAAACAAGGTAGAATTGCTTAACCAAGAGAAATAGGAACTGTATTAGAGTCTTTTTTAAATGTTTTTTTTATATTCATATACTTATGCATAAGTGTACTGTTTTATATATACATATATTTACAAGGTTTAGTATATATTTTTTGTAGTAATATGTGCATGTGAATATTATTAATTTATAAAACTCAATTTTTACATTATTGTATGTGAATGTTTATATGGAGGTATTAATTGATATACAATATAGTGTAGGAGTTAAAAAATGAAGTTTTTGTATGTTACATGATGTTTTTATTAGGGTTATCATTTGATAAGTCATTTTGGTGTACTGGGTATCTGTTTTAAAAATCAATTTAAAAATGAATTCATTTTGTTTAAGTGACTATTAATTGTTAATTGTTTAATGATGGGTTAATCAATTATTAGGAAATTGTATAAAAGGGGAGAGTGCATTGTAAACGAACAACTCTGAAGATGCCTATGGTTTATAACCTTGGCGAAAGCGCTTAGTTGTTCGTGGATTACGTGTTTTGTCAATTGAATATTTGTGGACTGAGAGCATTAAACCGTTATTGGCTTCAAGTTTCGGTGGAACTTTTTTGTTTTTCACTTTATTGTTTTGTCTTGCTTTGCAGGAATGTCAAGCAGAGCGCCTCTTGGGTCCTCTTCAAAAGGAACCTTGATGATTGGATGGGAGATAGGAAATTCTCCCCGGGGATCACGTCAGTCGCCCTGCTAGACAGGGGTCCAGGGAAGTAAATTCTGTGGGAAGAAATAGCCAGGGAATTGTTATGGCTAAGCTTGTATAGGGCCTAGGGCCGATAGCCTTGTACCAGCCTATGAACCTATGTCCTTCCTCAGTAGTACGAGGAAGATTGGCAAGTCTGAGGATGAGGCACTCCCTTCTGGACCAATATGCAGCATCAGAGCATGCAGTCCTAAATAGGCAAGCCTCAGAGAAATATCCCAGTTAAGAGACAAGGGGGTATTACAGCCAAAGAGAGATACTTCAGATGAGCAGATACTGTAAGAATATACCTGTTTTCTTTAGGGTAACAAAACTGACATTACAGATGGATTATGTGAGCCCTTAACAGTAACTTCAGGACTGAAAGATATGAAAATTACTGAGTTAACATCAAGAATCCCTCTTGAAAAAAAACTGTAGTGGTAGGATCATTCTCTCCATCAGTTAGAATTTGACATTTATTTCAAATAGTTTTGACGTTTATGGGCAGATGCATGCCTGGCACAGTGCATGCCTTGACATTGCACATAAACTTAAGCACACTCATCACACGCACTCTTTTGCTACTTGCACTACAAAAGCTCAGTCCTTGCTATCACTTTGCTGTTCTTAGCCCCCAAAATCTGTATTTTAATTCCTTTAAAGTTTGAGTATTTGAGGAATTTTGAAACTTGTCCAAATCCTGCACAAAATGGTAGGAGGCTCTTCATGAGAATAAGTGGGAGTCCATCTCAGTGCCTAAACAGTACATCACAAATTCTTCAGTTTGGGTTTCATTCAAAGGCCAGTTCTCCTTGGGGCAAGTTAACATTTTGCATAATCACCAGGTCCACATAAGGATAGGGACCATCCTTGATTAGCGGGGACTGAATTCTGTTGTGGTGTGCTTTCATAACAGTGGGAGACTGCTCAAGAGTATTGTGTTCCTGGCTTTCCCATCCTGGTGTTGGTGAGGTGTGCATCCCATGGTGATTGTTTCACCTCTGTCTGTTTATCCCCTACCAGCCAGATCTCAAGAAGTGGCCCATTAAGTCCCATATTAATGAAGGATACTGTATACTGAGGTGGCTTTTGTTAGAACTTCTTCGTACCCTATGGCTCAGCAAGCTTAGACAGTCTTTGCTGAGTAGGACCCATTGAGTGAGGCCACACACACCAGGATCTAAGTGTTTGCCATTCTTAGTTAAAACTTTTATTGGGAGTGTCGGATTTCACCCTGAGGAACCTCTTTATAATGCCTGTGCTAGGTCCAATGCAAGTCTTTCCCCTTTCTGCATGCACTACAGCTGTCTTGCACTCAATGCATACTTGCTGCACAGTCGTGAGGTTTTGGTGTAATCTTTCTTTTATGGCTTCTGGAAGATACTCTGCTTGCTCCCCTTAGACTCCTCTAGGAGGAGGTCTGCTGATGGTGACATTGTTTTCATTGAAATAAGCAAGGCTTGTAAGCCCCTCTTCTAATGTTTTATGGGACCCTTTGTTCCAAGACTGGCCCCTGAGGAGTTATTGTGGCACATGAAATGAACTCCTGTGGAGCATCTATGACTTTGGGACTCCTTGTGCTACATGTGGAAGTAGGCTTAATATGTTGAGTGTGCTTTGTGCCTGTGACTTACAAAAAGGGAAACTGGATAATTTTAAAATGGCCCACAAGAGCAGTTAGCCAAGTGCTTACCTACCACTAGTCTAGTATCTTTCCCCAGGATTCCTACAAAAGTAAAGAAACACATGATGACCCCAGTTAAGCCACACTTTGGTGTCAACCAAAGAGAAATGTTATAATTGATGCATAGTACTGTTTAGTCTGCTACAGCCATCCCATGATTGCTATTGCTAAGTATTAAATACTGGTTGACTTGAGTCATTTATTTTCTAAACATCCCTAAACTGACTCCTCTGTGGTCTTAGTGAGTCATCTGTGGTCCCTGAAGTCCTGATAACTGGCAGGGAATATAGAGCTTGGTGTGGCTGTAGCATGAAGGCATATTGCTACAGGGAGCAAGGGGATATGCTCTATGCATGTTTGTCCAAATTCTAGCCCTTCCTGGTAGAAATAGTAATGGGGAGATTGATTCTTTCCAACTGTGTTTTGGGATCAAGGAGCACCTCTATTTGACACCGTCTGTTGTTCTTTAAGTTGGCTGTCAGGTAGTACTGTGTCTTATTGATGGCATTGTAGGCTTTGTTGTTTAATGGTGTTGCAGAGTTCATTATTTCAAGGTTCTCTTTGCTACTATGTATTTATCCCTCATGTCAAGGAGCGAGTGCTTTTTGGTTAGGAATTATAGGCTCCTTGACAAGCAGAGAGCCCCCTCTTCGTTAATACAACCATTTTCCCTCCTCTTTCTTTTATTTTTATTTATTTATTTATTTGTTTTTGAAGAGGAGGAATGTGGGTCTGTTCATTGTTTTTGTAACATGGTCAAGTGTCTTCTAGTTTTCTTCTCTTTGTTGGCCAGAAACTCTGCAGAGTTTCCTTGACTTGCTTAAACTCTCGTCTAAGTTAGCCAGGGGAAGGCTGCATTTCTTTTGGTTTATTCCACCAGAAGAGCCATCCTTTGTGATTTTGTAAATTTGGGACAACATTTTCAGTCATCCCCTCATCTGTTAGTCCTTCTCCCACCTGTCCCTTCTCATCTTTAATGGATGCAATGACTTGTTTTGGAAAAGCCATAAAACGAACCATTCTTGGCTGACTGTAGAGGCTGTCCCACTTTCAAGATGAGAGACCCCTTCAGAATTCTTTTGACCTGAGTATCTGAGCTCCTGTACTCTGTCCAAAGATCAGGTGGTGGACTTAGTGAGTGGGTGTGGAGGTTTGTCATGAAAAGTGATGCAGGCAGTTTCTGTTTGCAGTGAGTAGTTGATAGTCTTGTAGCATTGCCTTACATTTTTTTTTCTGTCTCAGCAGTTGTCATGGGTGTGAATGAAAACATTTTGACAGTTGTTCTAATATAGATAAAGCCTTCCACCCCATGGGGTTAGTGGTTCTCATCTTCTTTTACTGGTTCTGCATGTAGGTGGAGAGGGTAGAGGTGGTTGTGTGCACTCCCCTTCTGGACTAGAGGAGGGTCTGTGTGATTTCACCCTGCCTTGCTGAGTTGACTTCTCATTGTTGAGTTCAGGGATGTTGATAAAATTTGTTCTAATCACCACTTGTTGTCCAAGTAAGATGTAGATTTGAACTTAATGTTTTTGGAGGGAACTGGGTACCCTTCCCACTCATTCCCAGGGATGTCCTCCATTACTTGGATGGCACCCAACTCGACCACAAAGCCTGGCCCAGGACATTTTTTCACTTATCTATTGATGTGCTTTAACTGGTCCTCGTGGAGGCCTTAGGGACACTAAGAAGCCTTTTACTGAGGCTGTAAATGAAAATTGTTTTCAGCTTAGACAGAGCAATGCTCATTGCTGTCCCAGTTAGTCATTTACAGGTGTTTTTGCTTTTCACACAGCTCCTTATTGAAGTATCAAGACTTAACAGTGCAAAGTCTGAAAATAATGAAAAAAAGACAGAAAATTCAGGAAAAGAGCGAATATTCAACATTGCTCTCCTCCTTTAAACTTATTATTTCAGGCAGCAAACCTCCCACACTTCCTGAACATATACTAACTACAAGATGTCAATTGCTTGGCAAAAGGGCAATATTCTGAGTAATGGCAGTATAGGACTTATTCCTGGTTTTTGATCATTCAGTCTACACTTTCCAGGACTTGTTATTGTGAGTCTGTTGTTATTCAAACACTTAACCGTTTCAGAAACCTATGTAGTCAGACTTTGATTCTTCTTTGATGATTCAAGGGAAGTGTTCTGCCCATATTTCCTACTGGAGGGCAAGAATGAGGCTTAGGTCTGGCTGGTTAAACAATTCTGTCAAAAGTGTTAAACAATTCTGTCAGAAGTACTTACATCTCTCTGCCCCTCCCCCTTTGGGAGACCTGGATTTGATGTTTGGTAGGCTTGCTTGTGTATTGTTAGGCCTGGGTGGTCTGTAAGTGATGGAATTCAATCTTGGAATAAAATTCATTTCTAGTAGCTCCACCTTCACTTTTGCTATTAGTTCCCAAAGCTTTATGCTCAGAGAGGTGCTTGAAGTCTTGTTTGTTTTCTACTGGGTTGTTTTCACCCCATTTCAATCCCACATCTCTATCTTTCTCTCGTTAAAATCTCCTGTTTTGTTCCTGAGACAAAACTGGTTCTTTCACCTCATTGTTTTTTTTTATTTTGTATTTTTTCTCCCTATTACCTGCTTACCATTGATTCCTCTCAATGATACATGGGCCCATTAAGTCATTGGCAGTAAAAATGTCTCTTCAGATCTTTCAGGGACAGAGCATGTATAAGAAACCATCATCCAGGCATAAATCAGGGATGTTTGTGCTCTTGCCAGCATCACGGCAATGAGAGCACTTTATGTAGTTACACCTCAACCCCCTTCCATGGTTGTGAAATTCATGCCTGTGTCACTGCAAGGTTTTCCTATGCTTCCCCACAACCACACATGCTCTGCCCTTTACATTAGGGACAGGAAGCTTTAATCACTGGCTTTGGCTGTCACAGTATGTGCCCCTACTTACGCTGGGCCTTGTTTTTCTGTGCCTGGGCCACCCTCCTGTTGCACAGGAGCAGTGGTAGACACAGCTGTCTGGGGACACCTTCCCACCCCAACATGTCACTACATATTCTCCCTGCCCGAGCTGCTGAATGAACCAGAGTCACTTTGGCAGTAGTCAAGGACATTATCTTTCTCTTTAACACCATGCTGACCTTTGGTCTTTTTGTGCTTTCTTTCTCCATGTATTATTGTTGCAGTGGAAGCTCTTGGAGACAGACCACTTCTAAATAGTGATGTATTACAGCTGACCCAAAAGACTTTACTTCAAAATCTCTGCATCATAAGTGTCTTTCAAATATTTGTTGCATTCTTCTATATCTTCAGTTTGCTTTCCATTGTTGTTTTAACTTGTTCACCTGTTATTTGACAGTGTTCAACACAGTGATTGATGCTTGGACACCAACTTGCTGCTTTGATTCTGCTCTGTAAAATATGCTGTGTTCTGTCTTATGTTAATTTCCTCTGCAGTTCCTAATGCCTTTTCTCCAAAAATCCACTGAGGCAAAAGTTCAGTGCATGCTTAATGTAAAATCCAGATGGCATTATCTGGTAACTATCATACTGACAACACACCCCTTAGAGTTGAACCAGTAGTCAGGGACTTAGGGACACACACAGATAGTAATCTAGCCATTGACAGTAATGTGTCTGCAGTAGTGAGGAACTCATTCTATATCACTCAACTTATAAACAAAGGTATGGCATCTAAGGCCAAGGAAGTCATTGTTCCACTGTATCCGTCATTCATTAGGCCTGTCATTGAGTACAATGCCCCCTTTGGTATGTACCTAACCAGGCATATCCAGCAATTGGAACATCCACAGAGGTTCCTCAGTAAAAGAATGCAGGACATAAGTAAAATGTCCTATGCAGACTGCCTCAAGGCCCTATCCTTGTAATCTGTCTCCTACAGGCTTTTGAGGGGAGATCTATGCCTAGCATACAGGGCATTGTCAGACCCCACTCTGATGGACCTCCTGCATATCCATAAAACAAACAGCACCAGAATTACCCATTCTAAAGACTTAAACCTTGCCTGTGATATAAATAGGACCTGCTGGAGAGACAAGTATGTATTCCCAAGACTACCCTGTCTATGAAACAAGCTCTGCATCTGTGTGAAGCAGAGTTCCTCCCTAACCCAATTCAAGTACAACTTGGACATTTGGATAGGGAACTGGAAATTCATCCCTGGAGTGGCACCTTTTCTCTAATGGACACAGGCAACCTGTAAATGGTTCAACTTCCAGACCCCTGCCTATACTTATCAAGAGTATCAAAACTTGTCAGAGATTTGAGATGCATGGCTAGGCTTAAAAAGGCCCTTGTGGGGTTTAGCCGAGTAAACACCTATGAACCTGTGAACAGTTTAAATGTGAGTACTGCATCTACGAGCACCACATATTTGCATATCAATCTACACCTTTAATTAGAATCAAGTATGTTAACATCCATAGAAGCAGTCTGATAACCTAGTCAAAATTAGATTTTGCTTCATAAAATTGATCTTTTCCTTTTTCAGGAGATAGTCTGAAGTGAAAATACTTTCATCTGTTTTCAAATTTTCTGCATACATTTCCATAGAAATATTCCTTGCTCTAGCGTTTAAGATAGCCCAACTGCAGGTGAATCCTATCATTTTTGCCAGTTCAGTAACCAGAATCCAAATCATAATCTCATTTGACTATTTTTGTCATATGGCATATTTTATTAAAGATGTAGCATTTTGCAGTTTGAAGCCATCTTGTGCTACCAGTAAAAAGGATGAACTAACACATGAGTTTTCAAGATAACATGGGAATTATTCTGACTATCTAAGCTGTACAAGCACCAGTGAAATATCCATAAATAGCAATCTAAACTGCACCCAAAAGTATGTAGTCATTGCCAGAAAGCAAGCCAAAAACGTTTTCTGACTGCTGTAACTCAAGTAGCAAATATGCTGCTTCTCCAAAGTCTCCTACAAAATGTGTGCTGCAGTTAACAGTCCTAAACAAGGAAAGTAGCTGCAGATATTAACTGGTAGAAGAGGTCCCAAGTCTTTGCTGTTTTCATTTGTGTGAAGGTACTTACTGGAGTCTAGGGAGCAAACTGATGGGTGCTGGATATGAACTCACCTTTGTAATTAGCTGGTGAAATCTCAGTGCATGTTGCATCCATTAGCGAAGAAACAACAATCAGCAGAAAAAAAAATAAAAATGTTAATTGATGGAAAAGGGACCAAGACACTGAATCTATCAACAGTAGCCCTACTGTAAGCTGACAAAAACTTAACATATCATTTTTCTGTACTTCTTAAAATTCATCGACAGTCTTCATAATTCATTTTCACCAGTGTCCCTGTCTCCTGGTTTTGTTTTCTTTTAAACTGTGTTCATTTGTTTCTTAGCTGTGAATACACTGATGTGTTGCTACTTATTCTTTTCTGAGCTTTTGTCTGTCACACCTTTTGTAGCTACTGTTTGAGTTTGCACATTTTCTATGAACGTTTCCTTGTGGCTTGTCAACTGCTGCATTATTGACACACATTGTAACCATGTATTCAGCTGCTCAGAATACAATCTCATTTTGTCAAGTTTATGATCGTCACCGATGTTATGATTATCTTTAAATTTGTACACCTCAGAGAAAAGATGTTATTTGTAATATATAATTTTTCTCTAAGTGTATGTGACTTCAAAAGTGGTGCATTTAGGAATTAAGGTTATAGGGTTTTGCAGGGGATGGAGTTCCCCTTCAAAGAGGTTGTTTTATGTGGAGTTCATAGATAAATATAAGATAATAAGTCTACAGACTGTTAAAAGCCTAGCAAAAATGTATATGGAAAAAGTTCCCTCCAGCATCAAAGGTTGCAAGTCAAAGATACACCTGAGGAGAATTTGAGACTGCCCATCCAGTTATCTATGTTAAAATTAAAGGTGACAAGAGTGTTATTATGCTTATCTGTAGTACAAGTTTGTTCCAGATGTGAGGGATCCTTTGGGATATGAAGATGGTTCCATTAAAAAAAAACACTTAGTGATCTAAAAAGGCTGCAGCATTAATAACAAAGTGTATAAAAATCTGTGCATAATTTCTTTCCCCACACGTACGACAGTTACTGAATTTATGCTCTGACATCTTCAGTGTTACTTACAATGCATCTGTCTTTAGGCTGACTGGCAATGCTAAAGTAAAGAATGAAGTGTCCAAACTTTATTAGGAAAGGACTGAAGATGGCACCTGCTGACTACCCTTTACACCCCCAACATCCTAACATTAAAAGGTTAAAGACAGTCTACTGAGCAGAGGAGGGAAGGCGAGAGAGAGAGAGCTCTAATGTTTTGGTAGTTTGTATAGTTGTGTTATGTAGATATTGGGATACAGCGTATATTTTTCTTTATTTATTATCATGTGTTTGTAAAACCTGAGTGCACTGAAATTATTAGAATCTGTGCAGAACTTATTCCATATGGCACTTTGCATCTACAAGTTTTTCTCATTGCCTGCCATCAGCATTGTTATAACTTTTATGCCCTATATCATTACAATAAATTAAGAAAATCTCTGCAGGCTATGACATGTGAACTGAATTTATTTTTCTCTCTGGGCATTGATCTTGACTGTACATTTGAAAATTTTTCCAGTACAAAACAGATGTTGGTGGATGTGATACGATTCCAGCCTGGGAATTCATTGTTTGATATTTTACGGATAACAGCATCTGAAGATCAGGTGAGTATTTCTAAGACATTAAGCTATAAATATGATGATGGAAGGAAATTTCACCCACTTATTGTCTTATTGTCTTTGTCAACTTACCAGTGAATGGATTCAAAGTCGGGTACTGGTCAGTATGACAACTGTTGCATTTGCCTTATAAAGTGCATAAAGGCTAAGTTTTCATAGCCCAATCACATAGTTCTCTTTTTAAAAAGTTTAATAGGATGCATAATTGTTTTTGAAAGAAAATACGTTTAATGACTAAACAGAATCTCTTATTTGGTGTGTGAATAATCTTGCTGTTTAAATTATAGCCTGTTGTATATTTTTCCTTTGTTTTCCACATTGAAAATGCTCTCCTTGAGGTAGTCTTTACTAGCCATTCATAATTTTTCTCAATATCTCACACAGAGATATGGACTTAATACTAGATTGTTTTTTCTTTACTGGTCATCAAGAATGATTCACAAACAAGATATATACTTTGATGTGCTGAATTCAAAGCTGAACAGTCTCAGGGATCCCTTGATGTACTATTCTTATTATGACCTGCATGCTAAAATATCTTGCACTCGCATTTACCTTTCAAGGTCTGCTCTGTAGGTCAGCTAGGTCCTTCTCTTCATTTTGCTGGAATGAATTCAAAGTATAAAGGCTAATTTAGGAACATTATGATTCCAGTATCATTTGATTAAAAAAATGTGGTATGACTGGAGCTTTCATCGGGTTTAGCAAAATGTGTTTAAGCAGAATACATGGTCTATGATGAAGGGATTTGAAGACTGAAGGAACAGTTCAGGAAGTGGGCTTGAGTTATCGCATTTTCTTGGACAAGGGTGATTAACAGTAGTCTGACTGCTGAACTTTGTGAAGCTGATGAGTGGATAAGGGACTAGTGTGCACAAGGGTAGCAGTCCTTGGAAATTGTAGTTGCATGATAGGGGTTGTTGTTAAGGTGTGCAAAGGTTAATATGCGCTTAGATAATGGTTGTGATAAAAATTGTAGTCTTTGTTTACTTGTCATGTATGTAGTGGTAGCTATGGGAATTTTTTTTTTTTGAGGACGGGAGAGGCACAGCCCTAATATTCAGAATGTATTGTGGTAGTCACTTCAAGATTGTTAAATGCATTGGGTGTGCATATTGGGTAAGACGGCAATCCAAGTCATAGCCTGCTATAGGTCCCCAACCATGTCCCTTGACTCTCACTCTACATTCCTAAGCACCCAGGAATCTATCAAGGCCCAATCTAACATTCTTATACTAGGAGATTTCAACTACCCCTCCATCGACTGGGAAAACTCCTCGAGCACCAATACACTGGCCCAACGCTTCCTGGACTTCATCGGTTCCAATGCCCTGGACCAGCTCATTCTGACCCCCACTAGAAGAAGCAGCATCCTTGACCTGGTTATTACTTATTTGGGTGACCGTTGCTCTACACCAATAATCATTCCCTCCCTGGTCAGATCCAACCATAAACTAATCACCATGGAAATCCACATCTCACCCATACCCCCCCCCCCCCCGCAAAGGTAACCACCTTGAAAAACTTCTCCAAAGCTAACTTTGGACTCCTAAGAACAGAGATGGCTAACTTCACGGCACCCATGCCAGTGGAAAATAGCTGCATGACTGACGAATCATACACCAATGCACAGTATGAACGTGTACATAAATGAATGGAACTAGCCATACCCAACGGAACCAAAATGCTCCCCTCCAAAAAAAGGAAGCCAATCTGGTGGTCCTCAACCATTAATAAAGTGTACAACAGAAGGAAGAAACTGTTGTAGAAAAAGGTGAAGTCCCAAGACTGGAAAAACTCCCTTATTAGCCTCAACAAAAAGCTGAGACATCAAATCCTCTAAAGCCAGCTATGAAGGCAGAAATACGGCAGACACTAAAAACAATCACAAACCCTTCTATAGTTATATCAAGAACCTCCACGGCAATACCCATATTTGCTGTGAGTTACTGCACTATGGTACCTCCTATACTGAGCCAACAGATATTGCCAGCATACTGGCCGACAGATTCAGTGCCAACTTTACCCCTCCCTCCCTAAAGGACCAATCACAATATCGAAAGAATGCCAGGCACCCAGCCTTACTGCAGCACAGGTTAAAGCTGTATTGTCCAAGGCCAAGAATACAGCTTCCATGGGACCCGATAATATCCCTTGCTATGTTCTACATGAACTACAAAGCGAACTTGTACCACATCTGTGTGCCCTGTTCAGTCATAGCCTCACCTCAGGCTTTGTCCTTACCAAATGGCACACTGCTACAGTCATCCCTCTCCATAAAGGGGGAGCGACAACAGACCCTGGAAATTATCGCCCCATTAGCCTGACGAGTCTGATATGTAAAGCTATGGAGCACATCCTCATGCACCTGATTAACAAGGATATAGGAAGTCTCCAAACTCTGGACCCCACACAGTTTGGCTTTGTGAAAGGGAGATCATGCCTGCTCTACCTGGTTGACTTCTTTGAGTCAGTCGTCAGGGCTGTGGATGAAGGTAAGGCAGTGCATACAGCCTACCTTGATCTGGCCAAGGCATTTGATACCATTCCTCACTTGGGAATTATTGATAAACTCACCTAACTAGGCATCAACCCCTATATCACTAGGTGAGTTGCAAACTGGCTCACAGATTGAACACACAGTGTGAATGTAACGAACTCCAAGTCAGACTGCTGACCAGTCACAAGTGGAGCCCACAGGGATCGGTCCTGGGTCCTCTCCTGTTCGGCATCTACTTCTCAGAAGTCCAGACCAACACAAAGGGACTCTGGCTGACCAAGTTCGCAGACGACTGCAAGCTGGGAGCCATTATTAACTCCCCAAGTGATGCAGACATCCTACAGAAAGGCCTCCCTGAGACCAATGACTGGTGTCGAAACCATGGCCTTAAGCCTAACATCAAAAAATGCGTTGTCATCCCCTTTGGTAAAAACTCAATTCCCACTAATTGCCACATCGATGGGAGCCCACTAAACACTGAAGGCATTATAAGAGATCTGGGGATGCAGGTTAACAGCAACTTCTCCTTCGACCGCCACTGTGGTCGGAAAGTCCTATGTGGCACATCTCATTACCAAAGGTTTTGCATCCAGGAAGAAAGAGGTCGTCATCTCTCTCTGCTCTTCTCTCATTAGACCAATCATAGAGTATAATGCCCCATTTGACATGTACTTCACTAGACATCTGCAACAGCTGGAGAGGCCACAGAAGTACCTCACGAAGAGGATCCTAGTAGGCATTAAACACATGTCCTACACGGACAGACTCAAAAGAGTGCAGCTATTCTCTGTCTCATATCGCCTACTTAGAGGCGATCTCTGCTTGACTTACAAAGCCATGTCTGACCCAGCTCTGTTAGAAATGCTACATCTAAAGAAATCCCAATCCCTCCGCACCACATGCTTCAGAGACCTCAACCTCATTACCACAATCAACAGAACATGCTGGAGGGACAGGTTCCTCACCCAGAGACTGCCTGTGCTCTGGAATACACTTCCCATACATGTCAAGCAGAGCACCTCGCTATCCCTCTTAAAGAGAAGTCTTGATGAGTGGATGGGTAATAGAAAGTGGCTCTACTTGTTAGAGGCACTGGGAACTAACGTTGGGCAGCACGATGCCAAGGCACTTCTAATGGCTAGGCTTGTAAAAGCTCCAGGGCCATTAGCCTAGTTCACATCTATGAACCTATGAGTTCTTAGCTTATTTTATTTGCATTTTAGTCTACCTTGTCTCCAGTTGTTTTCTTCTGGATTTTATAGTGGTTATCTTTGCACATTAAGCTAGTCATTTGTGTTATGATAATCTTGAGTAGCCTAAATTTTCGAATGTGATTCACCATAAATAGTGTGGGACCTTTGCCTTCGTGGACTGATATATGCTAACTTTCAGAAGCTTTCTTGTTAATGTAATAAAGGAAAACCAAGATTTAATGTCTTCATTAAAAGGAATTGCTTCAGAGTATCTCCATGACATCTGTGCTTGTTCACTGGTATTTTGCAGTCCTTATCCACCAAGTAAATTCTTTTGAGAATAGGATTGTCGTACCAATTCCATTACTTTTAAAAATGAAGTGCTTAAGTATTGGAAAGCATAATCCTGATTAGTCATATCTGCATACCTTATTTTCCATTAATACTGTTTGTAAGGGGGTCTGGATGCCCCCCCCCCCAATCCTATGTTTTGTTACTTCTAAAGGCAGCGTTGGTTAATGGGTGCTCCAACTATCTTCGAATTATATTAGTGGAGAACAACTTCCAGAAGATGTTAACTGTGTAACATAAAATATAAAGTTATGTTATACTTACCATTTCAGGGGATGGGTCGCTAGAGTACACTAATGTCATGATTCCCATGTGTGAAGACTTTCAATAATCACAGTCAGCAGTAGTACCTACGGAAAGTTAGAAGACATTTAATCAAGCAAGTTATTTATTTTATTTTATTTACATTTGTTTACTGGGAAATTCCGACTGGACGCAGGTCCTTTTTCAGCAGATGCCCAGGGAGAAAAGCTCCACATCATGTACATGATAAATAGAGATACAAAGTTGCAACAATAGTAAACAATATTACAGGTTGTTGGCTTTAATACAATAACACAATATTGATTATCAACAGTATATACAGTAAATGTTGCAAGTTAAGATAGTTTCTTGTCGTTTATAATATTAGTAACAAAGTTGTCAGACAAGATTTTAAAGTATGTAAAGACAACTAGCTAATTCTGACTGTGGTTAGTAGTGGCGGTAGTATAGTTGGGGTAAGAGTCTAGCTGGGGGGGGGGGCGGGGTAAGGGAGGGGGTGTTAGTCTGGATTAGAACAAGGACAAAGCCAGTGCAAATTTAAGTGGAATTTGAGTGCAGTCTTGAAAAGGCTGCTGGAAGTTAGAGTAGTTATAGAGGGTGGAAGATTGTTTCAAAGTTTAGATATGGTACATGAAAATATGGCTTCTCCTGCTGAGTTTTTGGGTTTGATAAGTGAGTTGATTTTTGTTGCTTGATTTTAGGGGCCTAGTGGAATGATAGGGTTGGAGAAGGGTTTGAATGGAAGGGATGTTATGGGGTGGTTAAGTTTATGAGCGAGGGTGAGTTGATTAAAGTGAAGGAGTTGTGGGAGTTCTAGCCAGTTTAGTTCTTTAAGGGAGATACAGTGATGGCTGTGGTAGGAGGTTCTAGTGGCATATTTAGCAATTTTGTTATAACAAGCATCCAGCTTGTGTTGGTCTGTCTGTCTAAGGTTGGTAAGTATTGGGGATGCATAGAGTAGGCTGGAGATTAGCTGGGAATTGGCTATGGAGATTCTAGCCACCTTAGTTAGGAATTGGCGACTTCGATATAATGCACCAAGTTTCTTGTAAACTTTTTTTATTGTGAGATATATGTGGGTGTCAAATCTAAGTTTGTTGTCTATTTCCACACTGAGTGATTTTGTGTGTTTTGATGGAGAGATGATGGTATTGTCTTTGGCGAGAATGTTGAAGTGGGGGGTTGTTTTGGGTGGCTTTGGAAGGTTGGAACAGGAGAAGTTTTGTCTTACTTGGGTTGAGTAGGAGCTGAGCATTGGATAGCCAGCTTTCTACAGAAGAGAATGATTCATGTGTGATTTGTTGTAGTTCTGGTAGAGTGGGGGCAACGCAGATGAGAGTAGAGTCATCTGTGCACTGTATAAGAGATGCTTGTGTGGTGGCAGTGTGTAGGTTGTTGGTGAAAAGTGATAATTGCAGAGGGCCAAGGATAGACCCTTGGGGTTCTTAGAGAGTAACTGTGAGGCGAGGTGATAGGTTATTGTCCCAGATTACTGATTGCCGGCGTCCGTGTAGGTAGCTGTGGAACCAGTTGCAGGCTGATTGTGAGAAGGAGAGCAGGGAGTAGTAGCTCATGAGATACCATGTCAAAGGCCTTTGAGAGATCTAGAAATACGGTAATAGAGAAGAGGCCATTGTTTTTGTGATGCAGTATAGTGTTGGTGAAGGAGAGCAGAGCGGAGGTAGTGCTGTGATATGGCCTGAAACCATGTTAGGTTTTGGAGAGGAGATTATTAGCTAGGAGATAGTTGGAGACCTGAGTGTTGATACATTTTTCAAGTACCACGGAGAGAGGGGAGAGGATAGCAGTGGGGCAGTAATTGGAGAGGTCAGTGGAGGGGGTGCCTTTGTGGAGGGGAATGATGTGAGATATTTTCCATATCGAGGGAGCATAGCTTTGTGGTATGGAACGGTTTATTAGAATTGAAACTGGGTAGGCTAGTGTATCAGCTGCAATTTTCAAGTATTCAGAGGGGAGGTTGTCAGCTGCGAGTTTGGTGGGTTTAAGTTTTGACAATAGTCTTTTTATGTTGGAGATAGGTACTGAGGTGAAGAAAAGAGGAGTGGGGGATTTAGGGTTAGGAGTTGGGGGGCTGTTATAGGGAAGTGTTGTTTGTTTAGAGATGTTATAATTTCAGCGAAGTGTTTGTTGAAGGCTTCAGCAATACTGCTGGAGGAGTGCGGAATGGACAGCTTGTGCTATCAACCTTCCCTGGGTGGAGGATAATGTTAATAGTGGACCAGAACTGCTTAGGGTTGTGGTTGGTAGAGTTTGGGGTGGATTGATAGTAGAGGGATTTGTCTAATTTTATTTGCTTTTTGGCTTTATTGCACACAGTTCAAGGAATGATTGCCTATTTGAGTTATTTTTGTTAGTCTCCAGTGCTCCCAGGCCTTATCTCTGGATTTCATTAGGGTTCTAGTGGTCTTTTGTAACCACGGGGCACGCCTGGATCTGACTTTGGCATTTCTTACAGGAGCATGGGTGTTTAGGATGGAGAGGAAGGTACTGTTGAAGAAGTGGACAGCCTCATCTAGGTTGAGGTATTTTAGTGTTGACCAGTTAATTTTTTGCAGGGAGGAGATGAAGGAGTTGGGGTTGAAGTTGGACTTGTTCCGTATTTGTCTGTGGATAATGGGCTTGAGACTGTTTGTGCAGTGCTGAATTAGGAAAGTGGGGGAGTGGTCACTAGGACTGTCAGGTAAGCAGCCTGCTAGGTAAGAGTGGGGGGCTTTGTTGACTAGGATCCACTCAAGTAAGGTATGATTGTTAGGGTTTTGGTGATTCGGGTAGGGGACTGGATGAGTTGAGTGAACCCATGGAGATTAAGGTGAATGATTGGGAGATTGTTATTACAGGGTAGCCCGTTGATGTTAAAGTCGCCGAGAATGATGGTTTCCTGGGGTAGAGATAGAGTAGCCCAGCTCAAGAGATTTTCTAGGGATGTAATATTTTGCCCTGGTGGGAAATAGCATCCTATGATATTGATTGTTTTATTTGGGTTTAGTCTGAGATTGGCATAAAGAATTTTTTCATTGTTGTGGTGAGGGGCAGATGTGTTCAGGAGTTGAATACTGAGATGGTGTTTAAATATCAATGCTACACCACCTCCTTTTTTGGACAATCTGTCTGTGCGAAGGATGTTATATTCAGGTGGAAGTATTTCCTCAATTCTAATGTGAGGTTTGAGCCAGGTTTCAGTTAGGAAGAGAATATCTGGGGGGAATATATGCTTATACTGGCATGTTCTTGGATTTTATTGCGTATGCTTTTGATGTTTAGGGACATTATAAGTAGGTCTATTGTTGGCTAGGAGTTGAGTTGTGGGTGGGGAGGGGGGTTGCTTGGACTAGGGTTTATGGTTGGGTTGGATTTGGGAGGACCAGGGTTTGGATGGATGTTTCCAGTGAGGGCTAGTTTACAGAGGATGTTTAGGATATGTTTTATATACATAGTAAATTGCTTATGCTGTCTTAGGGATATTTTATTTTTGAGTGTGTTAGGTGTTTGGTAATCGAGTATGTGTATTGGGAAGATGTGTTTGGTGGCAGGGGTTGTGTAGTTATAGTGTAAATGTTTGAGGGAGGGTGTTGAGAGAGTACAGTGGAAGTTGGGGCATGTGACTGAGGAGCCTTGGTGGGATGTAATGTGAGCTACAACTACGCAGGTTAGGACTGTTATTATATTAGGTAGTAGCATGATTGTGTTGGATGTAGGGGGAGGGAGTGACTAGTGGTGTAGCCTAATTGGTGGTAATTAGGGGAGGGGTTAAAGCTAAGAATAAATGTAGAGGTACTGGGGCGGGTGAGAATAGGGGGCAGGGAGGGGAGCAAAGTGAGTGTAGCGGACAGAGCGGGCTAGAACCCCCAGGCTAAATATTGCAGGGTAAGTGTCTAGAGAGCCAAATTGTTAGGAGTTATTAGAATCTAGTAGGGAAAAACAATCTATAGACCTGATTTCAGCTGTGTCCTTTCTGGGTAGATACCTAGTTTGAAGCAAACAAAAAGTGGCAGTTTAAGTACCTTTTTGCCTCTATTTTACAAGTGGGCAATTCCAGTGTATCTACTGGGTTACCTTTTTTTCACCTAGAGCTTTATCTTTGTTTACTGATAACTAAAAAGAAAAAAGTTTAACTGGGGAATGTATTTATAGCTGATGGGGGTGGGGAGCAGCTGCTGTCCCTAGCTGTGGGTAGAGCCAGTTATTTCTGCTTTAGACCAGGTACTTTCTACAGTAGTAGGCTAAGAGGGAAACGTAGCTAGACACCTACAATAACTTATTTTCTTTTTAAAGCCCTTGAGTCCTTGTGGGTGGTTTCTTCACCGCAGATGTGGTCAATGGCCAAGGATTCAACAAGTGGGGGACTGAGAGAGAACCCTTTCGCAGGGACAGTGGTCACTAAATGAAAAGATGGAGACAAAAATAATTATTACGTTAAGGTCTCTGAAAGGGGAACGAGAGAGAAGTGCTGTAAAAAGTAACTGAAATAATA
The DNA here is from genome assembly GCF_019279795.1 of Protopterus annectens. Classification (NCBI taxonomy): domain Eukaryota; kingdom Metazoa; phylum Chordata; order Ceratodontiformes; family Protopteridae; genus Protopterus; species Protopterus annectens. The sequence goes on from NC_056741.1 coordinate 280,908,232, forward strand.
AATTATCACCCAGGCTGGAAGGGTATTGGGTTTAAGAGTAGCAGCATGGTATACTATTTAAACAGGAACAAAGTGTTTAGTAAAAAAGGCTCAGGCAACTGTTAATGCATTCGCATATGAAGCCCTTGACATAAAAAAAACACCTTACTTAGTGTTATGTACCGGATAATTTAGGTAGCCCATGAATTTAAAGAGGCAGTTCTATCACAGATATGGCAGTAGTAAACTATCACAGCAATTGTATATAACAGTACTTAAATATCGCAACACAGACATTTACATATCTTCTTCTTCTTTCGGCTTTTTCCCAGTTAGGGGTCACCACAGCGGAACACCTGTCTGCTCATGATTGGCAATGGAGTTTTACGGTGTCGAGTTGCCAGCCCAACCTTCCACAGAAGGCACACACACACACACACTCACACCTAGGGCCAATTTAGTGTGTCCAATCCACATACAGCATGTCTTTGAGATGTGAGAGGAAACCGGAGTACCCGGAGAAAACCCACGCGACCACAGGGAGGACATGCAGACTCCGCACAGAAGGCACCCCAGCCGAGGATGGAACCGGAGAACCTCTTGCTGTGAGGCGACAACACTAACTGCTGCACCACCGTGGCCACCCTCAGACATTTACATATCTACATTGCTATAATATTTCTCATGGTACAGCAGTTAAAACAAATAAGGATTGTTCTGACTTGGCAACAAAACAGGACTTTTAGCCGTAATATGATGTTCTGTGTTACCCTTTATTTATAGCTGATGGGGGTGGGGAGCAGCTGCTTTCCCTAGCTGTGGGTAGAGCCAGTTATTTCTGCTTTAGACCAGGTACTTTCTACAGTAGCAGGCTAAGAGGGAAACATAGCTAGACACCTACATTAACTTATTTTCTTTTTAAAGCCCTTGAGTCCTTGTGGGTGGTTTCTTCACCGCAGATGCGGTCAATGGCCAAGGATTCAGCAAGTGGGGGACTGAGAGAGAACCCGTTCACAGGGACAGTGGTCACTAAATGAAAAGATGGAGACAAAAATAATTATTACTTTAAGGTCTCTGAAAGGGGAACGAGAGAGAAGTGCTGTAAAAAGTAACTGAAATAATAAATTATCACCCAGGCTGGCTGGAAGGGTATTGGGTTTAAGAGTAGCAGCTTGTTATACTATTTACATAGGAACAAAGTGTTTAGTAAAAAAGGCTCAGGCAACTGTTAATGCATTCGCATATGAAACCCTTGACATAAAAAAACACCTTACTTAGTGTTATGTACCAGATAATTTAGGTAGCCCATGAATTTAAAGAGACAGTTCTATCACAGATATGGCAGTAGTAAACTATCACAGCAATTGTATATAACAGTACTTAAATATCGCAACACAGACATTTACATATCTTCTTCTTCTTTCGGCTTTTTCCCAGTTAGGGGTCGCCACAACAGAACACCTGTCCGCTCATGATTGGCAGTGGAGTTTTACGGTGTCGAGTTGCCAGCCCAACCTTCCACAGAAGGCACACACACACACACTCACACCTAGGGCCAATTTAGTGTGTACAATCCACCTACAGCATGTCTTTGGGATGTGAGAGGAAACTGGAGTACCCGGAGAAAACCCACGACCACAGGGAGGACATGCAGACTCCACACAGAAGGCACCCCAGCCAAGGATCGAACCGGAGAACCTCTTGCTGTGAGGCGACAACACTAACCGCTGCACCACCGTGGCCGCCCTCAGACATTTCCATATCTACATTGCTATAATATTTCTCATGGTACAGCAGTTAAAACAACTAAGGATCGCTCTGACTTGGCAGCAAAACATTACTTTTAGCCGTAATATGGTGTTCTGTGTTACCCTTTAAGAGAAAAAAGTATGGAAAAAGATCCCCACTGATTTGTCATGGGCAATTCCTTAGTGAAGTTACTACTGTGACTAAAAAAAGCACCATTTCCAAAGGTTGTCTTTAGTGGGGATCCAAGTCCAAAGGCTGTTTACAATGTGTAATGTTGAGGATATTCTGTTCTAATAGCGCCACAGCACAGCTCAACATTTTCTTTACCTCTTAAGCTCTGGGTTACTTACATGTCTTGATGACACACATTCTGACGCTATGACTGGGTTAGGAGGAATTGTACAGGCCTCTGAACTTCAATTTTTTTTCTGGTACTTGTACACATGTACAGTTTGAATTTCTGTCCAGTGTTGATTATAGGAAAGTTTCTACATTTATTGGCTAATGCATTTTAACCCTGTGAGTTTCCTGTGGTCACTGGATCATTTAACAGAGACCTGCACTGTCACTGGCCTATACTGCATGTGAGAGGACTATTACTTGAAAGGACTACCTTGAAGCAGCCCATTGGTATAGAGTTGCTGTGACACAGATAAACCACGTTTGACTAGCGGCATGAGAGCCGGAGGAATTTGCATGGTGGAGGATGAGAGTAAGAGGCCAGCGTTGTCCTACTTGTCATGGTGGGGGGTGAGTTTGTCTCAGCTCACTACAGTGGCAGCATAAAGGTCTGGCAAACTCCATGCTGCATGCAGGAATACCATGTGCAGAAGCATGTATGCACCTCCCAAAGGAAGCAGTTGCAGAGCTTGGAAGGCTGGGTGGGGGTACATTCCGTGACAGCAGTATAATGCTGCCAGCAGCATTCTTGATCTCCTCACCAGCCCCAGATACTGGCTGAGTTTATCCAGCAGTGGCTAAGGCAGGTACGGTAGAGCAGGTGAGCAAGAAAAGGAGCTTCTGGCAGCTGCAGGGAAGGAAATAAATGAAAGCACTGCCATATTAGCCAGTGCTCAACTCTTGAGTCCTCCAACAGGAGATGTACAGAAAAGCCTGGAAATTGTATCACCTGAAAGAAAATAATGGCCAATGAGTATACTTAAGCAGTGGCTGTTGCTTTGCATAATCCTGGGTCAGTCATAGAGCAGTGGGAGGAGATGAGGGATCCCCAAGCCAGACGTATGCCAAAGGCCTTCTACAAAATCCTTTCATGATGGCATAATGTTCTTCACAAACTACAGCCTGCCCATACCTCTTAACTGCCTTGACTTTTGCCAAATGTTCTAATTTTTATCTTATATTTATAGTCTGTTCCTCATAAAATTAGTGGTTTTCTTGCAAATCACTGAGGATTAAATTCACTGAATAATGAGACCTGGCAGGCTTATGACTAAAGATCCACTGAGTCCCACCCCACAGCAAAGGATAAAAGTTGAACTTGGGATCAGAGGATCTACTCCAGTGGCCTCCAGTAAGGTATGCTGAGACTCAAACTCCCGCAAGTCTTCCTGCATCGATTGGGCGTACAGATATATTCTTTACACTGTACACCACATGGTATTTGACTTCTGATGTGAGTTTTATCCTCAGCCATATGTTAAGTGCTAAGATGCACTGTTTGATCATAGGAGGTTACTGGGCTATCGACCTGGAGGTCATTTCAAGCCTAGCCATTTTGTCCCAGTATAATACCATAGATACTCTAGTCAACACCCAGGATTGTATTTACTAATGAGTGCCCATGTCCAGGAGGGTTGTGTGCACTGTCCTCAGTAAGAATTTAGTGTCCCATCCACTCGTCCAGATTCCTTTTGAACAGTGTTATACAGATGCTCTGCTTCACATGAATTGTCAGCCTATTCCAAAGATGCGGCAGTCACTGGAAGACAAATCTGTTCCTCCAGCATGGCCTATTCAAGTTGCAGGCCATATTTAGGTACCTGGAACTGGTAGCTCTAAGTCCCATTTGATTTACAGATGTGCAGCAAATTCATTAGGTTTGGGTCAGAGATTGTTCTGTAAGCCAGGCGTAAGTCTCCCTTTAGAAGTCTATACGATACTGAGTATAGTGACAGGGACTTTAGTCAGTCTGTGTAAGGTATGTGCTGGAGTCCATTGATCATCTTAGTTGGAAACCTCTGAAGTCTGTCCAATTGCTGCAGGTGCTTTGTACATTACTTGCCGAAAGGGGCATTATACTCAGTTATGGGCCTGATTAGTGACTAGTGTAGAGGAATTGTAACCTCCTTTGCTCTAGAGGCAATGGCTTTTCTAATCGTGCTTGATGCCAAGTATTAGACCCCATGCAAACCTTGTACAAAATGCCTCACCCTCCAGTATGTGCTGCTTTGACTCTGAGACTCAGTTTTTCATTGCTTTACGTTTTGACTGAGCCCAAGTTGTGGCCTGCTGGAGGTAAGGATAATATAAGCTTTCTGTCTGTCTGTCTCTATCCTTTAAATGGTACACTGAGGATCAGTTGAAGTGATAATAGGAGTCTCCCTGGTAAGTTTACCTTTGAGATACCTCCCCTGCTATATTCATCTTTTTTGGCTCACTTTTCTGGGATACCTACATCCTGTCTGTTGCATACCATAATGTCATACCCCTGACAAAAAACATGCATAACCTTTGGGCTCACCAGTACTTTTCTGCTACATGCAGTTTGGATCTTTCTCCTGATGGAAAAGACCCTGTGTTCATTAACTAATAGGTATATGTCATCAGTCCTATTGCGGCTGCTAAATCATGAGCCAGAACTCCCACCAGAATTGTTGTGACTGTCTTGGAGAAGAGCATACTATAAAGCTTTTCCGCAAGTGCCACTGTTTCAGACTAACCAACCAAAGATTGAAAAGGAAAAATCTCCAGGTATACAATGTGGCTTGTAAGGCAATAAGAGTTGAGAGACCACAGAACAGGTATCAGCAGGACAGGAAGCTCACATGATTCTTAAGCTCACTTAAACTCATGCCTGGGGCACTGTTAAGCCAGTTCCTTTCTGCCTGTAGCTTTTGCTTGCACTTTTCAAGATGACTTTTGGGTGACCTTTCATGATCTCTGAAGTACAGGCCAACACTAAGGGACTCTGGCTAACAAAGTTTGCAGATGACTGCAAACTGGGAGCCATTATTGAATCCCCAAATGATGTGGATATTCTACAAAAGGGCCTTACAGAAAAAGATGCCTATTGCCAGAGCCATGGGCTCAAGCTTAATGCCAAGAAATGTATAGTTATCCCCTTTGGAAAAAAACATGTACCCATGAATTACCACACAGGTGGCAGGACACTAAACATCGAAAGTGTGACGAGAGACTTAGGGACACAGGTGGACAGTGGTCTCACTTTCCATAACCACATCGCCACAACAGTCAGGAAATCCTTCTATGTGGCACACCTCATCACTAAGGGCTTTTCATCCAGGAAAAAGGAGGTCATTGTCCCACTGTACTCATCCCTCATTAGACCCATTATAGAGTATAATGCCCCGTTTGGTATGTACCTCACAAGACATCTGCAACAGCTGGAAAGGCCACAGAAATACCTCACTAAAAGAATCGCAGGCCTAAAGCAGATGCCATATGCTGACCGTCTAAAAAAAACTCCAGCTATACTCTGTGGCATATCATCTACTCAGAGGCAATCTCTGCTTAACATACAAGGCAATGTCAAACCCTGAGCTGTTGGACATGCTCCACTTAAAGAAATCCCAATCCTCAGAGCCACATTCTCCAGGGATCTAAACCTTATCATCACAATGAACAAAACATGCTGGAGGGATAGGTTCCTGACCCAGAGACTCCCCATACTCTGGAATAGACTGCCCATACATGTCAAGCAGAACACCTCATTTTTCCTCTTCAAAAGGAACCTTGATGATTGGATGGGAGATAGGAAATTCACCCCAGGGATCATGTCAGTCATCCAACTAGACTGGGCCCCAGAGAAGTAAATAATGTGGGAAGAAATATCCAGGAAATTGTTATGGCTAGGCTTGCATAGGTCTTAGGGCCGATAGCCTAGTACCAACCTATGAACTTATGATCTCATCTTCCCCTCCATTAATGAGAAATCAGCTTTGCATCTGACTGCCTTCGTGAAAGATGACATGGGGATTTTTATAAGTGCATTTCTTGACTGTCACTTTGGGTTTTCCTAGAGTGTTAGCACTGCCCTTTCCCTCCGTTTTCTCTTTATAGATCTATGTCAAGTCAGCATTCCTTTGTGTCCCATGTGTGGTGCTTGGTAATTGCACACTGGACCAAAAACTGTTATTCCCAGGTGAGCTTGCTGACCTAGTTTGTGGAGAGTGCACCAGCAGCACATACATAGCATTTTGCTGGGGAAGTGCTTAGTGTCAGAAAGTCATTTGATTTATTCTGGGCCCTGTTCTTAAATGTTGCAGGTGCTATATCCTCCGGGAACACTAACTTACCTTGTGCTGCTTGTTGTTCAGATGTGCCCATGGACATCAGCTTCTCATTGTCTGACATCTGGTGATGAACTATCACATGATAACCTCACTCGTATCAGCTGAGAGCAGTCGCACCCTGCCTTGGGACTCAGTGTAGGATAATGCGTTTATTTATTTAACCTTTTTTTTTTTAATTTCTCCAAGTCTTTTGGGTTGCTAATACCATGACGGGAATGGACCCCATTCCTAAGTCAAAGTACGATTAAAGTTCACAAAATTAGTATTGTTTCAATCTTTGTCAGCCAGAAGTGCTCTTCGCAGCAGCCGCAATGTGCCCCGTAATGACTCCTCCTGCAATTCGTATGGGGTTACATGTACTGGTAACATGTCTAAATACGGTTGTAAATTCTTTTTTTATAAGACCCGTTGCTTCTACTACTATTGGAACTGTCTGGGTATCTTTCTTCCACATGGCTCTCATTTCTGCCTGCAAATCCTGATATTTTTGGGACTTTGTGTCTCTCTCTACACAACATGCTGTAGTCACTGGGTGTGGTGATTTCAATGATCAAAGCTACTTTTCTCTTCTTTTCATGGACCACTATTACCGGTTTTCTACCAGCTATTTTTTGAACTGTTGGTTATGGGTGATCCCATGTGATGTAGAATTCATAATTTTCTATGATGCTTTGTGACTCATGTTTGCAGTGTTTTTCAGCCACTTCAGTACCATAATGTTTGCACAATCCCCATTGCAACAGTCTTGCCACGCTATTATGGCTTTCAGTGTACAGTCCTTCTACCATTAGTATGTCACTGTGACGCCCATGCACTGGCCCAATAAACAAGGAGCCTAAATCCTCACCACTAGCATCAGTGAGGGCCGTGCACATTGGGAGGATAACAAGTATACACACACAGTAAAGTACAATTTCCCTTAAGAGCACACACAGATCACAGTCAATGTGGGGCTGGTTTCTCCCTTTCTCTCCAGATCTCAGTAAAACTCCCCAATGGCTCAGCTATAGGTTCAGATCCCAGCTAAGTAGTCAAGCCAAAACCTCCAGTACCCTCTCTGTCCAACCAGTGCTTATTGTCCCTGCCCAAGTAGCTCACACACACACACACACACACACACACACACACACACACACACACACACACACACTTTGAGATTTGGTTTATATACAACCACACAGACACTCCTGGGGAAGGCTGGCACAGATTATCCAGCTATGCCCCCTCCTGCCAGGCTGTAAGGTAGTAATCACGGCCACCAACAACTCTTTGCTACTAATAAGGCCCTTCCCAAAGGGTGACCAATTTCACTGTGTAATATTACTGTTATCCAAATAGTAAGTATGCCAAACAGCAAGACTGTTGGCGTGATTTGGACAGTATCAACAAATACATGCAATGTACTCTGAGCTTAAATGATCTCTACACAAAACAGCCACAGTTGAAAGGTTTAAAATATTTAATAATAAATAATAAAAACACAAGACAATACTTATTACTTCAACACAATGACATTACAGAGTTCAGAAATCACAGGAAACTTTAAAACAATATTGTAAGATAGTCTGACATAAATATAGAAAAAACAGCTAGAATAATCTGGCTAAATTCCTGTCTAACTCTGAGAAATACTAAACTCTAAGATCCTACTTAGAGCAAGTGCTGGTGAGCTGATGCCAGCTTCAGACAAAATCCAAAATGCTCTCCTTTCTTTCTGTCCTGTCCTTAAATTGATAACCCAGTACTGTTAAGTCATTTCAGATTACATCATTCTTAACAACAGTTCTGATTTAGTTTCCCAGGTTTACATAATTTAAAATTTGCATTTCATTTTGTAATCTGCACCTTCAGGAAACCACAGCAATAAAAGACATTGGAATTGCCCGCCCCTCCTGTAAGTCTGTATTAGAACACTCCTCCTGGGTCCATCTCATTTGCTCACTTAGCCAAGTACAGTGAGATCATATTCTGATTCCAGTGTTCACTCTACTTAATACAGAGAGTAGATTTGAGAAGGCCAAAAACAAACAAAAAAATAAATTGCTTTTACTGTATTTGTCTTTCCTCCTACTTTCTTTTGCTTTTCTTAAAAGTACTCACTTTTATTTATTCTGCTGCATTTATTACTGCTTGGTAGTGGCCTGATTAAACTGTAACTGTTTTTCTAAGTCTTTTGGTTTAAGCACTTGGGCTTCATACAGGCTGTTTTTTTTTTTTTTTTCAAAAAACTTTTTATTTGTTTCATAACATAACAACAAGATAATGCACAGCATATTGTATAATGAAATTTAGATAACTGGGCTTAAGACTGAGCATATATTAACATGTAAAACAGGCAAAACTTAACAAAAAAAAAACTAATAAAGTATATACAAATATACAAATGTTAACCAAAGTGCTACCATTAAGAAAGTTCAATAAAATGAGCACGAAAATATAGAAGAAAGGTCTCCATACCTAAGTGAGGATATAGGGATTATTATTCACTAATAATAATATCGATAACGTTTTCCCAGACTTTTTTTAGGAGGGCAATCTTCTTAGGACTTTTCGATATAAGTTTCTGTGCTGAAATGTATGTACGGGCCAATTCCTTGAAGTTGTTCCAACAGAGTTTAGTGCGATCTATCCAATTTTTAGTGATGTATAATTTCATAAGCAAGCATAGGAGAACCAGTACGTGTCAAGTTTAGAAAGATCTCTAGTAGGCATATGAAGGATTGCTAATTCCCAAGGAAGAGTCGATTTATGGTAGCCCATTTTCTGTAAGCGGACTTTCAGTGAGGTCCAGAGTTTATGTGAGTAGTTACAAAACCATAAAACATGCAGAAGGTCAGCTCTTGGGCAGGAACAACACAGGCAAGAGGGGGATTTCTTTGAATCAAACTTGTTTAATACAGAGGGAGTGTGATACGCATTATTATTGATCATTAACTGAGTGTAAAAAAGTTTTTTAAAAGGGGAAAAATCTAAGGTAATTTTTATAGCAGAGAGTTTCTGTTTCTCCGATAGCTGAGAGTTGCGTTTGTCCCAGTATCTAGAGAAGAGACGGTCTGAATCGTGGATTATGGAAGTTAGAAGTTTGTATGATTTGGAGAGCATATTCTCTGGGAGTAACAGAGTTTGAATGACTGTGTCCAGTTTAGTGCTATCTTGTTTATTTGCCGTAATGTGGGCAAATTTTGATGTGACTAAATCTCGCAGTTCCCGAAGAATAGTTAGGTATTTAAAGTTTACCTTAAAAATTGTGCGGAGATTAGTGAGTGATTCGTCTTTGTATTTAAGGATATCCCAAACTACAACGTTTTTAATGAGAGGGACGTTAGAAAGGTTAATTGACATGTTGTTCAGTTTAATGTTAGGATTTAAATGAAGGGGTTGTAATAACGGAAAAACATTGTCAAGCTTGATGAGTTTTAACAACTCTTGAAAAGAGCTAATTTTTTGTTTTAAACATGTAGATAATTTAGAACTGTCTATAGCATCCATAGAGAGAAAAGGAAGAGCGGCTGGGTTAAGCTTCCTGGTTAAGATATGTTGATACCAGAGTTTAGTCCAGTTAGGGTAAGAATTGTATACCATATGATTTAAATTCGAGATGGACAGAATTCTATTAGCAGAGATAATTGTATAATAGAGCTGAAAGTTCGGGAGACTTAAGCCACCCTTGTTTTTAGGGGATGTTAATTTAAGGTATGAAATCCTAACTGATTTGGGTTCATACAGGCTGTTTTACATTAAGAAGGTTTGTGGTCTGCACTGTTGTGGCAGGACAGGTAGCTTACATCCTTCTAAGCTGGGAATTGCTGATTGAAGGCCCAGTGTCTGCTATTCTAAAAGTGTATTAGTTCTGGCTTAAGCACTTGGGCTTCAGGCCAGTTATTCTACATTAAGATGGTTTGTGGTCTGTACTCTTGTGGGAGGAGAGGCTGGATTCTGCCCTTCTGCGCTGGGAATATCTGGTCACAGGCTTATTGTGCCTGCTTATTTGAATTGTTTCTTTCTGAAATTGGTGTGGCTTGTTGCTGTAGCATAGACCAGATTCAAGCCTGCTGAATATATCTTTGTTTGTATAACTTGAGCACTGATCCAGGCCATCTTTTTTGGAGAAGGTTCCCTTGCACCCTAGTAAGCAGGGTGTGCAGTTAAAACTTATCTGAATGAAGACTGCTGGAACAGGGCTCAGTTTTGAGCCTTTTTCTGGTTAATTGGGTAACTTGTTTAAATCAGTTTGTTCGTTTTCTATTGTACTTTATTCATCTGCTTTTACTGTATTTGTGTTTCTTCCTACTTTATTACTAGGGGCATTGACTACAACTCTGATCTGCGATATATAACAATAAGTATCCTTTTCTGTGCATTTAAAGTGTTTTTTGAGTGTATCTGCTTTATTTTCCAAAAAAAAAAAAAGTGTATATATATATATATATATATATATATATATATGTTTCCCGCCTTTCTACGCTAGTATAGTCCAGTTTTCAGGTTAGTGCTGAATTCAGGGCTGTGTTACAAATCTGTGTTTGCCCATACCTTACTTGGATAGAAGGAAGTTCTCTGTTCACTTGTGAGAGAGGGGAGCTTTGAGCAGCCTGTCTGTCCCTGGAGGAGTGGTTTTCAGCCCAGAAAGTAGTAGTTTATTGGCCATTTCCCTGCTATAAATACCGTATTTGCCCAGTTTTGCATGCCGTGCAGCACTGGTTAGCTAGGTAAAACTATTCCCAGCTCCACAAAGTCTCCTCGTCAGTTTTTCCCTTGGAACTAGACAAACTTTCAACTTAAGCACTCAAGCCACTTTTTTTCTCAGCCTGACACTTCCTCAAAACTTATAGCAAGTACTTATAAACCCTAGCACTATACCCTCCTGTACGGTACAGAAGGACAAGGCTCTCTATTCGACCTTACCAGCCATCCAGTAAAACAGTTCACTGTACCTATGCAGGCATGTCCAAAGGGTAGTGTCATGTGTACTCTGCAGTCCAATTGGTGAATCTGGGCATTTTGAGGCAATGTTACAACTGCCTCATGTACACAGACAACCCCCTCCTCCTACCACCAAACACTAATACATGCAAGAGATGCAATTATACGGCCAAACTGGAGGCTAAGCTCTCTCAACCCAAGACTGGATCAGACGGTCAAGAGGAGAAGGGAAATACTTGCATCACACCACCAGTCTCACATAAACCCATTAATGCAGCACTGGAAAAAAACACACATAAATACATGAAAACATACTCGGAGGCTCTAAATAAAAATCTGCAAAACCAACAGAGACCTCCAAAGCAAACATCCAAGCAACCTCCACCTCCCAACACAAACCATGAAACACATACTTCACAAAACCAGTGTGCCATGCAATCACAGCCCTTAAGGCAAAATAACATACCCAACATACTAGTAATAGGTGGCTCTATAGTCAGGCACACGGACGTCCCACTCACTAAGCTGAATAAGGAGAAGATTACTGTTAGCTGCCTGTCGGGTGCCAGGATCCGCCACATAACACAAGCACTCAGGTCACTACAGAACAATTACAAATATGACTCTGTCATTGTCCACGTTGGTGTGAATGACCTGAACCATATCTCTCTGGACTACATGAAAAGAGACATGGAAGAGCTCTCTGATCACGTAGCCCAGGCCGGTATGACCCTGACCCTGAGTAGCATCCTGCCCTCACCAAGAATGATACCACGGTATAAAGAAAAAATTCTCAATTTCAACAATTGGCTAATTTTCTGGTGTCATTCAAAGGGGATCCAGTCTGTCCGCCTGGGACGACATGCTCGACAAGCCACGCTGCTTCGCTAGAGACGGCTTGCACCTGTCACCCTTAGGCTTTCGAATACTGGCCAAGGCTCTTGCCACCCCCATAGTGCCTTTTTAGGCAAGGCTCAAAAGACAAACCCACCACCGTAAATAGCACAAGTAACAAAGAACTGAGGGTAATGCTACTCAATGCCAGAAGTCTGAACCTCAAAATGCACGCACTCGAGGCACTCATCAGTATGGAGAAAATCGATATATGTGCAGTAACAGAAACCTGGTTTAAGGCTCCAGAGAGCACCCCAGCACTATCAGGCTACAACTCATACCATACATTTCAGCCACAGAACCCAAACCGAAATACAAAAGGCGGGGGCGTATCCATATTCATCAAGGATACCCACACCTCCAGGTTAGTGGCATAGCACGATGCTTCAGAGATCATCCATGTGCAACTAACAATGGGCAAAACTGCAATTTAAATTGTAGCTTGCTACAGATCACCCACCATGTCCCAGGACCCCCATTCCACAATTCTGGAAACACTGGTAAACATAAAGGTCCTACCAAACACCCTAATATTGGGTGATTTCAATTACCCAAACATTAACTGGGAGAACCACTCAAGTACTAACTCCCTTGCCCAACATTTCCTAGAATTTATAAACTCAAAAGCCCTGGTTCAACTGGTCAACACACCCACCAGAGGTGACAACATATTGGACCTGGTCATCACCAACATGGGCGACCGGTGTTCCACACCAGAGGTCAACCCCTCGCTGGTTAGATCTGACCATAAACAAATCACTTTGGATATTCACATTCTGCCCCCACCCCCGGACAAAAAAACTACCGTGAAAAACTTTTCAAAAGCAAACTTCACGTTACTTAAGACCGAGGTGGAAAAGTTTTAAAGCCCCCATGCTGAAGGATAACACTGTCCAAGCTGCAAAATCCTTCACTAATGCATTCTACGGGCACCTACAAGAATGCATGGATCATGCCATCCCAAGCAAAACCAAGACTCACTCCTCCAAGAAAAGGAAACCAGTCTGGTGGACTCCTGACATAAACAAGCTATACAATAGGAGGAGGAAACTAGTACAGAAAAGGGTAAAATCCCAAGAAGAGAAGACATCCCTGATCAGTATCAGCAAGAAACTTCGATCCCTCATAAAATCATCCAAGGCGAGCTTTGAAAGAAAAATTGCCAAGGACTCCAAAGATAACCACAAGGCATTCTTTAGCTATGTCAAGAATCTAAGTGGCAATGCTCAGATCTGCTCGGAGTAAGTGCAGAATGGCATAAAATACAATGAACCGACCAATATCGCCAATATCCTGGCAGACCAGTTCAGCGCAAACTTCACCCCCCTCTCACCTCCTAGAGGGCCCATAACCATACCAGAAGAATGTAGAGTCCCTGAAATCACAGACACTCAGGTTAAAACAGCCCTCTCCAAAGCCAAAAACACAGCATCAGTGGGACCAGACGGTGTCCCAGGCTGCGTCCTACACGAGCTGAAAGACGAACTAACCCCTCACCTAAACACAATGTTCAAACTCAGCCACTCCACAGGCTACGTACCCATAGAGTGGCACACAGCAGTGGTTATTCCGCTTCACAAAGGTGGAGCCACAACAGACCCCGAGAACTATCGCCCTATAAGCCTGACTAGCTTGGTCTGCAAGGCTATGGAGCGCATCATCATGGAACTCATTAACAGAGACATTGGGAACCTCCAGACACTGGACCCTTCCCAGTTCGGCTTTGTTAAGGGCAGATCATGCCTCCTAAACCTGGTGGACTTCTTTGAGACAGTTACAAAGGCTATAGATGAGGGAAAAAGATCATGCCTCCTAAATCTGGTGGACTTTTTTGAGACAGTTACAAAGGCTATAGATGAGGGAAAAGTGGTACACACAGCCTACCTAGACCTCGCAAATTCCTTCGACACCATTCCCCATTCTGGTATTATAGACAAGCTCACCAGCCTGAACATAAATCCCTACGTCACAAGATGGGTTGCCAACTGGTTCATGGACAGAACCCACATGGTGAGAGTTGCGGGAGCTAGATCCGACTCTAAATCGGTTACAAGTGGAGTTCCCCAGGGCTCAATCCTAGGACCGCTCCTGTTCGGCATATACTTCTCAGAGGTACAGGCAAGCACAGGAGGACTATGGCTGACCAAGTTTGCAGATGACTGCAAACTAGGGGCTATAATTGACTCTCCGGCTGACACAAACATCCTCCAAAAGGGTCTCACTGAGACGGATACCTGGTGTCAAAATTATGGCCTCAAGTTAAATGCCAAAAAGTGCATAGTCATCCCCTTTGGAAAAAAACAAAATACCCACAAACTACTACATAGGTGGTAGTCCCCTAAATACGGACGACGTGATAAGGGATGTGGGGACCCAAATAGACAGTAATCTCACCTTTAATCATCACATTGCCAAAGTGATTAGAAAATCCTTCTATGTGGCCCACCTAATCACAAAAGGGTTCGCATCCAGATCATAAGAGGTCATTGTGCCCCTCTACTCATCATTCATCAGACCCATCATAGAGTACAACGCCCCTTTTGGGATGTACCTTACAAGATACCTGCAACAGCTGGAAAGACCTCAGAAGTACCTCACCAAGAGGATCACTGGCCTCAAACAGATGCCCTATGCAGCTCGACTGAAGAAATTACAGCTGTACTCGGTTGCATACCACCTACTCAGAGGTGATCTCTGCCTGACATACAAGGCCATGTCCAACCCAGAATTAATGGACATGCTCCACCTAAAGAAAACCTTATCCCCACAAGCCACACGCTCTAGGGATCTCAACCTCACCACAACAATAAATAGGACATGCTGGAGGGTTAGATTCCTGTCCCAGAGACTTCCCATGCTTTGGAACAAGATCCCAATCTACATTAGGCAGAGCACCTCGCTAACACTCTTCAAAAGAAATCTTGACGAGTGGATGGGAAACAAAGTTTATCTCGGGGATCAATTCAGTGGCCCTGCTGGACAGAGGCATAGGGAACTAATCTAAGGGGGTGGCGAAAGCCAACACATTCTGGCTATGCTTATAAATACCTTCAGGCAGATAGCCTAGTACCTAACTATGAACAAGTAAACTCTAGTAATTAACTCTTGTTCTAAGACAATAGAAAGAATTCCTTAGTCCAGACATCCTGTCTCTGAGCTTGAGGTCAAACAGACCTAAAATGCTTGACTTATCAGCTTTCTTCCAGCAGAGTGCACTGTGGTTACATTTTTTGAAGCTCAAAACATAACACAATTTTCTTAAATTTGTTACACAAGCCTGTGGATCCTGTTAATATTTACAATGACATAGAATTATTTACAAAATCCTACTAGCTAGGCAGGCAGCCTTCATAGTTACAACTAGGAACAAGGTGTGCAACTGTTTCCAATTCACTTTTACAAAACCTACATTTGTCTATTTCTCCCACATGTTCAATGGATTTTGTAAACCAGCATGTATGTAGCCCACTATCTTGGGCTGCCAATATTAACCTTTCATCTCTTGGTTTGAATTTGCTTCTCCTTAACCATTCCTGCGTTCGTTTCTGATCAACATGAGGTGCTTCCAGAATTTTTCTATACTTGCAACTATATGCATTTTCCACATTTCTTGCCTTCTCATCTGGGTCCTTCACCTTATATTCTTTCTTTTGTTTTTTTGGCACATTCAGTTGTTTCCTGATTTTTATCTACTTCTGGTTTGATTTCCCTTTCTGCTCGACGCCGATATGCTTCTGCTAGATTAAGCAGAGAAGTCATCTTAGATTTTCTTCCCTCATGTTTCAAAAGTTTCACTACATTTGGGTCTTGTGAAGTCAGTAGATTTGTGGAGTCCCATGATTGCAGATCTGTACATGTAATGAATTTCAAGGAAGCCCATCCCTCCTTCAGAATGGGGAATGTATAACCTTGGTATGCACTGATTTTTTATAAATCATTTGGTGAGCATGCAGCATCCTTGTTTTCCTATCTAATCTATCCAATGTGTTTTGGGGCCAGTCAGTCACTCCAAAACTTAAGTTAGGACAGGAAGAGCAAATTGGTTTATAGCTTGGATTTTGTTCCTAGATGTCAATGCTGTTTTCAGGATTAATTTAAGTTTTCTAAAGTATTCTTTACTAAGTTGTATTTACATTTGTTCATGTTTTATTGTTGATCCTTCATCAATTCCCAAATATCTATACACTCCCTCTTGCTCAAGTTATTTTATATCACATTCTTTTCCCAAACTGATGTTTTCTTGGCTGCAGTTTTTCTGCTTTAAAGGTTGCTTTTGCACAATTATCAAGACCAAATGACATTCTTATATCATTTGAAAACGTTTTCACAACTTGCAGTTGTGCTTTCAGTTTCTCATTTGATGAGCTACACAGTTTTAAATCATCGACAAAGAGAAGATGAGAAGTCTTTACACTTAGTTGTTTTCTAGGAGCCAAATTATAAACATGGCCTAAGCTGTTAAGTAAACAGCTTAAGGGGTTAAGGGTAAGGCAGAATAACAGTGGTGACGACCGAGAGTCACCCTAGAATACTCCCCATTTGAATTTTTATCCCTGGAATAATAATCTGTCCTTTTATCATGGCTTAATTGGAAACTGGCCTGCCACTGTTTCATGGTCACTGTAATGTAATCGATCAATGTAGTGTATCTTATACATTTTTAAGCACTCTTTTATCCATGAATGTGGTATACTATCAAATGCTTTTTTATAGTCAATCCATGCCATACCTAGATTCTTTCTCTTTTTACAGTTCTCCACTATGACTTTATTTAACAACAGATGATTCTTTGTTCCATACGAGTTCCTTTTATTGCCCTTTTGTTCTACTGCCATAATTGAGTTTTCTTCTAAATGACTATAAACTCTGTCGGCATCAATTCCAGTGTATAGTTTATAGATCATCGGAAGGCAAGTTATTGGTCTGTAGTTTTTAGAGGAGCTTGCAGATTCACTCAAGTAGTAGCATTGATTTTCCTGTTAGCCAGGTTGGTGTCTGTTCAGGGTGCGCATATAAATAGATCTGAAGTAGTTGACTTAATTTGATCATCAACCTATGGGAATCGGATCTGGATTGGATCCGAGACTGCAACTTCACCAGCATCTGATCCCAGCTCCAAGCTCCTCTCCTTACCCATAATAACCCTCCATCTCCTTCCTTCCCCCAGATCTCGTTTGCTGCAGCTTTGCCTAGCATCGTGATCTCAAAGCTCCAGGCATGGTAAGTTGTTTATGTTAGTTTTGGGTGTTTGTGCTTTGTGATAGTGGCAGGTAGATTACCTTTCCCTCATTTTACCTCCCCTTTTGCTATTGTGTCATGCTTATTTCTAAAAAAAAAAAAAAAGTTCAGTGTAGTTTAGTTAGTGTACGCCTCCCTCTCCTGTCCCCCTCCTTGTTGGTCAGCTTGGGCGTGACTGTGTGTGGTCGAGCAGGTTTGGGCCTTGTACCTTTTGTTCTTGGTTTAATGGCTGATCAGTAGAAGCTGGTGTTTAGGAAGTGCACAGAGTGTGGCCATGAGTTGCCTCCGGCTGATGGCCACACTCTGTGTGTGTTTTGGGGTCTTCCCATCTTTCCACAGACTGCTCTATTTGTGTGGGGTTTAACCCCAGGGCCCTGAAGGATCGTAGGGCAAAATGAATCCTCAAGGGGCTTTTTTCTGCTATGGAGGTAGCTGTCTCCACATCGGTTACAGTCACGGCTGTGACTGCTTCTTCTTCCATGACTACAATTTCTTCCCCTCCCTTCCAGGCTGGGACTCAACCTCCTGCTCATAGGTCAGCAGACAGGGAGCACAGGAAAGAGAGAGAAAAAGAAAGACAAGACGACAAAGGGAGGAAGAGATCCCTGGACCGGTCAGATCCGGTGGGTTCTCCTCAGAAGCAACAGATGGTCTCCAGACCAATAACTCCTCAGCTCCACTCCCCCAAATTCCCGTCTGAGCCAGAAGAGCCTAGACCTTCTTCTAGGGTCTCAGCACTTCGACCCTCCCAGTCGGCGTTGGTGGCCTCGTAGCAATCCACCAGAAGCTTGAGTGAGGCAGACATGGACAAAATGATGCAAAGGTTTATTCGCACCCAGATTCAGATGGGGGACTTGCCAGCCCCCTCTCCCTGCAGAGGGGGGAGCTCGCTTCCCTTTTTTGTCCCGATAACTCCTTCTCTGATCCGACCCCTGGTATCAGAGTTTATGGATCCGAGAGGTCCCGGAGTCAGTGGGTCGGTGCTGATGGTACCTCGACACTGGCCGTTACCTTGAGCACATCAGACCAGACTAGCGGTGCTCTAAATTGAAGCCTGGACGTTGGATCTGAGGGGTTGGGATTTTCTACTTTGACGCTGACATTGTCGGGTCAAGGCCCTCTCCTCGGTATCTCTGCTCCAGTGGGCTCAGCTCCGATCCACCCGTCTGATCTGGGGAGAGCAGCTTCCTTATTAGCTTCCCGGGAGGCTCCCTCTCCCTTGGCTTTTGGCATGGTGGACAGGGTTCTCTACAGTGGATCGAGGCCTCTGACCATCTCCTCTGATACCGCCCCAACTCCTTCACTTATGGGTGCGTCTTCAGCCATTTTGCCCATGGAGAGACAGCCTGTGCTCGATGTGCCCCAGACTGTTCCCCTCATGGAACCACAGTTTGCGAGTCCTCTCTGGAGAGCCCCACCAAAGAGGTGCGCAAAAGGAAGCACCTGGACTCCTCCCTAGAGTCCTGTACTGAGGACACTGATTTGGAGGAAGGGGAAGGTTCCCCCAGATCACCTCCCGACTATGTCTCCTTTGGAGACATCATGGAAGCAGGGGGGTTGGTCCACCCCCAAACCTTCCTCGGATGAGTCGGTATTTCTGGAAGCCTTCGGCACAGGCCCGTCTACTTCCTGAGTGTTCATGAGACATTGGTCCAAAATGAAAAGGATGTGAAGACGGTTCATGAGACTCTGTCTGCCATTGGGATGCACTTCTCTGACCCTCAAAGATCCTTTTCCAGGAGTCAGCAGGAGCAAAAGAAGATGTGGGTCCAGAAGTCTCAGTATTCCCGGGTAACTCAGGACTCATCTTACCCCAGAGGCGGAGGGGGACCAGACAGATGCCAGCCCAGAGCTAGGGGAGGTCCGAGAAATTTCGGGTCTTGAGAACCATTCTCAGACAGTCCCGCACAGCAGCCCGGAGGGGTTGCCCAACTGCTCTGCTCTGGAGGCAGTCGGGGTTGTCTTTCACTGCACCTGACGACATGGGAGTCCATGTCAACAGACCGTTGGGTGCTTCAAATTATATCCAGAGGTTATATGTTCCACTTTGTGGTTCCTCCCATTCCCCCAAAACACCTCCCGGATGTACCATGTGCACAAAGAGAGGCAGCAGTGCTTGAAATAAAAAAGTTGCTAAGGAAACGAGTCATCCAGCCCATCCCCCGAGATCAGTCCTGCTCTGGCATCTATTCCAGGTTCTTTTTGGTGCCAAAAAAGATGGGGGACCTAAGGCTATTCTGGATCTTTCCACCCTAAACCTATCAGTTGCCAAAGAGAAGTTCTGGGTGGTCACTTTAAAATCCATCATGTCTTTCCTGCAGGAAAATGACTGGATGTTCTCAGTAGATCTCCAGGATGCATACTACCATATAAAGATGCGCAGATGCTGCAGGAGGTTTCCGCCTCTTTCGGCTAGGGGCCGAACATTATCAGTTTCGAGCTCTACCCTTCGGTCTCACCACAGCCCCCCAGGGTGTTCACCAAGGTCATGGCAGTAGTAGCGGCTCACCTGAGGCTTCAGGCGATCCAGGTCTTTCCGTACTTTTATGATTGGCTCCCTGCTGCTCCCACCAAGCGTCTTCTTTGTCAGGGCAGACACTATTTCCTGAAACTGTCAGACTTTCTGGGAATTACAATCAACATATCCAAGTCTTCTCTAAACCCAGTTCAGGTCTTAGACTACTTTGGAGCAAGGATATATACATTGCAAAACAAGGTTTTTCTAACTCTGGAGAGAATTCGAAACTTAAGACTCCATGTGTCCATGATCTTTCAGTCTCAGCTTCCTTCAGCCGAGGCGGTATTACGAGCCCTAGGTTCCATGGCAGCCACCATTACTCTTCTTCCCTGAGCTTGTCCACATATGCGGGTACTACAGTGGACACTAGCGGTCCAATGGTCTTTACTAGATCTGCCGTTGACGCATCCTATTCATATAAGCAACTCTTGCAGGAAGTCCCTCCTCTGGTGAATACACTCCTTGGAACTAGTCGAGGGATGTTCATTTGTTGCAGCCCCTCCCCAAGCCACAGTGACCACAGATGCCTCCTAACTAGAGTGAGGGGGGTATTGCTCAGGCAGGACAGTCCAAGGCACATGGTCCCTGAATGAGACTAAGTTGCATATCAATGTTCTAGAGATAAGGGAGGTCTTGTTAGCATTGCAGGCACTTCATGCCTTTCTTCCTCTGGGAACCATTGCAATTCAGACAGACAACATGTCAGTGGTCTGGTATATCAACAAGCAGGGAGGAACCAGATCTTACCCCCTTTGTTGCGAGGCCATGCGAGTGTGGGAATGGGCTATCTCCACCAACCATTTTCTGGTAACAACGCACATTCCAGGTCGATCCAACATACTGGCGGACAAACTGAGCAGGACTATCCTGATGCCTTACGAGTGATCTCTAAATCATTCTGTAGTGGAGAAGATCTTCCTTGAGTGGGGTCAGCCTTGCTGCGATCTCTTCGCATCTCCTTCCAATGTGAAGTGCAGCAAGTTCTTCGCTCTGATCCCTCCACAGTGGGAAACCCCCAGGGACGCTCTATTCCATACTTGGCCTCCCAGTCTTCTTTATGCTTACCCCCCACTGCCTCTCATACCAAAATTCCTCCAGAAGGCACGCAGGTTGGGGAGCAAAGTAATCCTCATTGCCCCATTCTGGCCTCGCCAAGTCTCGTTTCCCTTCCTTTGGTCTCATCTGATAGTTTCACCATGAATCTTGGATCTGGTACCAGATCTCATCTCACACCCTTCAAGGGTACCTCATCCAGACCTGGTCAGTCTAAGGCTTACAGCTTGGCTGCTCCATTTCCATTGATTGCTAGGACTCCTGATCTATCTTCTCCGGTCAAGACTGTTCTGGTGGCAGCTCATAAATCGTCCACCAGAAAACTATACCGTAGCAATTGGAAGTGTTTTCCATCTGGGCTTCTCAAAGGGATCTGGATCCTTTCACAGCTCCTGTCCCAGCGGTTCTTGAGTTCTTGGCACATTTTCCAGCCGGGCGCTAGCTCATCTACAGTAAAAGTTCAATTGGCTGCTATTTCCAACTTCCAAATAAGTGAGAACATGGCTTCGTTAGCTTCCTCCAGACTTTGTAAAACCTTTATTAAAGGTACCTTTCTGTTAAGGCCTCCGGTTAAAAATACTTCTCCTCCTTGGGATCTTACCTTAGTTTTACAAGCTTTGGTTTCTCCACCTTTTGAACTGGCTGCTTCTGTGGATCTAAAATTTGTTGTGGAAGATTGCCTTCCTAGTGGCTATCACCTCGGCTAGGAAAAGTGTCAGAACTCCAGGCAATATCTGTCAAACCTCCATATATGATTTTCCATAAGGACAGGGTTTCACTTCGTACTAATCTTTGTTTTCTTCCTAAAGTGGCCTCTGAAACAAATATCAAATTATCAGTTTACCCGTTTTCTTTCCAAATTTTCAGAACAGGGGTGAATATAAATTGCATTTATTAGACATACATAGACAGCTGCATTGCTATTTACATAGGACTAAGGCCTTTCACTGGTTTGACCAGTTGTTTGTGTCTTTTTCTACACCCTTTCTTTGCAAACCGATTTCTAAGGTAACCATTGCCAGATGGAGTTCCCTTTGCATCCTTCAGGTTTACAAAGACAGGGGCATGTCACTTCCAGGTAGGATAAATGCCCATTCTACCAGGTCCATGGCAATGTCAGCGGCTTTTTGGTCTAGGGTGTCTTTGAATGATATTTGTTCGCCTGCTACTTGGTCCTCATCTCACACCTTCATTGCTCATTATAAACTGGACATGATATCTAGGGGGAGAGCATCCTTTGGCTTCAAGGTACTCCGAAATATCCTTCCATGAGGGGCACCCAAGAGTTTGGTAGCTGGGGACTCTGTCCCACAGGTTGATGATCAAATGAAGTCAACTACTTCAGATAAAGAAGTTATGTACTCACCATAATGTTCCATCTGAGTAGTTGGACTTCATTTGTCATCAACTGTCCCTCCCACCCTTCCCCCTGACCTTCTCATTACGTTCTTACTGTGGCAGGCAGGAGAGAGCGCCTATGCGGCTCTCCTGTTCTTCATTGTTAGTAAGGTATATGGGATCAGGTTTATGTGTTTAGTGTAGCAAACTCGATCCGAGTGAAGGAAGAAGATGGAAAGGTGTTATGGGTAAGGGGAGGAGCTTGGAGCTCGGATCAGATGCTGGTGAAGCTGCCATCTCGAATCTGATCTGGATCCGATTCCCACAGGCTAATGACAAATGAAGTCCAGTTACTCAGATGGAACATTATGGTGAGTACATAACTTCTTTTTTTTACTCATAACTAAATCTTCACGCAAAGATGTTAATACTTTTAACCAGAAGTTAGGTACTGTGTCTAGGCCTGGTGTTTTCCAATTGGAGAATTTTCTTAACTTTGTTTCAATCTCTCTGGCTGTTACTTCATCCCATTTCATATTCTGTACCTATAAAAGTCTTATTCTTTCTTTTACGTCTTCAATCCATTTAGCATCTATGTTATGTTCCACAGGATCTTCATCAATACTTCTCCAAAATGTATCTATTTCTTCTTTTTTTGGTGGTCTTTCAATTCCTTTTACCTTATTTCCCAACTCTCTGTAGAACTTTTTGGGGTATCAGTAAATTGCTTATTTTTTACTTTTCCTTTATATTTATCTGTGTATCTTGTAAGTTTATCCGCCTCTGCTTACATTTTTAGCTTATTTGTGATAGTGCATGATAGAACCAGGTCTGTTCTAATACTGCGCATTGCTTTTATTACATCTGTCTTCCTTAGTATTTTTGTTGATCTGTTCCCTCTTCTATAGTCTTCTAACAGTGACACTTCTTGTCTTAACTGCTTTATAGTTTTCTCTATTCGATACTTCCATGATGGTATTCGATTATTTCCCTTCCTTTCCCTCACTACCCCGTGTTTTTGCAGTAGGACTTTATCAGTTATTAATTTAGCTGCACAGTAATATATCCTGTTTACTTATAGCATGGATCTCTATGGACAGTCCTAATTACTGTGTTGATTTGTTTCATCAAACTTCTGACGTTTTGGGTTTTACTGACCTTCTGCAGTCTATTTCTTTCATTGATCTTAATATGTCTATCTCTACTAAATCAAGCAACTCTTCTCTTAGCTCGTTTTTTTCTAAACTGAGGGCACATTTTTTATTTTCCATTTCCTGCTGGCATTCTATAGAAAGTTCTGTGGCACATTCTCTTCAAATTTATCCTGTGCCATTCATTGCTCAGTCATATGGGAACTTACTGGCCTATCACTCTTCAACATTGACTGCGTCAGAGTTTCCACAGTTTCCTGTTTTTGCCCTTGCTGTCCATCTTCAAGTGAACATTTAAACTGGTTTCCTGTGGAAGACTCCAAAATATCTTCATATGACATCTGACCAATTGCTTCCCGTTCCACTGGTTTCCCCTTAATTTGGATATCCATTGTTCTATCCTGTTGTGGTACTTTCTGAGTTAGATTTTCTACACTGAATCCTTCACTTCGGAGGTACTCCATAACCTCAGTTTCTATTTCTTTAACTTCTCCATTAATAATCTACTTTTCTACTTTTCCTCTGTGTCTTATTTTTTGTATTGTAAAGTTTTCCATATCCGGATGCCTTTGCCTGTATTTCTCTTCAAATATTTTTGGTGCTGCTCTTTTTGTATTGGCTAGTTTTGCTTTCTCCTTTGTATAAATATTAGACCATATTAAATCTCTTTTTCTTTCCCATGACCATATTTCTTCAGATTTCTCCTGATTTTCCTGCTTCTCCTTACTTTGTGGACTCACTCCAGCATGCTGTAATGTAACCTGTGGTAGACGACCTACACCAAATCCTTCACATTGCAAGCACTCTATAACTTCACCTTCTATCACAATTTAACTGGGTAGGTGAACTAGTATGAGGATCCTTTTCAGCTACAAGCCAGGCCAGAGGCATTGTAAAGTATGTGGGTACAGTACAGAACAGTAGCATAATATAGACACAGAGGCACTTACAGTGTGGAACTTGAGAACAATATACAGAGGTTGAGTAACATGCATAAATATATAGTCTATGTACAGAGAAATAAATTTTCATGAGAGAAGTAGTGGAAATGTAGAGAAATGAATACCGAGAGTGTGTGTGTGTGTGTGTGTGTGTGTGTGTGTGTGTGTGTGTGTGTGTCTCTGTGTATACATGTATATAAAGTTGTAACTCAAAATATTGAAATGTTTTGGTGGATGAAAAAAAAACTGGATACACAAATGCCTGAATGTAGGTAAGTAAGTGTGTGCAAGAAAATGAATGTTAGACTGAAAAGATTATAGCAGTTAGCATGTATGTGTAAGTGTTTGCAGGTTAGGATTAGAGTAAGAGTTAAAGGGTTAGATTTACTGTTTTGTATGTTTGGTGTGTGTTCTGTGTGTTTGCTGCCTTGCATCACTTTACTCATATGTGCTAACCCTACCGCTGCCCATAGTCGTTCACATTGTGTTACTAAACCCCTTTTATCAACAGTACCACAAAACAAGGATACACTTGATCTTTGTTTTGAAAGTCAAGTTTACTGATTTAGAGCTTTTCTTAGTGGGAGCAAAGTATTCAGTATTTTTTGTTTCGCTCTTCGTGGTAGTTCAATAATTTGTATTTTGTAATTCTCTTTCGAATTTTTGACCTTTCTTGATGGAAACACATATGCATGTATATGTACACGCCTGTGTGTGTGTATGTATGTATATAATATATGTGTGTGTATATATATATATATATATATATATATATATATATACACATACATATATATATATATATATATATATATATACATACATACATATATATATTTATAATTTAGATTGGATATCAATATATGTTTTTATAGATACACAAGTATATATAAAAATATTTACAGTTCAAAATGCAGACACTCAAAATAACACCAAAATACCAGTGGGTATGTGTGGATATTATTGACACAGGTCTACATCACTTCAGGAAAGTAACAGTCCAGCGAATGGCACTTCATTGGAAATGCCGTTCATCAGAATCCGGTCTTGTGGTGGCCTGCACCCCCCTCACCCCCAGCTAACTGTATACACCAACTCCGAGACTGCACTACAGTGGGGGAAAGGGCATTTTTCCCAATCCTCACTGTACAGTGATCTCTGTATGAACAGTTCGACAAATGGCATGTTCGATGTAAGTGAACCGAAAATGCCATTTGCTGAACTGAATTTTCGCTGAAGTGATGTAGACTCATTGACACAAATGTGCTAAATTCTGGTAGCTTCTAGCCAAGGGGCTGGTATGGGAGCCAGAAGTCCTATGACCAGATGTGTATGATGTCATTCTGTAAGCCAGCTCTGTCATGCTACTTTAATACTAGATGAGACAAGAATGACAGCACCTCAAAACAGCATGTGTCAGGGTCTACAACAGAAATACTGACTGGTTAACAGAGAAGCTAAGAAAGGCGTTGCAATAGCAAAGAATAGGGTATCAGAGGCACTCTACCAACTTTTGGAAAGTGACTCAGTAGGTGGATCAAAGAAGTACATCAGGTTGCAAGGCAAAGACAGAAAGATGAAGATAGTCAGACACCCTTCATAAGGGATGCCAACAACAACCTGCTCACCAGTCCATAGGACATCAAAGGCACTTGGAAGGAGTATTTCCAGCAGCTTCTGAATGAAGAAAACCCCACAGAAGCTGTACTGCCCCAGAAATAGCCTACAATGAGAGAAGAGGAGGAGCCCACCCTAGAAGAAGTAAGAATAGCACTAAGGAAAATTAAGTCAGGGAAAGCAGCAGGCTCAGATGAGGTCACAGCAGATATGATAAAGATGCTGGGTGAGATTGGGGAGGCATGGCTCCTGAGCGTACTAATATCAGTGTGGAGAGAAAGGCATATTCCAGATGACTGGAGAATAAGCATACTCATGCCAGTGTACAAAAACAAAGGGAACATCCACAACTGTAGGCAGTACAGGGTCATCAAACTCCTATCACATTGCATGAAAGTTCTGGAGAGGGTGATTGATAAACGGATACGCAGAATAGTAGAATGTAAGATGGGAGATGAGCAGTTTGGATTCAGACCAGGATGCTAAACAACTGACCCGATGTTTGCAGTGAGACAGATAGTTGAGAAGAAGTTAGAAATGAGGAAAGAATCCAACTGGGTATTCCTGGACTTGGAGAAAGCATATGACAAGGTCCCAAGAAAGCTGATCTGGGCAGTACTGTGGTGGTTTGAAGTCCCAGAATCACTGGTAGAATTAGTGCAGGCTATGTACAAGGACCCAATGGATCAAGTGCGAACAGTGTTCAGCCTCACAGAGGGGTTCCCAGTGGGAGTGGGTGTACACCAGTGTTCAGCTATGAGCCCACTGCTGTTCATACTGGTGCTGGACTACATTAGCAAACAGGTTGGAGGGGAAATGTCAACAAAATTGCTATATGCAGATAATGTGGCATTACAGGCAGACTGAGCAAGAACTTCAGCAAAGGATAGAGAAATGGTATTTTAACCTGAATGCGCATGGGATGAAACTAAGCCACAGATACAACAGTGGTAATGGCAGCAAATTGGGGAAATCAGAAGAAACTGAGAATTGAGATAGAAGGACGATAGTGGAACAGGTAAATTAGCTTCAAGTATCTGAGAGGGGTGGTTGAGGAGAAGGAAAGTCTGAAATAAGAGGTCAAAGTTAGAATCAGAGGGACTGCAGCAACTAGCATAGAGTTTCAGCTGTATTCTATGACAGAAAAATGCCAAAAAAGCTGAAAATTAAGGTATACAAACCAACTGGCATAGAGTCTCAGGTGTAGTCGATGACAGAAAAATGCCAAAGAAGCTGAAAAGTAAGGTATACAAGACAATGATGTGAGCAGTAGTACTGTGTATGATACAGAAACCTGGGCAGTAAAGGCAGAGCAGATGACGAAGCTAGAGGTGATGGAAATGAAGTGCCTGAGAAGGTTGGTAGGATTCAGACTGTGGGACAGATGAAGAAATGAGGACATAAGAGCAGAAGCCAAAGTAGATCCAGTTGCAGAAAAGATCAAAGAGAGCAGATTACGGTGGTTCGGACACATGCAGAAAAGCAGAAGACAATTTGGTGAAGATTATTTGGGACAGACAGGAAGCAGGTAAGAGGAAGCAAGGATGTTCAGCAAAGAAGTGGATGGATTGTGTGAAAGAAGATCTGTGACAGGCATGAGTGTTGAAGAAGGCAGGAGTGTGGCACTGAATCGAGAGAGACGGCAACAGTTAACACGATAGTCTGACCCCCATGTAGAAATTGGGAAAAAGGGGGCTGATGATGATTAATTTGCCTGTTTTGAATGCAAGCCCATTATTTTTACTGCAGGAATGGGTTATTACTAACCCTTGCTGAAGTGTTGCAAGTAGAATGGACTTTTGTACCACGTTTGAATTCAATGGCAAATTTGTAATCCAGAAGATGTCAAAAAGGTGAAAACTGAGGTCAGAGTCCTGTGGGTCCTTATCTGGCTATCTTGTTAATGTGGAGAATGCACCACCCCCCTCACCACTCGGGGTCTTTCCAGGAGCCAGCAGATAACAAAAGTATTAAGCCTGTACTCTCCGATTTTTTTCTTTATTTCTTATTTGTCGAATGATGTTAAATACTTTTGTGATATTGTGATAAGCCACGTGCACCAACTACCTCACATCCATTGTAGCTTTGATCTCTTATGAGTATTTGACAGTTTTAAAATCTATAATCTGCCCTTTACAAACCCAGTACTGGTTTATGTTAAGGAGCAACACATTGTCTGTACCCTAATAAACAAATTTTATTAACATCCTTCCCATAACCTAGCAGATAGTACATGTAAGAATGATGGATCAAAAGTTCCCTGATCTGGCTGCTTATTGGTAGTGTCAGTGGTACAACAGATACTTATCTTTGGTGCTGGAAGAGCAGACGGTTGTGGGTTGTATTCATATTCCAGGTAATTGGATTCATTTTCAAATTGTTAATTCTGCATTGCAGCATTAGGCGCTGCTACACTGCTGAGTGTGTTCTCTTTTGGATGAGATGTTAAATTGTGGTCTCGTCTGCTTGAGTTGGTTGTAGTACAAGTGGATGTAAAACATCTCATAGCACCTATCAAAAAGAGGTATGGGAGTTCGTTTCACAGTATAAATTTCACTTCAGGTCTTCCCTAAAAACAGGCCACTAGCCTAGTGGGACTAACCCAGCCAACAAAGGATAAATAAATAAAATCTTCCCTTACAGGATAGGGGCCATTCTAGTCTGCTGTCATGTGCTTTGGGATCAAGCATGTAGAGAGATTCTTTAATCGAGATGTCAAGGGCTCCTTCAACGTTTTGCATGATACTGGTCAGAAAAGGAGTGTTGTCCGGCCCATGGATGCATTATTTTTGCTACCTTAGATAAGGTTTCCATCTCTCTGATCCTTGGTTGTGTTTATTGGGTTGACTACAGAGTGCAGCAATGAGTTAGTCGCATACAGCAGGATTACTGAAATTTATTTGGAAGGATGGGTGCTAGTATCTTGTTGCTTGGAGTGTATGACAGCATTGACTTTTAACTGAACTGCAGTCTTGTTAATCTATCTTCTTTTCACTTGTATAATTATAAAAGGCTTTTTGGTTTCCTTCAGAACTGTCAAGGAGCTGGAGCTCATAGGTGACCTTAGTTTCACTAAGCAATTTTGAAAGTTTTTGCTTGATTGAGTTTGGTTTTGCTTTGATCTTGTCTGAATTGAAGGGAGTTTTCTATAGTTTGCCAACAGACTTTCTTTTGATTATATAGTTTATTTTAGAATTTCAATCCTGTGACATTCATTTTCAGTGAGTTATTGGTGTAATTTGTATCCGTGAATTGGAAGAGGAGACTCAGGGCATCCTCCTTTGTTGACTTCTGAGGAGAGCCAATTGTAGGGGTCTTCTTTTTTGAGAAAAACTTTTGGAAACCCTGAGTCCTTTGATTTCTTGTGGAATGAAGTTTCCTTCAAGGAGGTTTTTACTTTTTCGGGCTTGCTTTCACCTAAGTGCAGATCAGATCTGGAATGCTGCAACACCTGGCTCCCTGGTTGATATTCCCCTGGAGCAAATCTTTGCAGAGGTTTCTGAAGCCTAACGCCATCTCATTCTGCTGCTGTACTCAGGTGGCCTTTTGCCCTCTATCATCTTGTCGCACATTGGAGAGAAATTTTATATTACCTCCCAAGGCTGACTGTTTCTTGGTCTCTATAGGTACTCGGCATTTTTTGAGCTCATGCCTGCTGTTAACCAGCTGGTAGAGTGGTGCAAGAGGGGACTGTGAGATGGCATGGAGGTGCATTCCTCCATAATTCTGGGAATATGAGGCCTTGGCAATGCCTTACCTGTCCTTTTTTCCATGCTGTCATGGTCAGATGTGCCCTGGCTACTTTGTAGGTCCTTCCAAAGTATGTAAGCAGGGAAGATCTCACTTTCACCCTGAAAACTGGCAACTGTACCTCTCCAGGAGTTTTTTTGTAGTCTTTATTCTCACTACATCTGTTGGCAATGGTGTCTTCCGGAATTCATTCCCCTATGGGGAATGACCTAGATAGACTCTTAGTCTCTCTTAGACAGAAGTGGATTGTTTTTGCAGGGACTTCAGTTATTGTTTGATGCCCTCATAGATTTCAAGTAGTTTGCTTCCAAAGTCATATCTCTTAACTGTCCATATTTTTGCCTCATAGTCTTGGTTTGTTCCTTATACAATTTGTGGTTTTCTAGCAAATCCTTGAGAAATGGAGTCCATAAATAATAACATACATGAATTTTAGACTTCATATACTTCAGAAAATGCATGCTAATGAAAAAAAACTGTTCTAGAATCTTTCTCAGTTTATAAGAGCAAAATTGTGGGATTTTATTCTCCTCTGTTATTTTTGCCTTTGTCCAGATTTCTTGTGCTTAGAGGTTTCCAAGTGGAACACAAGGGTGTATGGCAAATATATAACATCATTGAGTGTGTGGTCACAGGTAGAGGGTGTAGCTGAGTAGCATCACCACGGAGGCTGTAAAGACAATGGTGCAGTTATGGGCATGACTGTGTAAAGTTATGTATGGTAACAGCATGCTGAAATCCCTCTCACAAACCATTTAACTTGTACAGCTAAAGCAGTAAAATGTAAGCATTACTGGAAATCATTTATGCACAAGTTACACGTGTTGTATATGTAACAGCAAAAAGTAACCTTTTCTGTAAAAAGTACACCGTATGGATATAGCTAAACTGACAAGTATGTATATTGTTAAATCAAGAAATGCAAAAACCTAAAAACTAACTATAAGGAACTATTCTGAACCCCGACAAGAAGCTAATCTTAATTCACATTCTGAACCCACATTTCACAACACAGCATGTACTCATTTAAAGTGCTATGCAATTAGAAACAGGTATAGTGAAAACATTTCTCCAGTTTAAAAGTGTATTTTGTATTTGATTTGATTGCATGAAGTGCCCTTTTTGATGCTTGAATAAAAGTCACTGCATTTCATACAGTAATTTAGTCATTATAAGCTCAGTCCACACTGCAGCAGTTTCTCACATCAGTCAATTTAGCATATGCATTTGATGTTGGTATTGACAATACCCTAGCACTTACCCAGATGTAGTGCAATCAGTTCTGGCCTTTCTCTGAAAATCTTCAGCCACTTTTCTTCTGGTAATAAGCCTGTGGTGCACAATTCTTGGAGAAGGTTCTTGATTGAAGACAGTCTTTTCTAGGACTGTTTGACAGTGTCCTGCACATTGATAGCAGTGGTCACACGGAGTAAGTCAGTGAATGCAAAAAGCTCCGTTAAAGCTAACTTTGACAGCGTAAACAAGTAATTGTTTTCACTACAGTCAACCACTGTTCCATGTACTTGACTGCTGTCTCCAAGAATATAGTGAAGTCCGTTTTCAATTTGTTGCAAAAATTGCTGTCTAATGAGTTCAAAACTGCTCTATGTTTACCCCCCAAAAAGAAAGAATCTTCCACTGTTGCCTGCAGTTTTTTCTTTAGAGACCATAACTGAAAATGTTTCCATGGCAGTAAGTGCTGGCTTTTCTACTCTACTTACGTGCTCGTTGAAATCATTGAGAACAGCACTGAGAAAATGCAGGTAGTACTGGGGCAGTGTAGGCAATGTATTCTCTCCTTGTTGATTGTCTGAGGAGTATTGCCATATCTGCTTGGGGGGGGGGGGTCTTCCCTTCTCCGTTGGAGAGAAAATGCAACTGGAGTATTTGGTAGATTTCTGACTACTCTGTCAACGGCTGGAAGGAGTGATAGCCACCTTAGCTCATGCTTCAGAAGATTTTTGAATTCCATGCCACAGCACTCCCCAAAACAAAAAAAAAAACTTTCATAGCTCTGGTTCTTGTGCTTGAATCCAAGAAATAACTGAACAGTTTCATAACTAAGTCTTCCGCATCATATGGGAGTTTTGCTGCAGCTTTTCTTGCTATATTATGAATGATGTGGGCACCACAGTTAGCTTGCTGGAGTGATGGACACTTTTCTTTTAGTCTAGTGTGAACTTCAGATTTCTTGCCATAGTTGACACTGGCATTATGCTAATGTTCTGCTCCAGGGCAAGGAGTGCTTTTCCATAATAGTAGAAATATTCTCTGTCCTTGTATGGGCAGATTCTTCAGGCGCTTCAAAGAAGTCCAAAAGGCCATTCACTACTGTTTTATTCAGAAATTAACACACAAGTGGAAATAATTTATTTCCCTTGGTTTAATTTCTCCAAGTCTTTTGGGTTTCTAATACCATGACATGAATGGACCCCATTTCTAAATTAAAGTATGATTAAAGTTTGTAAAATTAGTATTGTTTCTGTCCTTGATGTTGGCCAAAAGTGCTCTTCACAGCACCCAAAATTAACTCTTCCTGCAATTCATACTGAGTTACACGTATCAGCATCTTATTCAAGTTCTTTAATATCACATTCCTGCCCCAGGCTGATATTTTCTTGGTGCTGCAGCTTTCCTGCTTTAAAGGTTGCTGTTGCACATTTATCAAGACCAAATGATTTTCTTTTATCCTCTAAGAAAGTTTTGACAGCTTGCAGTTGTGCTTTCAGTTCCTCATCTAATGAACTGTACAGTTTTAAGCAATCCACAAAAAAGATACATTTTTATGCTTTGTTTTCTGGAAGCCAAATTATAACCATGATCTTATCAGCTTAATGGGTTAAGGACAAGAGAAAAGAGCAGCGGTGACAAAGTCACCCTGGAGTATCCCGCTCTGAATTGTTATCCCTGGGATAATAATGTGTCCTTTATCATGGCTTAGCTGCAAAGTGGTTTGCCACTATTTCATGCTCACTGTAATGTAAACAATCAGTGCAGGATATATCCTATACATTTTAAGCACTCTCTTATCCATGAACGTGAGATACTGTCAAATGCTTTTTTGTAGCCTATCCATGCCATACTTGGATTCTTCCCCTTTTGACAGTTTTCCATTATGACTTTGTTTAACAGCAAATGATCCTTTGTTCCATATGACTTTCTTTTGTGACCCTTTTGTTCTATTACCATGATTGATTTTTCTTCTAAAGGACAATGAACTCTGCCTGCATCAATTTCGCTGTATAGTTTGTACATTGTCGGAAGGCAAGTTTTTGGTCTATACTTCTTAAGATATCTTCCAGGC
This sequence comes from Protopterus annectens, assembly GCF_019279795.1. Classification (NCBI taxonomy): domain Eukaryota; kingdom Metazoa; phylum Chordata; order Ceratodontiformes; family Protopteridae; genus Protopterus; species Protopterus annectens. The sequence continues at coordinate 280,941,180 of NC_056741.1, forward strand.
TTACTCTTAAGGAGGAATATTGTTTTTACTGTTAGCCAAGTTGGTATTTGTCTGGGGTATGCATATAAATATTTCTTACTCATGGCTAAATCTTCATGTAAAGATGTTAATACTTTTAGCCAGAAGTCAGGTACTGAATCTGGGCCTGGGGTTTTCCAGTAGGAGCTTTTCTTAATTGTGTTTCAATTTCTCTGGCCTTTACTTCATCCCATTTCATATTCTGTACATTTGAGTTACTTATTCTCTTTTACTTTATGTTCCACAGTATCTTCATAGATATTTCTTTAAAATGTATCTATTTCTTCCTTTTTGTGGTGTTTCTATTCTTTTTGCCTTGTTTCCCAATTATCTATAAAATGTTTTTGTATCATTAATAATTTGGGTTTTTTTGTGCTTCTCCTTTTAATTTATCTGCATATCTTCTACGTTTTTATGCCTTCTGATATCTTTAGTTTATTATTTGCAAATGTATAATAGATTCTGATCTGTTCTGATGCTGCACATTGCTTTTATCACGTCTTTGGGTATTTTTGTTGATCTATTTATTTATTCGCACTTGTTTACTGGGAAGGTCCACATGGATTAAACAATACATACATGAGATAACAAATAGGGAATTTACGGTCAAAATACATAAATAGTGTGACCACAACAGTACAGAGTACAGTCAAAATACATAAATAGTGTGACCACAACAGTACAGAGTATTTCAATGTAAATGTGTATTCTACACATATGTTCCCTCTATGTACTCTTCGAACAGTGATGCTTCTTATCTTAATTGCTTTATAGTTTTCTCTGTTCAACACTTCCATGATGGCATTTCATTTCTCCCCTTCTTTCCCTTACTGTCCTGTGTTTTTGTTGTAAGACGTTATATGTAAATAATTTATCTGCACAATAATATATATATATATATATATATATATATATATATATATATATATATATATATAGATAGATCTAGGACTTTTGATCAAAAGTCCGAATCCATTACCATCGAACACACTTCAACGAAAGCACTTTCATCGAAAAAGCGCTTTCGTTAAAGTATGTTAAAAAAAACCCCACAAAATCTACTTAAATGCAGGGGGCAAGCCCCCCTGCACCCCCCCCTATTTAAATATGCTCACTCCGATGTCACACTCCAGTGGGGAAAAGGGAATTTTCCCTTACCGCACCGTAGTACAACTGGAACAACAAGCATACTTGCGTGAGAGTGCTGCTTCGGTGAGCAGCACTTTCACACAAGTATGCTTATCAGTTTGGGATTCGGTGAAAGATGCAGTCAAGCATCTGTACGGATCACACACTCACTCACGCACACACACACACACACACATATATATATATATATATATATATATATATATACATATATATATATATATATATATATATATATATATATATATATATATATATATATACATACACACTATTTCTGTTATATAGCATGAATTTCTATGGACACTTTTGATTACTGTGTTCATTTGTTTTATCAAACTTGGAGCATTTTGAGTCTTATTGACTTTGTGTAGTCTGTTTCTTTCATTGATCTTAATTTGCAGATAAGACACCAGTGAAAGGACCACCACGATTATGCAGCAAAAGAATCTTCTTTATTAAATACAAAGAGAGATGAGCGCTTTCACGCGTCAGATCTATTTGATTAAAACTACACAATTCCTGATATAGTACAGAGTAAAAGGCAAATTGCATCAATTAATCAATTGGTATTATAGTTACAAAGTTAATTGCTTAAAGAAAAGCTAACTCACTCTATATACAAACAGAAACAGTTTTCAAGAACACCTCAAAACATCAGAAAAACAGACATGTAAGAAACATAAAAAATAAAAGATATATATATGTATGTATGCTTCTATTTATCAGTATCACATAAAAAATCTTAATTTCTAAAAAACTCCATAAAGAGTTCTATAGGAAATGGAACATTATATCCTTAGGCTTGGAAGCAGTGTATATTCTTATGTTTTTATATTATGTATGTGAGCCTGGTTTGTTCCCTTATATATTACTATTTAAAACAGGGCTATTAGTGCCATAAATACCTATAATTATTATGTATGATCCTAATGTCTAAAGCTAAGATAGTATGACATAGACATAGTTAACATGTGCCTATCGATCTCTATTAAATCAAACAACTCTTCCCTTAGATCATTTTCTTCTAAACTAAGAGCATTTTCTTTGTTCTCTGTTTCCTGTGGGCATGCTACAGAAAGTTCCACATCTTTCTGTGCCATATTGTCTTCAGCTTCATCCTGTGACATCTGGTGCTCTTTCATACGGGAACTCTCTGGTCCAAGAGTCCACAATATTTACTGTGTCAGAGTTACCACAGTTTCCTGTTCCTTCCCAAGCTGTGCAACTCCAACTGAACTTTTTTTCTGATTTCCTACTAAAGGCTCCAAAGTATCTTCATATGGCAACAGACAAGATGCTTCCCGCTCTACTGATTTCTCCTTAATTTGGCGATTCATTATTCTGTCATGCTGTGATGCTGTCAGAGTGAGATTTGCTACCCTAAAATTCTTCACAGAATTCTTGCAAATCAAAATTCTTAAATTCAGTTTTCTAATTCTTAATTAATAATTCTAAAATTAAAATTCTTGCAAGTAATCCATGACTTCAGTTTCTGTTTCTTTAACTAACCCTCTTTTGTACTTCCCCCTTTGTTTTCTTTTTATATTGTAAAACTTTTCATATCTGGATGCCTTTGGCTGCATTTCTCTCTAGATATCTTTGGTGATGTTTTTTTTTTGTATTGATTACTTTTGCTTTCTCCTTTGCATAAATGTTGTACCATATTAAATCTTTTTCTTTCTCATGTCCCTGTTTTTTCTTCAGATGTTTCACGCACCTCTATTTCTCCTTATTTGAGAGACTCTGTGTTCCATCATGGTGTGACATAACCTGTGTTAGATTTTCTACACTAAATCCTTCACTTCACAGGTATTCCTTAACTTCAGCTACAATTGTTTTTTAACTTCTACTTTACTAATCTTCTGTTCTACGTTCCCCTTTGTGATCTTATTTTTTGTATTGTGAAATTTTCCATAACTGGGTTTCTTTGCCTGATTTTCTCTTCTAATATCTTTGGAGCTGCTTTTTTGTATTAGCCATGGTGGTGCAGTGGTTAGTGTTGCTACCTCACAGCAAGAGGTTCCCTGGTTTGATTCTCGGCTGGGGTGCCTTCTGTGCAGAGTCTGCATGTCCTCCCAGTGGTCATGTGGGTTTCCTCTGGGTGCTCCGGTTTCCTCCCACATCCCAAAGACATGCAGTAGGTGGATTGGACACACTAAATTGGCCCTAGGTGTGAGTGTGTGCGTGTGCCTTCTGGGGAAGGTTGGGCGCTGGGGTGGCAACTCAACACCGTAAAACTCCACTGCCAATCATGAGCGGACAGATGATCCGCTGTGGCGACCCCTAACCGGGAAAAGCAAAAGAAGAAGAAGAAGAATTTGCCTTTCTCCTTTGCATAAATATTGCACCATATCACATCTCTCTCTTTCCCATGTCCATATTTCTTTTTTATACATTTTAAAAATCTCTAGATTTTGGTTATATGTTTTGCACTTCCTCAGTCGCTCCTTTTTCCAAACGGTCCAAGGTTTCTTGGTTTATATAATGTTTTTTCATGAATCTGTTGATTTAATGAACACAAAATTGCATTTGAAGCTTTTGACATTTTTTCTTGTACAAGTATTTCTTTTTCTCTAATTTCTGTCTTAAACTTTTTGTATAGCTTCTGTCTGGAAATATGGGCTTCTTGCATACTAGTAACAATACATAATTTATTTATTATCCTCAATAGTCTATTCTGTCATCGTTATGGCTCTTTTTTGGCCTTTCAGTTTTTGTGTACTACTATAACAGAGGGACCATTTTGTTAGACTCATCTGAGGATATGGCAGATGAAGTGTCTGGTTTTTGCAAGTCATGTAAAAACATGAGTGCAGTCCAGAACATTTTCAGTGATGGCTTCTGCCTTTGTACTTCATTAGTATTTTTGGCACTGACTGAGTCACACACAACTGGCTGGCCATTTGTTTGTGCACAGTCCAAACTGTTATTGTAAATGTTATGCTTAACTGCCTGGAACACCTCAGAGGCTCCTGCTGTAGGTTCTGGTCCTTCAAGGTTTTGGTTCCTAGTCCACTTTGTAGGTGGCTTGTTTCGGCTTGCAGAATAGCAGTCTTATGTTTGCTAGGTGACTCGCGTCTTATTACATCATTTTTTCCAACATGGGTGACTAGGAATTCCTTTTTTCAGTGCCTGCAGAATGCTTTCAGATTATTGCATTTCTCAATCCAGTTAAATTCCATTTTCCAAACATCCTGCCAGTTGTACATTTTGTTGTTGGCAATAGGCTGTGATGAAGAGAAACATCACAGGTTATCGCTTCATTCTTGAATATTTACTCACCTAATCTGCAGCACTTATAGTAGGACATTGTTAGTAGAATACCATAGCATGGCGTAACTGCAGTGCTTTAAGGGAATCACTGAGTCTGTACCACCTAAGATGTATATAATAAAATATCAAAATTTTCCTTCGCTTGTCTTATCCGTATCCTCCATGTACTAAGACACAAACTGAATGATGATACACGCACTGTGATCATACGTGTGACTAGACTGCTTAATATACTTCAATGTAAGGAAGACTAGAGCACCAAAGCAAACTGATTAGTGAAGAAAAATGAAGGTGCAAATACTGACATTTGGAAAGAATGAGGCTGGATATATTATTATGAATCCATTTGCGAGTAAGTGACAGTGCAAGAAGCTATATATATATATATATACCCTGTAGTGTATTTTGTTAATATGAATGTTTATGGTATACTAGTACCTTTAGCCGTGTATTTCATGAGTATCACCTGCGTTTAGCTTCTGTACAGCTGTATTAGTGTTTGGCACTTTAACGTCTGTTAATGGCTAGTGTAGTATGGCATACATTTCTACATTCAGTATCACCCATCTTTTATTACTTCTTGCTTGGTTGTGGGTATTTCACATTGGGTCTCATTTGTAGCTTTCACATTATGACACGCTGAAAACCATGTTTGTAGTTCTACTCAAAACCTGGGTATTCATTAGAAAGTAAGTCTAGTATGAACTTCTCTGCTGACTGTTGATACTCTCCCCAGAATGAAGTAGCCTTGCAATGTAAGTAGTTACCATAAGTCTGTAGTTTACAGTGGCAGATCCAACGGTCATACTCCTGAGGACCTAATGCTTATGCAAGAAGGCATGATTGCAAAATTTGACTGTTACCTTATCTACTGTTTCTGTTACTTTGCTGTGGTTCCTTGTCTTCCATTCCTCATTGATTACTCAGTAAAAGCTTCTTCATTGGAAAGCATGATGGCTGTCTTTATTATAATTTTTATTCTAGACCTTTCCTGTGATCTATTATTTTAACTTACTGGTGATGATTTATTGTAGTGTTGGCATTTATGGAACATACTTCTGCCAACATATAAACCACCTCCTTTTAAATCTGGACAAGTTCAAATCTCCCACCCCCTAGTGAATTCTAAAATATAGCTTGCATATTGTGCTAAGCATTATTTTATTGCTGAATTTGCAGACTAGGCTTGCATAGTAAAATAAGATTAAACATGTCTAACTGCATCACAGTATTGTACCAAGTAATGCAGTTTCACCACAATAAAACTGCAGTAAAACACTTGCCAGTATAAAAGTAATTACCTTGTGCCTTCTCTGTGCATAATGTTAGTGCAGTTCATTCAGACAAGCAGAGAAAGGATATCTGAATGTGTAACTTAGGGGCTTGTATGATCTTTCTGGATATTCTATCCCATGGGCCAAAAGCACCCATTTCTCTAGTTCAAAACACGTCAATAACAGTTTCTCTCACAGTGCAGATTCTCTATTGCAGACTTTTGTACCATGGCCACTTCACCTCCTTTTCATGCTTTCACCAAGAAGTATTGCTAGAAATCTGTAAGGAGATGCATAAGCAAGAAAAAGATATGTTCATTTACTCTCTGAGAAAGGCAGTGCTAGTCTTATGGCAGACCACAGATGTGTGAGGAAGTGATGGCATCATTTTCTCACCAGTTTATATCTGCTGGGTAGTGGATATGCTGATGCAGTCTGAACCGCTCCTCCAGTTTTTTTCTGGAGCTGATGATTTAGGAGTCATGTCTAGTTAGGATCTCCAAAAATAGTGCATCTCAATGACTGACCTCTTGCTCTGAAAGGAAGATGGTTCCCCCCCCTTTTTTGTGCTTCCAAGCATGTAGGAGGCAACCTAGTTGTGGGTACCACTGTTACGTTGCTGTGGACATTACGTATCTAATTCCAGATTTCTGAGGGGGGGGGGGACCAAACTTATCTATGTCACCATCTTGTTAGCCAGGAAGGGTGTGCTTTGTCCTAGGCAATACAGATTTGGATGAAATCTGTCTCCTCCTTAGGCCCTGACTGATGATATGCACCTTCTAATCTCACTATGCCACCTGACTGCATTTTCAGGGTGACTGAAACCACAAGGAAGCCTTCCACATGAGAAAATCAGTCTGCTAACTAGAAAAGTTTTTTCCGCTAGAGTTGGGTGGAGTGGTATCCTATCCTGTATGTCAGCCACCATGAATGTGCCTCCTGACTTGTCTCAGGGCTTGTGTATGATTTAAGTACTTGTTTTATAGTTGTGGTACATATGACGACTATTTCTGTCAACATGATGATATGAAGGGCAGGACCATGGCTAACATTTATTAAAGTACTTCATTACAGGGATTTTGCATTTCTACCTGTCTTTGAAGGTTCCTTCTCTTCCTTGGGACTTGAACTGTATGACTGAATGTGACTCACCTTTTCTACTTGAACCCAATAGTTCAGTGGTATTGAAGTTTCTATTTGGAAAATGCTTTTCCTGTTGGTCATCACTTTTGTCATACACAATCTTGTGTTTCAGACCCTTTTCTGTGCAGATCAATATCTAGGCTTTCACAAGTGTTGGACATCTTTTAATAATAAGTACCCTTTCCCCATGAATCATTGTCAGGATCATTCTTAAACCAACGTTTGTATCTCCATTTGTTCTTTATGGAAACCGTGACTAGAGGATCCTTTCACACCCTGCATTTCCTTCTGCTGTCATTTTGCCTGAAGAAAGTACATAAGTTTAGGAAGACTGTACAGCTGGTTCTCCCGCTTATTTTGGGGCAGATGGGGCCATCAGTTGCCAGTCAATCTTTTCTATGTTTACTGCCAACTACATTATCTTTTATCTTTAGACAGAAAACTGCCCATTGGAAAATGCTGCATTCAAAGACCACACTAGTAGGACATTGCTATTTCCAGTGCAATCTTGCCATTGCAGACATTTATGCCATGGTCACTTCATTATTTCACATCTTCACTAAGTAAGCTTGGCTCAATTAACAGGAGCTGCTCTGTGTCTGGTATCCTTTGCCAGAGGTCCAGAGTGTTTCTACTTGAATCAATGCCATCCAAAGCTAACAACAAGAAATTAAACATATTTTGAGTTTGATCTGTGTTTTTCCATCTGTGTTTACTGTTTTACTGAATTAATTTTTGCCTTTTTGACTGTGTTTACAGTTTGCACCTGCTTATTACCTGCACTTGTTTTGCACAGAAATATTGCGTAGTTGGCATAGACTAGATGAAGACTTGCTGAATCTAGCCTGTTTTTCATACACTTAAACTCAAATCCAGCCATTAGGAAGGGCTCCCTTCCACCCTTATGGCAAAAGAGTATGGATATAGCCTTGTCTGCGCTGGGGATTGCTGGAGGAAGGATCATTGTGTGATTTCCTATTGCAGACTAGTTTAAAACCATTTCATTTCACCTGTATATAAACTTCGTTCTTGAGCATTTCTTGGCTCAGTTAACCAGAGCTGCTCTGCATTTGCCATCCTTTGCCAGAGGTCCAGAGTGTTCCTGCTTGAATCCAGCCCATTGGAAACTAGGAACATGAAATTAAGCTCATTTTGAGTTTTATCTGTACTTTTTCATCTGTATTTTCCTGCCTTACTGCATTAATCTGTTCCTTTTTGACTGTTCTTACTGTTTGTGCCTGCTTATTTACCTGCACTTGTTTTGCACTGAAATATTGCTTAGTTAGCATCGATAGATTCAGACTTGCTGAATCTGGCCTGTTTTTTATACACTTGAACTCAAATCCAGCCATCTTGGATTAAGAAGGACTACCCTGCACCCTTGTGGCAGAAGTGTGGATATATATATAGCCTTGTTTGAGCTGGGGATTGCCAGAGGAAGGCTAATTGTGTGATTTCCTAATGGCAGACTAGTTTAAAACTGTTTAAGTTCACCTGTATACAAGCCTTGCGTTTGCACATAGCTGCACACTGCACAATGGGGATTAGTAGTCCCTTGTATAGATGCAAAGGCCTAGAAAGTATTTTTTATCTAGATACTAGTCACTAAAACCCTTTCAGGTTCTCTGCTGCTCAGCAGGCAACCCAGCTGTGCACTTCTGCACTGCAGACAACTCAGCTGAGCCCTGAGCATCATCACCCAACTTCCCATCCCTGATCTTCTATAGAATGAGTCCCCTTGTTAATCCTAGAGCAATAGCTGATTTAATTTTCCTTCTCATGAATTAGTACTGAAGAATCACCTGCTACCATGGACAGTCAGATGTTCTTCATCTGATTACCATAATTTGTGTATACCTTGTTTGCAGTTAAACCTAGGTTAGAGGAGTAAGTCGAACGGACGCGGTTCTTACGTAGAGGAGTCGTCCCGAACCGGACGTTCTTTTCTTAGACCAGTGGAACAAAGGCCTAGGATGGAACCAGTGTTTCATTATTCTGATTCTGATGTGGATGATTCTACTCCTTCAGCTTCTCCTCCTGAGGATTTTTCTTTTCAGAGACCCTTCACTCCATGAGAGAGCATTTTAAATGGGAAGGTCAGGACTTCTCTGATTTCATAAGTATCTTTTAAGAGTCCTAGGGCAGACCCAGATAAAGAGGCCAGGGCCTTGGATAGATGGGGAAAAAAGTTTATACTTCTTCCACTCTAGCCATGAGAGCTTTGAATTGCCAGTTTCACATGTTGAAATATCAAAATTATCTCCTTTCACAGTTGTAATCTAAGGTTGATGCTCTAGTTACAAGATTTAGTGCATGTTTCTGAACAGGTGGGTAAGCACTCTTTGCAATGTGGTTTTGATGCTGTACAGGGGATCAAAATTTATCTGACCATGTTAAAACTAGGATTTTGGATGCCCTTTGCAATCTGATGTCTTGTTTGGTTCTCCTGTTGAGGCAGTTTTAAAGAAAATGGAAGACAAGGCTAAGTCTATGCAGACTGTTAAAGAATTTTTGCAGGTTCAGCCTCCTTCTTATGATTCCCAGTCTAGGGGTAGATCTAGACGTGGCAGGGCAGAGGTCAGGGCTCTTTCAGGCCTAGGACAGGGAGTTCTCCTGCACAGTCTTCAGGTGAGGGCAGGAGTCAGTCCAACAAACCCAATGACCTACCTTTTCAGCTGCCAGAACCTTCTGAAGGTTGGCACTTTTCAAAGAAAATTGGAGGTTGATTACCCAAGACAGATGGGTATTGGACATCATACATCACGGTTACAGGTTTTATTTCCATACCTTGCCTCCTTTCAAGGGCATGCCAGACATTCCTCCTCAACAAAGAATAGAGGCTCACAAGCAAATTTCTCTGTTACTCCAAATAGCCAGAAAGAGGCCTAGGATTTTATTACCAATTTTGGATTTATCTATCCTCTACACTTATCTGGACATTCCCAAGTTCAAGATGTTGACGTTACAACAACTTTTACCTCTGCTGGGCAAGGATCATGGTAACTTTGGATCTCAAAGAGGCATATCTTCATGTTCCTATCAGACTAAGTTGCAGGAAGTATCTCTGGGACTTCTCACTATCAGTTCTCTGCATTGCCCTTTGGCTTATCTAAAGTTCTGGCTCCAGTGATAGCTTTCTTCAGGCTGAAAGGAATACAAATCTATCCTTATTTGGACGATTGCCTGATTCTGGCTCAAGGAAGGAAGAGCTTCATTTGGAATATGTGATAGCAGTGCTAAGATGCCTGGGGTATTCTGTGAACGAAATAAAGTCCAGTCTAGTACCCTCTCAATGTAAGACTGAATACAGCATCCCAGATGGCCTTTCTAAGACAAACAAAAGAATCTTTCCCTTTACTTCCATCATCTATCTCTTCAGTCCGGCTGACTGCAAGGACAGTCCTTCAAGCCTTAGGGTTCATGGCATCTTGTATTCTGGTGCTTCCCAATGCCAAACTGCATATGAGGAAGTTGCAATGGTATCTCAAGAATGTATGGACACAGCACTGCCAGGATCTGGACACTGTCATTCCAATAATACCTTGCATTCAAAAGGAAGAATGTCACCTAAACAAGGGACTCTCTGTGACCGGGAGCTCATCTAAACGGAAAGTGGATACAAGACAAGTGGCCTGTCAGACTACAGCATCTACATATCAACTTGAAGGAGATGTTAGCAGTCCAGTTTGCATTAATAGCTTCCAGGGCAGGTGTTGATTCTACATTCTTATCCTCTATGCAGGCAAGCAATGATTTTGTGAGACTGCTCTCAGTTTACAACTAAGTCTTCAGGCAAGGTTTCTGCCAGGAGCACAGAACTCCTTAGCAGATGTGTTAAGCAGACAAATCATGGATGAAACTGGATCTTCATGTATTTCAGAAATTAACAGTGTCCTGGGGAACTCCAGACATAGATCTGTTCGCTTCTCCACTAAACCATCAGCTGCCAAAGTTTTGCACAAAGAGGTTTCATCCCACAGCCTGGAAAGTGGATGCTCTTTCTTTCAGTTGGAAAAATCTTCATGTGTATGCCTTTCCACCTCTGCCTCTCCTCCCAAAGGTACTTCTGAAGGTCAGACAGGACAAGCCAAGGATGATTTTGATATCTCCAGATTGGCCTCGCAGCACTGGTACCCATTACTGAGAAGTCTAGCCTCCATGGCCTTTGCCTTTGATTCCACATCTGTTGTCCCAGGAGGACAGTCATTTGCTCAATGTCAAACTTCACTCTCTTCATCTAACAGCCTGGCATATTCTGTTTTAAACCATAGAGGGTCTCAACTTCCACAACAAGTTTTGAATGTGATTTTGGAAGCTAGAAGGCCTAGTACGATAAATGGAAGAGATTTTTGTTTTGGAGTGCAGCTAAGGATTTGGATGTTTCTGAGCCTGATTTAAGTGTGGCTCTTCAATATCTTACTGAGTTATTAGACAAAGGTTTGTCTTTCTCTTCTATTAAGATTCATGCTGCAGCAATTTCAGCTCACTACGACTGTGACCCACCATTGTTTTCTCATCCTTTGTTCAAGCAATTTCTTAGAGGGGCAAAGAATATAAGACCGGCTCCTACTCCTGCTTGGGATCTCAATTTTGTGTTGGAGAAACTCACTCTACAACCTTTTGAGCCTGCAGCTACTGCTGAGTTGAAATATTTGTCATGGAAGACTGCTTTTGTTGGCCATTACCTCTGCAAGAAGGGTTTCTGAATTGCAGGCCCTTGAGCCTTTCTTAATTTTCCATAAGGATAATCCTTCCTTTATGCCTAAAGTGGTTTCTAGTGTGGCTTTAAACCAAACTATTCATTTGCCTACTTTTTATGCAAATAAAGATTTTGCACACTTTAGATGTACATTATTTGGACAGAACTAAAGGGTTCAGGCAATCTCAGCAGTTATTAGTTTCTTTTGCTTTGTGCTCTCAAAACAAACTATTTCTAAGTGGATTGGATTTTGCATTGCTTTCTGTTATTCCCATCATGGCAAAGAGATTCCAGCTGGGATTAGGCCTCATTCCACTAGGGCTACTGCCACGGGTGGCAACTAAGGATATTTTGGAGGCAGCCACTTGGAGTTCAGTGCATACCTTCTCTAGGCATTACCACCTTCCATTGTACTCTAAATCCAGGGCTGGGTTTGCCACTGCTGTGTTGCAGGGCATTCTGGCAGCTCCTGCTTCATTATAGTTTAGCCATCCTCCCTTACCTCTGCTTTGGGATTCTACCCAAGTGTTAGGACTGCAGCAATGTGAGATGAAGAACATAGTACAGTTTTGTACCTACCATAAATGTAGATGTTCCTCTGTAGTTTGAGGTGGTTGTGTGGGTTGGGTTATCCATCTGAGGTATATTGTGTTTATTGTATATATTGTATATATTGTACATATTCTTGATTTTGACCTTTTCTTTAGGGTCTTCTGACATCTTGATGTCAGTCAAATTTAGGACTGCAGCAATGTGGATCTTCGAACATCTACATTTATGGTAGGTACAAAACTGTACTTTTCTCAACATTTCTCCAGCCTGATTGACATAGGCATCCTGAGACAATGCAGCAGTTGCCTCAAATAAACTGACAACCACTTGCTACTAAAACAAACAAATACAGTATGTGACAGATGTAACTATGCCATGAAATTAGTCAGTTCTCTTATGAAACAGTAAACAAGCCATCAAACAAGTTGTTAGCACACACACCTCTCTACTCACACAAGATAAGGTCAAGACAAACAAACCCTCCAAAGCAGAAACACAAACAACCTTCATCCCCCCAACACAACCCATATGACACGTAGCCCACAAACTCAGTGTGCCACTCAACCGCAGCCCATAAGGCATAACAACGTACCCAACACTCTAGTCATAGGTGACTCTATAGTCAGGCACACTGATGTTCCACTCACCAGGCTAAACAAGGAGAAAGTTACTGTCAACTGCCTGTCGGGTGCCAGGATCCGCCACATAACGCATGCACTCAAGTCATTCCACAACAAGTACAAATATGACTCTGTCATTGTCCATGTTGGTGTGAATGACCTGAGACGTACCTCCTTGGACTACATGAAAAGGGACATGGAGGAGCTGTCCATCTTGTAGCCCAGGCAGGTATGACCCTAGCCCTGAGTAGCATCCTGCCATCACCCAGAATGATACCATAGTACAAGGACAAAATGATTGACTTCAACAATTGGCTAAGCTTCTGGTGTCATTCTAAGGGGATCCAGTATCTGTCTGCCTGGGATGACATGATCGACAAACCACGATGCTTTGCCAGAGATGGCCTGCACCTGTCGCCCCTGGGATTCCAGATACTGGCTAAGGCTCTAGCCACCCCTATAGTGCCTTTTTTAGGCAAGGTTCAAATGACAAATTCACCACCCTAACAGGTACAGGCAAGAAGAATCTGAGGGTATTGCTACTCAATGCTAGAAGTCTAAACCTCAAAATGCACTCACTCGAGGCACTCCTTAAAATGGAGAACATCGACATCTGTGCAGTGACAGAGACCTGGTTCAAGGCTTTAGAGAGTACCCCTGCATTACCAGGCTATAATTCATACCACACCTTTCGGCCACCTAACCTGAACTGAAACACTACAGGCGGAGGCGTGTCCATATTCATTAAGGATATCCACACCTCCAGGCTTGTTGCTCAGCATAATGCGTCCGAGATTATCCAACTGCAACTAATTCTGGGCAAGACCGCAATCCAAATTGTAGTTTGCTACAGATCCCCCATCATGCCCCAGGATTCCCACTCCTCATTTCTTAATACACTGGAAAATATTAGGGTACAACCTAACACCCTAATAATGGGCGATTTCAACTACCCTACCATTAACTGGGAAAACTACTCATGTACCAACTCTTGTGCTCAAATTTTTCTGGAATTCATAAATTCCAATGCCGTGGATCAACTTATCCACACCCCCACCAGGGGCAGCAATATCCTAGACCTGGTTATTACCAACATGGGCAACTGGTGCTCCACACCAGAGGTCAATTCCTCGTTGGTCAGATCCGACCACAAGCTAATCACCCTAGACATCCACATCCCTCCCCCACCCCCATTAGGGAAACCACAGTAAAAAATTTCTCCAAAGCCAACTTCACACTTCTTAAGACAGAAGTGGCAAACTTCACGACACCCTTGCTGTCGGACAATAGAGATATGACTGCTGAATCCTACACAAATGCACTTTATAAGCACTTACACGAGTGCATGGATCATGCAATCCCTAACAGAACCAAGATGCTATCCTCCAAAAAAGGAAGCCAATCTGGTGGTCCCCTGCCATAAACAAACTCTACAACAGAAGAAAGAAACTGTTGCAAAAAAGAGTAAAATCCCATGATTGGAGAAACTCCCTGGTCAGCCTCAGTAAGAAGCTGAGATCCCTCATAAAATCCTCCAAAGCTAGTTATGAAAACAAAATCGCCACTGACTCTAAAGACAACCACAAAGCATTCTGTAGCTATGTCAAGAATCTCAATGGCAATACTCAGATCTGCTCTGAGTTACAGCACAATGGCACTAAATATACAGACCCAACTGATATTGCCAACATCCTGGCAGATAGGTTCAGTGCTAACTTTACCCCCCTGTCATCCCCTAAAAGGCTCATCTCTATACCAGAAGAATGCAAAGTTCCTGTAATCATGGCTGCACAGGTAAAAAACACACTATCCAAAGCCAAGAACACAGCATCCATGGGACCTGACAACATCCCAGGCTGTGTTCTACATGAACTACAGAACGAACTGGCACCCCACCTAAGTACCATGTTCAATCATAGCCTCACCTCAGGCTATGTGCCCACTGAATGGCGCACAGCAACAGTTATCCCACTCCACAAAGGGGGAGCCACCACAGACCCCGGAAACTACCGGCCCATTAGCCTAACGAGCCTGATCTGCAAGGCTATGGAACGTATCATCATGGAACTTACAAACAATGACATTGGTAATCTCCAATCTCAGGAACCCACACTGTGAAAGTAGAAGACTCCAATTCCAACTTCAGACCAGTGACAAGTGGAGTACCACAGGGTTCAGTCCTGGGTCCTCTCCTGTTTGGTATCTACTTCTCTGAAGTACAGGTCAACACAGAAGGTCTTTGGCTAATGAAGTTCGCAGATGACTGCAAACTAGGAGCCATAATCAAAATTCCAAAAGATGTGGACATCCTACAAAAGGGCTTCGCTGAGACAGATGCCTGGTGTCAAAGCCATGGCCTCAAGCTCAATGCCAAAAAGTGCATTGTCATCCCTTTTGGTAAAAACTCTGTACCCATGAACTAACACATAGGTGGTAGTCTACTTAACACCGAAAGTGTGATAAGAGACCTTGGGACACAGGTGGACAGTAGTCTCTCCTTTGATAATCACATCGCCATAGTAGTCAGGAAATCCTTCTACATGGCACACCTCCTCACAAAAGGTTTCTCATCCAGGAAAAAAAGAGGTCATTGCTCCCCTCTACTCGTCACTCATTAGACCCATTATAGAGTACAATGCCCCTTTTGGTATGTACCTCACAAGACATCTACAACAACTGGAAAGGCCACAGAAATACCTCACAAAGAGGATTACTGGCCTCAAACAGATGCCCTATGCAGACCGTCTCAAAAAACTGCAGCTTTACTCCATTGCATATCGCCTACTCAGAGGTGATCTCTGCCTAACACACAAAGCTATGTCAAACCCAGAGCTTTTAGACATGCTCCACTTAAAAAAATCCCAATCCGTACAAGCTACACACTCTAGGGACCTAAACCTTGTCACCACAATAAACAGAACATGCTGGAGGGATAGATTCCTGTCCCAGAGACTTCCCATACTCTGGAACAAACTACCTATCTGTATCAAACAAAGCTCCTCATTAGCACTCTTCAAGAAAAATCTTGATGATTGGATGGGAGATAGGAAATTCACCCCGGGCATCACTTTTGTGGCTCTGCACGACAGTGGCACAGGAAAATAATTTTCTTGGGTGGCGAAAGCCAGGGTACCTTTGGCTAGGCTTATATAGGTCCTAGGGCCAATAGCCTAGTACCTACCTATGAACCTATATGCGGAGTACTCAATAAGAACCTACCAAAAGGCCAGAGACCTCCCAAACACAAACAACCTACACATACTGGTATACAAACAGAATCCACCACTACGCATAACAAACATTTCGGTATCTCAACAATTAAGCCCCTAAGGTAAAATATCTCAAATCCTAATGTCCTAGTCATAGGTGACTCAATATTGAGACACGCATTTGTTCCCCTCATCAGGCTGGACAAGGAGAAGGTCACAGTAAGCTGCCGTTCATGTGCCAGGATCCGTCAAATCACGCATACACTCAAGTCACTCAGCAGCAATTACCATTATGACTCTGTCGTACTGCATGTTGGGGTGAATGACTTGAGACGTACCTCTCTGGAGTGTATGGAGAGAGACATGACTGAACTCAGATTGTTTTCCAGGCAGGTATGTCGCACCCAGCAAATTTAGTGCACAAAACTCTTTATTTAACGCTGCAGATACCACACATTTTCGTCCATAAAACCATAGACTTCATCAGAAATACTTTAATTAAAACCATTCATCTTATATACCAAAATGTAATCAGCTACTATTCTTCATAACATCCAAGACAGTCCGTTTTGCATTGACAAGACTGTCTTGGATGTTATGAAGAATAGTAGCTGATTACATTTTGGTATATAAGATGAATGGTTTTAATTAAAGTATTTCTGATGAAGTCTATGATTTTATGGACGAAAACGTGTGATATCTGCAGCGTTAAAGAGTTTTGTGCACTAACTTTGCTGGGTGCGATCTCCACTTTTTTCACCTTGATATCTGGTTACTGGTTGTTTTTGGCGGAATTACTCCAGGTTGTTTTATTACCTGTCAGGTATGTCCCTCATCCTAAGCAGCATTCCACCTTCACCTAGGATGATGTCATGCTACAATACAGACAAAAATGATTGATTTCAATAATTGGCTTAACTTCTGGTATCACTCCAGGGGAATTCAGTATCTGACAGCCTGGGAAGACATGGTCAACAGACCATGCTGCTTTGCCAGAGATGGCTTTCACCTGTCTCCTCAAGGCCTTTGGATACTGGCAAAGATGCTTGCCTCCCCCATAGTGCCTTTTTTAGGTGATTGTCAAAACAACAAAACATTGGATGTAAAGAAATCCACTAGAGACAAACTGAAGGTCATGCTGCTTAATGCTAGGAGCCTACGCAGTAAACTGTACTCCCTGGAAGCACTCCTCACCTTTGAAGATGGTGACGTCTGTGCAGTAACTAAGACTTAGTTCAAGACCACAGAGAGCACCCCTGCTGTACAAGGCTATAATGCCTTTCACATGTTCAGACCTCAAAATGAGCATGAAAGAACCAAAGGCAGAGGTGTATCCATCTTCATTAAATCCAAATTCACCTCAAAACTGGTAAAACAGTATGACTCTCTTGAGCTATTCCAGGTCAAAATAACTACAGGTAAAACACTCTACCACATCATCGCTAGCTACAGGTCCCTCACGATGAACCAGGAGAAGCACACCACCTACCTGGACTTGCTAGAGTCGCTCAGTATACAGGCAAATACATTGATCATGAGAGATTTCAACTATCCTTCCACTGATTGGGTGACTTACACAAGCACAAACATAATCACTTTGAAGTTCCTGGATTTTGTTGATTCAGATGCCCTGGAACAGTTTGCCTGCACCCCCACAAAGGGCTAAAATGTCCTAGACCTAGTGCTCACCAACATGGGGGATCACTGCACTACCCCCTGTGTGTTGCCATCCCTGGTCAGGTCAGACCATAAATCAGTCTTGTTTAAAGTAAAGATCAGGCCTGACATCCCTACAGGACAAAAAAAAAATGAAAAGTTTCTAAAAAAGCAAACTATAGCATACTAAGCAATGGTGTAAAAAGTTTAAAGCCCCTACTAACACAGCCAACAATGACTTCTATTCAGAAGAGAACACAAATGCCCTTTATAGCCACTTAAAAAAATGTATTAACTCAGCTGTACCTGACAGGACTGAAACCAGGTCCTCCTGAAAAAACAAGCCACCCTGTTGGACTGTAAGTATAAGTAAGTTATATAACAAAAGAAATAAACTGATATCTAAGAACAAGAAGGAACGTACTCAACAGAAGAAGAATATCCTCCACAGCTTGAACAAGCAAATCAGATATCTTGTAAAGTCCTCTAAGACTAGTTATGAGACTAAATTAGCATTCCTAACTAAAGACAACCATAAGGCATTCTTTAGCTATGTCCGAAACCTAAAAGGGAATGGACCAGCTGTGTGCCAAACTTATAGTGGACAGTACCGCTTACACTGAACCTGAGTAAATTGTCAACCTGCTAGCTGACAGATTTGGCAATAACTTCAAATCCCCCGTCCCCACCAGCCATACACCAAAGCATTTCTGACACCAGTCCTTTACAGAGTATCTCCAAAGCACAGGTTATACAAGTATTCTCCAATGCCAAAAACACGGCCTCTATGGGACCAGATAGCATCCCAGGTTGCTTACCAAACAGTATAAAACAAGACCTAGTGGAACCACTTGGAACTCTCTTTAACCATAGCCTGAGCACTGTCTTTGTTCCAGCAGAGTGGAGAACAGCAACTGTAATTCCCTTGTATAAAGGGATCCATCAACTGACCTAGGAAACTATCGACCCATAAGCCTAACCAGCCTTATCTGCAAGGCCATGGAAAGAATCATCATGGACATCTATCAACAAGGACACAGGCAACCTTCAAACTCTTGACCTGATCCAATTTGTTTTTGTCAAGTGTAGATCTTGCTTATTAAACCTGGTGGACTTTTTTAAGAATGTCACCAAAACTCTGGATAAGGACAAAGCAGTATATACCACCCATCTTAATTTAGCCAAGCTTTTTGACACACTCCCCCATTCACGCATCATTGATAAACTCTCCCAGCTGGAGATGAACCCATATGTCACTAGATGGGTAGCCATCTGGCTCACAAACAGAACACACACTGTCAAAGTTGAGGAATCCACCTCCACCAGTAGACCAGTTACCAGTGTACCACAATGATCTGTGCTGGGGCTCTCTACTGTTTGGAATCTATTTTTCTGAGGTCCAGGTGAAAGTAGATGGCCTGTGGCTTACCAAGTTTGCAGATGACTGCAAACTGGGTGCAATAATCGAGTCCCCGAACGATTTAAACATATTGCAGAAAGGACTGATATAGACAAATGATTGGTGCCAAAACTAAATGCAAAAAAAGCCTCATTATTCCCTTTGGCAAAGAAGTAGCCCCTGCTAATTATGATATAGATAGCACCCTTCCAAGTTCAAACCCAGTGGTGTGAGACTTGGGAACACAAGTTAATAGCAATCTAAACTTTGATCACCATATGTCCATAGTGGTAAGGAAAGCTTTCTACACTGAGCATCTCATAAATAAGGACATCACATTCAAGACTAAGGAGGTTATGACTCAGATGGTACTCTACCTTATTAGACCACTGATTGAGTACATTGCTACTTCCTTCTGTATGTATCTCACCAGACGCCTGCAGCAACTGGAGAGACCACAGAGGTTTCTCACCAAGGGAATCCAGGGCCTCCAAAACATGACATCTGATGTTGTCAATCTTCATTCATTCATGACATTTCGGTTTCGATTCCGTCCTCTGAACCGACTCGGCCATTGTAACAAGCTCACGCCAGCCAGAAACACCCAAGCTAAGGCTATTCATAGTGCCTCTCTTCCCCTCAGATCTCTTTTGTCACATAGAGTTTCAGGATGCGTCAGGCCGTGCTGTCAAGCTAAGCACTTTATTTTTCAATATACTTTTTCGATATATTTCTTCGTAATAGCTCCTCTTTCTAATATTTCCTGGTACTTTTATTTTCTATTACCAGATTAGTGACTATCTGTGTGTGAGTGCTGTTTTCACCTATTTTTTTTTACCCATTTGGTATTTCTTCATTACCATAGTTGGTATAGGCTCCTCCCTTCCCTTGTTCCTCTGGTAACTCTTGAATACCATTGTTGGTACCCCCCCCCTTTCTTTTCTTCTTCTTCTTTACTTCTTCTGGGTATTTCTCTTAATACCATCATTGGTACGTTTTAAAAAATATATATCTTTAACTTGGCTTGATTTCACTACTGTTCTATATGTGGGTGATGCCCGTGAACGGCTGTTCATTTTGTAGTTTACCTAACAATGGCTGAGAAACAAAAGGGTACAACTGGTTTTAAGCAATATGAGAAATGTGGCAGAAAGATGCCCAGCTCCGATGGACATCTTTCTTGTATTTATTGTTTAGGAGTGCCACACTTAGAAATTCAGCCATCTGTGCGAGCTCTGTAAGGGTTTTAGTGCCCGGACCCTTGCAGAACATTGCAACAAGTTGATCCTAAAGGGGTTGTTAAAAACCCCCTTTTCAGAGGCTTTGAGGTTGAGGCATCAAAGCCTCCTAAAAAAGAAGTGAAAAAGAGAAGCCACTCACTACCAGTGTCTCCTCAATCTCCGGAAACGTAATCGTCCAAAGGCCATGTTTCCTTCGCACCGAAGTCTAAACAGTCCAGATTGGCACCAGCAACCATCTCTGCACCGGAGTTTATGACCCCTTCCATGGTGCCATCTATTCTTATGTAACCGATGAAAGTTACCACAGTACCGACCCCTTCAAAGGTACCCAAGATCCTCTCGGCACCAACAATAGTGTTCCCTGTAAAACTGGACCCCCCCCCCCCCCCGCCATACAAGCTTTTGGTCAATCAACCTCAGTGCCGACGGTCGAATCCATAGCAAGGACTCTATATTCCCCATCTATTCACCCATTGACCCTTTTGTTAGTCAGCAGCTCAGTCCTTTTATTGAACGTCCAGAATCTCCCTTGGGGATGTCTATTCGTTCCACCAGGAGCCTTTCAGTGCTTGATGTAGTTAGATTGTTAGATCAGCTCTTGGCGGCCAGAGGTATTCCAACCCCTTGTTTTTTTTTTTCTCCCAGGACTCCAACTTATCTTCCTCCTTCAACCTCCCCATAGGATTTGGAGCCCTCTACACCAACGCTTCTCCCGGTGCCAGGTTCTTCGGTATTGATGGTGGATCTCACCTTTGTCCCGGATCCCACTCTGTGGACCTCAACTCAGTCAGAGCCGACCCATCCACGGAACCGTGACTTGGCTGCGTGCTCCGGAATCCATAGTATGGCACCGTCTATGGTTCCAGTTACTTTGACAGTTCCGAGTCCTCTCGTGGCTTCTCCTCTGGAGGTGGGCTCATTGGAGCAGGGTGTGACCCCAGTTCCGAAGTTGTCTTTCTGGGTTCCAGGCTCCCATCCTTCTTTAGGTGGGTTTGCCTTTCAGATTATGGTGAGAGTGCTCACCTCAGCAGGCTCACAGTTGGCACCCACTCTGTCGGAATGTCATATCTATGTATACTCTGGATCGCAGCTGTCACAATCTACTACATTGGGGCAGCGGGCACGAGAGCAACAAGACACTCTACCGCAGGGTAGCCTCTCTTAGGAGTCTTCCTCAGACCTCCTCCCTGATGAGCCACCCCATAAGAGATCATGCAAGAGGAAGCATGTTGATTCTCTGGAAGAATCTCTCACCAAGATACAGATTATGATGAAGGGGAAGGGTCCCCTCGGTCACCTCCTGAAAATGTCTCCTTTGGAGACATCTTAGAAATCTTAAAGCAGAGGGGGTGACTGGAAGCCCACCAATCCTTCCTCTGAGGAATCTGTTTTCTTGCAGGCTTTCCGTGCCTGACCTTCTACTTCCTTGGTGACCCCGCTTGCAGATGAGTTAATCAAGCTCATCGTGCAGCATGCTTGGAAGGCCCCTGACACTATTGAACCAATTCCCCAGAAACCTAACAAAATTCTCTCTTCCTCAGAGGATCAACCCCCACTGGCCGAACAGTTTAGCATTAGATGCTATGGTGGTGGCAGCAGCGGCCACAAAGAAAGAACTCGCAGAGGAGAATCCTACTGTCCATCCTCCAAACCGTGAGTCTTGGATGTTGGACATATTAGGGAAGCAGATCTATGATTCAGTGACCTTTACCATATGGTTGTTGAATTACTTGGCACATTTCACCCATTTTCAAAGGGACCTAATCACTGAGCTCTCAGAAACCCTAACAGGAGCAGTGTCTGACTAGGTATGTGATGAGGTTACCTCCAAGCTTGTGACCCAAGAATCCATCTCTAACTCGTCCATGCGGTTGACTACACATACAACCGAAGGGACGGCCAGAGCAGCAGGTGTTTTCATGAGACATCATGCCTGGATGCATTTGTGTGACTTCGCGGCCCCCTTCAAGTCTTTCTTTGTCAACACTCCTGTTGATGCTTCTTCGTTGTTTGGCCCAAAAGTTAGACACATTAGCCAGGTGTAAAAAGGACAGAAAGAGCCTTTCTGCTGTGGGGCATATGTTTTTCCACTCCTCAACAGCCCTATTCCAGGAATCCAAAGAGTAGAAAGATGTGGTTCAGAAGTCCCAAGGGCCTTTTTGGGACACGTGGCGAGTTTTCTCCCCAGGGCAGAGGGGGAAACTCATCAGGAAGATGCCCCTCCCATGGCAGAGGGGGCCTGTCCACCCAGGGCTCCAGAGATTCTTTCTCTGGGCAAGCCTATTAGTGCTCCTGAGGAGCGGCATGATTGTTTACCTCTGGAGGTAGTCGGGTGGAGATTCTCTCTGCACCACTTAGCCTGGCACTCAATAACATCAGATTCCTGGGTGCAGACAATAATTACCAGAGGTTATCATATCCTCTTCAATCTTTCTCCAAGACCACAATGGGCGAATCCCCGACGTTCCACCCAGTCAGAGGGATATAGCAGCTCAAGAAATTCAAAAGCTGCTCGAAAGTCATCCAAACAGTCCCACCAGACCAAGTAGGATCCAGAATTTACTCAAGATTCTATGATTCCAAATTTTTATCTTGGAAGACCTTATTCCTGGTAGCCATCACTTCAGCCAGGAGATTAGAAATGCAGGCTTTGTGTGTAAAGTGCCCATACATCATTTTTCATAGAGAGTATCCCTTAGGACTAACCCCCTCCTTTCTACCCAAAGTTGTCTCAGACTCAAATATTAACCAATCCATTGACCTGCCAGTTTTCTTCCCAAATATTTCAAAGGGGAATATTGTTTACATTTTTTGGATGTACACAGACATTTACATTTTTACTTAGAACAAAATCATTCAGAAAATCAGAACAATTGTTCCTGTCTTTTTCAGGTTCTCAACTAGGCAAACCAATTTCCAAAGTCACCATGTTGAAATGGTTGAGAGATTGCATCACCTTTGTTTATCATCAAAATAAAATGAGTGTATCAGCTAAAGTCAAGGCTCATTCTACCAGATCAATTTCCACTTCAGTGGCCTTTCATTCTAGAGCCTCCATGGATGACATTTGCACAGCAGCTACTTGGGCTATCCCTCATACCTTTATCACTCATTACAAATTTGATATGGTCTTCAGGGGAAGAGCATCCTTTAGCTCTGTGGTGCTCAGGAATATCCTTCCATAGGACCTCCCAGAACATAAAGTAGCTATCGACTCTGTCCCAACTGTCCTGAATGAATGAAGATTGACAACATCAGATAAAGAAGTTATGTTTGTATCATAATGTTCCATCTGTGTTGTCAATCTTCATTCATTCTTGACATCCCACCATTCTACCTCCTCCAAAGGCTCCTGGAGGTTCGGAACTAGTCCTGGCTCTGTAGTAGGGCAGTTGCTCAGACAAAGCTTCCGCTTTTTATTTCTATGGGCAAACTGGATCTGAAGAAAAGGGAAGAGAGGCACTATGGGTAGCCTTAGCTCGAGAGTTTCTGGCTGGCACAAGCGTGTTACAACAGCTGAGTCTGTTCAAGGATGGAACCGAAACCCAACTGTCAATAACGAATGAAGATCGATAACACAGATGGAACATTATGGTAAGAACATAACTTCTTTTTACATGAAAAGACTGAAAGCCCAGTCACTGTACTCTGTCATACAGGCTGCTGAGAGGTGACCTGTGCCTGGCCTACCAAGCAGTCTCTGACTCTGCCCTAATGGAAATGCTGCACACCTGCAAATCAAATGTGACAAGAGTCACTCACTCCAGGGATTTCAACTTAGCCTGTGACATTAACGAAACATTGTAGAAGCAGGTATATATCCCAGAGATTGCCACTCCTCTGGAATAAGCTCCGAATTCCTGTGAAGCAGAGCTCCTGAATTACACTATTTAAGAGCACCCTTGACAATTGGATGGGTGACCATCAATTCACCCTGGGGGGTGGCACATGTGTCCCTCATGGACAAGGGGTAGTTGGTGCTGATCATAGAATCGCTCTGCTAACAATGACCATCTAACTATGGTCAATTAGGGTACACAGGTTTTTTACTTGACTAGGCTTGTAAAGGCCCTAGGGTCATTAGCCTAGTAATCTTCTATGAACCTATTACTGTGCAGTGACTCCAAAGGCAGGCCTCATTTGGTACTTTGGTTCTTCAAAACCTACCTTTCCAAGTCTTTTCCTCTTAGGATCATAGGAGGTTACTAAGTTAATGACCCTAGGGCTGCAAGCCTAGCCAAGTTTTACCCTCATTTCCACTCTCAGGACCTATTGCCCCTGTCCAAGAGGGACACAGGTGGAACCCCAGGGGTGAACTTAGGGTTACCCATCAAATCATCCAGATTGCGTTTGAAGAGGGCCAATATGTTGCTCTGCTTGACATAAAGTGAGATGTACCAAAGGTGTGGTAACTTCTGGCAGACAAATCTGTCCCTCCCTCAGGTTCTATTAATGTCACATACTATATTAAGGACTTTAGAGCGAGTATCCCATGTACCATTTGACTTGTGGATAATCAACGTTTCCAATAAAGCAGGGTCAACGATTGCCTTGCATGCAAGCAGAGATTGCCTCTGAGTAGTCTGTATGAAACAGAATAAAGTGACAGTGATTTCAAACAATCCATATAGGACAGATGCTGAAGACCTTGAATTTACCTTGTGAGGAACATTTGTGGTCTCTCCAGTTGCTGTAGGTACTTGCAAAAGTACATACCAAAAGGGGCATTTAACTCAGTTATTGGCCTGATGAGGGAAGAGTACATGGAGGTTATAACTTCTTTTTTCAGGAGGCAATGCCCATACTTATGAGATGAGATCACTGTATAGTTTTTCAGATCTCTGCTGAAGGTGTTGGTTTTCCCATACCCACCCTCCCTATTCCTGTGTTGTTTAAATTTGGAGGTTTTTGCAGTTGCCCGCCCCCACTGCAGATTTGATCTGGGACACTCTCCCCAGTCCCATCTCTTTACCTCATTCTACCTAATAGACTCCTTCTGCATTGTTTTTAGTCATTTTTAATTTAATTGCATTTTTTAAACTGTTTGGTGTAACATTGCTACATACTCAGGTGTGCTAGCTTGCACTGCATTTGAATTGTTTTGACTGCTGTTTTAGCTACTTTTCTGTATATATTAAAAAAAAAAAAAATACCTTTCCTGTAACTAGTGTAGTCCAGATTCAGATATGCTGTATCCAGGACTGTGTGTAAGCTTCTGAGCACCCCCCCCCCCCCAAGCTGTCTGTGTTGGAGGGAAGCCTTCTAGCTTATCAGTGGGAGTAGTAAGCACTAGGTAACCTATCTACCACATAAGGAGTGGTTCTGGCCCAGAAATTGTAGTTATTGGCCATTTGGGCAGTTTTTCCATCTCTCTCAACTTCCTGATTTAAAAGCCCACATTTACACTTGTTTCCCCTCTTTCCTGTAACTAGTTTAGTCCAGATACAGATTCTTACTTTTAGCACTTGAATTTGCTTATTCATGATCAGCACTTGTTCAGAACTTGTAAGCACTAAATAACCTACTAATTACTACAGTACTCAACCTTCCTCATTACCTAGAGGAAAACAGTTTTGGTACTTACTTTCCTCACTTGCTTAGAGAAAAACAGCTCTTGTACTCACTTTCCTCACTTATCTAGAGGAAAATATATATATTTTTTTCAGGCATGTCCAAGGGTCAGCTCCCACTGTTCTCTCCTGTCTATCTGATGAATCTGGGCATCTTGAGGCAATGTAGAAGTTGCCTCATGTACACAGACAACCCTCTCCTCCTACCACTCAACACTACAACCTGTGAGAGATGCACTTATCTAGCCAAACTGGAGGTAAAGCTCTCTCCAACCAAGACTGAACTTGACAGTCAAGAGGAGAAGGTAAACACTTGCACCACACCACACACATCACATAGTCTCACTAAATCTACACCAACAAAATCCACACATAGAAACACAAAAACATTCACGGAGGCTCTCAATAATAATCTGCTCAAGCAACAGAGCCCTCCAAAGCAGAAATGCAAGCAACCTCCACCCCCCCAACACAACTCAAATGACACATAGCCCGCAGACTCACTGTGCCACTCAACCACAGCCAATAAGGCAAAACAATTTACCCAACACACTAGTCATAGGTGATTCTATAGTCAGGCACACTGATGTCCCACGCACCAGGCTAAACAAGGAGAAGGTTACTTTCAGCTGCCTGTCGGGTGCCACGATCCGCCACATAACCCACGCACTCAGGTCACTCCACAACAAGTACAAATATGACTCTGTCATTGTCCATGTTGGTGTAAATGACCTGAGACATACCTCCCTGGACTACATGAAAAGAGACATGGAAGAGCTCTCCGATCTTGTAGCCCAGGCAGGTATGACCCTAACTCTGAGTAGCATTCTGCCATCACCCAGAATGATGCCGAAGTACAAGGACAAAATGATTGACTAAGCTTCTGGTGCCATTCTAAAGGGATCCAGTATCTGTCTGCCTGGGATGACATGGTCGACAGACCATGATGCTTTGCCAGAGATGGCCTGCACCTGTCACCCCTGGTATTCCGGATACTGGCTAAGGTTCTTGCCACCCCTATAGTGCCTTTTTTAGGCAAGGTTCAAATGACAAATTCACCACCATAACAGGAACAGGCAAGCAAAAACTGAGGGTGATGCTACTCAATGCTAGAAGTCTAAATCTCAAAATGCACTCACTCGAGGCACTCCTTAAAATGGAGAACATCGATATCTGTGCAGTGATTGAGAACCAGGTCTCCAGCGAGCACCCCTGCACTACCAGGCTATAACTCATACCACACTTTTCGGCCATGTAACCTGGACCAGAACACCATAGGTGGAGGTGTGTCCATATTCATTAAGGATATCCACACCTCCGGGCTAGTTGCTCAGCATAATGCAGCCGAGGTTATCCAAGTGCAACTAACTCTGGGCAAAACTGCAATCCAAATTGTAGCTTGCTACAGATCACCCACCATGCCCCTGGATTCCCACTCCTCCTTTTTTGATGTACTAGAAAATATTAGGGTTCAACCAAACACCCTAATAATGGACAATTTCAACTACCCCACCATTAACTGGGAAAACTACTCGTTTACCAACTCCTTCACTCAACGCTTTCTGGAATTCATAAACTCCAATGCCCTGGATCAACTTATCCACACCCCCACCAGGGGCAACAGTATCCTAGATCTAGTCATTACCAATATGAGTGACCGGTGTTCCACACCTGAAGTCAACGCGTCATTGGTCCGATCCGGCCATAAGCTAATTACCCTAGATATCCACATCCTGCCTCCACCCCCCATTAAGGAAACCATGGTAAAAAAATTCTCAACATGCTTCTTAAGGCAGAAGTGGTGAACTTCATGACACACATGCAGATGGACAATACAGTTACAACTACTGAATCCTACACAATTGCACTTTATAAGCATTTACAAGAGTGCATGGATCGTGCTATCCCAAACAGAACCAAGACGCTATCCTCCAAAAAAAGGAAGCCAATCTGGTGGTCCCCTGCCATAAACAAACTGTACAACAGAAGGAAGAAACTCTTGCAAAAGAGAGTAAAATCCCACGAGTGGAGGAGCTTCCTGGTCAGCCTCAGTAAGAAGCTGCGATCCCTGATAAAATCCTCCAAAGCTAGTTATGAAAACAAAATCGCCACTGATTCTAAAGACAACCACAAAGCATTCTATAGCTATGTCAAGAATCTCAATGGCAACACTCAGATCTGCTCTGAGTTACAGCACAATGGCACTAAATATACAGACCCAACTGATATTGCCAACAACATACCCCCCTCTTACCCTCTAAAGAGCCCATCTGTATACCGGAAGAATGCAAAGTTCCTGTAATCACGGCTGCACAGGTAAAAACCACACTCTCCAAAGCCAAGAACACAGCATCCATGGGACCAGACAACATCCCAGGCTGCGTTCTACATGAACTACAGAGCGAACTGGCATCCCACCTAAGTACCATGTTCAGTCATAGCCACACCTCAAGCTTTGTGCCTGCTGAATGGTGCATAGCAACGGTTATCCCACTCCACAAGGGGGGAGCCACCACAGACCCCGGGAACTACCGCCCCATTAGCCTGACAAGCCTGGTCTGCAAGGCCATCGAACGTATCATCATTGAACTTATAAACAAAGACATTGGTAATCTCCAAACTCTGGATCCCACCCAGTTCGGGTTTGTAAAAGGCAGATCATGTCTCCTAAACCTGATAGACTTCTTTAAAGCAGTCACCAAAGCCGTAGACAAGGGTAAGGTGGTTCACACAGCCTATCTAGATCTTGCCAAGGCTTTCAACACCATCCCCCACTCTGGAATTATAGATAAACTCACTAAACTAGGTATAAATCCCTATGTCACAAGATGGGTTGCCAACTGGCTCACTGCCAGAACCCACACTGTGAAAGTAGCAGACTCCAAATCTGACTTCAGACCAGTGACAAGTAGAGTACCACAGGGTTCAGTCCTGGGTCCTCTCCTGTTTGGTATCTACTTGTCTGAAGTACAGGCTAACACAGAAGGTCTTTGGCTAACGAAGTTCGCAGATGACTGCAAACTAGGAGCCATAATCGAAACTCCTAACGATGTGGACATCCTACAAAAGGGCCTCACTGAGACAGATGCCTGGTGTCAAAGCCATGGCCTCAAGCTGAATGCTAAAAAGTGCATTGTCATCCCCTTTGGTAAAAACTCTGTACCCATTAACTACAACATAGGCGGTAATATACTTAACACTGAAAGTGTGATAAGAGACCTTGAGACACAGGTGGACAGTAGTCTCTCCTTTAATAATCACATCACCACCGTAGTCAGGAAATCCTTATACGTGGCACACCTCATCACAAAAGGTTTCTCATCCAGAAAAAAAAAGTGGTCATTGTTCCCCTCTACTCATCACTCATTAGACCCATTATAGAGTACAACGCCCCTTTTGGTATGTACCTCACAAGACATGTACAACAACTGGAAAGGCCGCAGAAATAACTCACAAAGAGGATTACCAGCCTCAAACAGATGCCCTACGTAGACAGTCTCAAAAAACTCCAGCTTTACTCCATCACATATTGCCTACTCAGAGGTGATCTCTGCCTAACATACAAAGCTATGTCAAACCCAGAGCTGTTGAACATGCTCCACTTAAAGAAATCCCAATCCCTCTGAGCTACACGCTCTAGGGACCTAAACCTTGTCACCACAATAAACAGAACATGCCAGAGGGATAGATTCCTGTCCCAGAGACTTCCCATACTCTGGAATAAACTATCTATCTATATCAAACAAAGCTCCTCATTAGCACTCTTCAAGAAAAATCTTGATGATTGGATATGAAATAGGAAATTCACCCCGGGGAACACCTCTGTGGCTCTGCTCTACAGTGGCACAGGAAAATAATTTTCTTGGGTGGCAAAAACCAGGGTACCTTTTTGGCTGGGCTTGTATAGGCCCCAGGGCCGATAGCCTAGTACCTGCCTATGAGCAATATAGAATGCCTTTCTTACCATTGTGGAGACATGGGGATCAAAGGTAAGGTTGCTGTCAACCTGTGTAGCCAGCTCTCTCACCACTGAGTGCGTACTTAGGGTGGTGTTATTGATGTGGTAGTTAGCAGGAACATTGCCCTTACAGAAAGGAATAATACATTTTTTGCATTGTGTTTAAGGTCATGACTTTGGCACCAACCATCTGTTTGTGTAAGGCCCTCTTGTAGGATGTTAACATCATACAGGAGATTCTATGACAGCCCCCAGTTTGCAGTCATTAGCAAACTTTGTCAGCCATAGACCTTTAATTTTAGCTTGTACTTCGGTGAAATAGATTCCAAGCAGTAGGTCCCAGGACTGATCCCCGTGGAGCACCACTGGTTACAGGTCTGCTGTTGTAGGTGGATTCCCCTATTTTGACTATAAGTGTTCTATCAGTGAACCATTTAGCAACCCATCTAATGATATAAGGGTTGATACCTAGCTGGGTGAATTTTTTAGTGATGCTTGAGATAGTGTCAAAGGACTTGCCTAAGTCTATGGTTGGAGCAATTTATACCAAAGGGATCATTTATATTCTATTATGTGTCTACTAATAGGAGATAATAGTTTTGATATCTCCTTGGTGTTCAACTAGTCTACATAGAAGGATTTCCTTACAACAGTAAATACATGATGGTTGAGAGAGTTCATTTTTTGCAAAAGTCCACAGGCCCCTAATGACTCTGTTTTAAGGAGTGTCATGTATGTAATAGCTGTGTGGGTGCTCCTGGTTCCCAAAGAACATACTCCATTTCTTTGCTTTAAGGTGCTTGCCAGTTTTTTTTTTTTTCATCATAGTATGCTTAAACGTTTAAGTAAATATTTATCTTCTAAGCTGGACTTTAACAGCAGACCTCCTAGCTTTTGTACTTGACTATGTTTTTCTATTTGTTGCTTTTCCCTTTCCTAGGAGTCTAGTCACTACTACATAATGCAGACTCGTATTAGGCAAGATGCTCGAACCCCTGATAAGATGAAGAGAAATCATTCCTTGTTAGGGGACAGTAAGCTGTCCATTGAAGAGAAAAAGAGGAAAATCATCAGGAACCTACGTAAACTAGAAACGCTTGGAGTCGTCTCTCCCGATAACCAGTATCAAGATATCATTAATGAAATTGCGAAGGTACCAGTGTACATCAGATGCATTTTTTGTATGTTCTTTGTGAACGTAAAGAAAAATAAATGTATATTTCTTGCACATGTGCATCATGAGTGTTTTCATGTTAGTGAAAGATGACTCACCCCTGGAGTTAAAATACTGCTGATGTTTTATAGCTTTGTTTTTTATGGTTGAACTCTCAACATATAATTTGTTTTCACTAAAATCTATAATGGTATTGAACATTTCTTTCAGCTTTATGAAATGTTTGCTTGTGAGATCAAATGGTCATTAATCTGATCTGCATACACTGATGAGCAGTTTGAAATGCTTATTAATGGGGTGTGTGCCCAAGGTCTTTGTGTTTAATAATATAATACTTATGACTATGGGCTCAACCCTGCAGTTGTCTAAGTTACTGGTAACAAATAGCTGACACATTAGACACACTGCATACCAACATTTGTTTGACAGTCAAGAAGTTGATTCTTGACCTCTATGTAAAGAATGTATAAGGAATAAGTTATGGTCAGAGAGACCATGTCATAATTTTTAGTATGTAAACTTTATCTGCTCTAATGTATTATTGCTTACAGGGGGAAATATAGTGTATGAGCGCAAACTGTTTCACAGTTTTGAAAGATGTAAAACGTAAGCAGCTGCCAGAATCTAAGTGTCCGTGACTTTATACATGTCCTGCTTCATGCTGCCACACTATTTTTATGCACGCATGTGTGCCCCTGTACGTGTGCATGCATGCATGACTGTATCAAATGTATAAATGCTTATTTTAGTTTTTTGATGGGAACAGTAGTAGGCAGGGGATCATGGGGACCATAGGATGCCAACCCATATATACCTTTAAGTAGGCAAACTTAAAAGTTCTTCTCCCTTTTTAAACCTATAATACTGTGCTTACTGCCCAATGCTGGCCTGCACTGGATGCTGTTATGCTTTGGTGTGAAACTAGAGCTTAACAGTGCTTTGAGGTGCTTAACTGAACTTTTACATACACTTGTATCATAAAGATAGTTAATAAAGTTACATCAAAACAGATACACAAGTGGATGAACAAAGAAATAATCCACCAGGTGATACGTGGTCTACTTCTGGTGGATTATTTCATGCTTAATAAAGTTGACTTACCCAAATAATCACAGTGCACCTTATACAAGTTTGTATTGTGAAAGGAAAACATTTTAGTTTGTGCAGTGAGAGAGGTACAACTCCAGAAATCATTGCTACCATTCTGTCCCATCATTGGGCTGCAGCCTTGTTCATGTCTTTACAAAATGTCCTCATGGAAGTTAAACAGAAGCTATAAATCGAGTACAAGTCTTGCTCAGTGAGCTTATATTAATTTGGTTGTGAAGCAAGAATTAACACGTACTTCATTTTTAATTGAAAGTTGAAAGCTCATACCTCCTTATGTTTAAACCCGAGGTTCTGATTTGTGTATGTTAATACTCATTTCACAATCAGATTATAACAGCTAACATAGTGGAATTATGGTCGAGTCTGCAGTCCTAACCAGATTGGGTTTGAAACATGGAAGTCAAGAAATTCACCCCGGGAGGTGCCTTGATGCCCATGTCAAGAACACACAACTTGGCTGCGATCAAAGAGGCCTGGTTATAATTCTGTGTAGTACATGGAGTTTTAGCTGCTGTGATGGTGCTACTAGTTAAAAGAAAAACTTGCAAGCTCGTGAGTGTTGTACATCTTTGAAAGCAGTAAAATACTTAGCAGTACCACATGAACAGCAGCCAGAAGCTAAATGCCCCACTGATGAACAGACTGCTTTAAAAGCTGTTCTGTGATTGCAACGTACATAATGGCTTTTAAGATGTTACAACTTCTTACCACTGTTGTGTGGCGGCAAGCACTGGCCACAGTTGAGCTCCAGCATGAGGTTTGAATTTAATAGCACTTTGAGTTGCTTAACAAAGTTTAAACACCTTTCTTGTATCTGAAAGGTGCATTTTTCCCTAATTCATTGAATAATTGTGGCACTCCATGTACTATAGCGAGATTATTCTCTATATTTCCAGCTACTTTTTAATTATATGACGAAAGTTGTGCCTAGAATAAAAGTGGATATTAGTGGTTATGGAACTTGCTAAAGTGGTGCTTTCCTTTCGTGGTGTGAGCTATTTTTATTTAGTTCTTAATAACTTCAGTCATTTCATAAACTGGTAAAAACATGTGACACTTCAGATGATACGCAAGTCTTGAAAAGTCTAGGTTTTCTTTAAATTAATTTCCCCATCTTCTGTATAGGGTGTTATGATTACTCACTGACCTTTAGCTCAAGGGAAATGACCAAGAATCTATTAAAAAGAAAATTCTGTTGTATTTCTAGAACTTTTTTAATGATTGCTATTTTGTTGTTGTTATCCT
The DNA here is from genome assembly GCF_019279795.1 of Protopterus annectens. Classification (NCBI taxonomy): domain Eukaryota; kingdom Metazoa; phylum Chordata; order Ceratodontiformes; family Protopteridae; genus Protopterus; species Protopterus annectens. The sequence goes on from NC_056741.1 coordinate 280,974,476, forward strand.
TACTACTGTTGTTGTTTCTACTACTAGTTTAACAAGCCACTTAGGAACATGTGCTTCTTTCCAGAGGTGACCCCACAGCACTGTCTAGATAACTGGCCTGCTCATTGTCACTGTAGTCTAATAAAAACTGAGGGAATCAAAGCCAAGACTACAGGCTGACTTTCATTAGATGCTCGTAGCCTCTATTCTCTGCACAAAACCGTCAAGATTTTTGCAAGGATAACATTGGGATTAGTGTCTTCTAGCAGTAGGGCAGCTTAGTCGTTGTCTTCAGTCAACAAACTAAGATAGCCCGTAAAAAGCAAACCTGAAGCAGCCATACATCTGATAAAGGGGTCTCTCCATCTTGCATTTAGTTTTTTTCACTGGTTTTATGGCTGCAGTTTGACCTTCAGAAGTTTACCCAGTTTCATTGACCAATTTCCCCACTGATGTAGATGCTGAATCTTCTGTACTTGCGGAAGGCAAGGTATTTCAAAAATGTTTCACATGTCATGCCTTCCTTGTTTGAGGAGCAGACTACATGAGCAGGAGGTCCAGCCTTAATGCATTTATTAAAGAATGAAGGGAGTGCTATAGAATCACTTGTTTTCTCTCCTATTGCAGAACATGGGATGGAACACTCCACAGGTAAGGAACTAGCACTTCCAAACATCTTTCAGGAGGAACTTTCTGCAAATGCTTACCTTAGGATGCACCATGGTACTTGGAGATGTGGGCGATGCTTAGTTAAATAACATCCTGATGGAGTTGTCAGTTAAGTGTTTGGCCTGTTTTTAATTCTGTACTTTTTGAACATTAAAAACTTTAAGAAGGTTGAAGTATACATATTGAAACTCTAATGGCTATTACTGACTTAATGTCAGTGAAAAAAATCCACACACATCCAGCCAAGGGGGCTGCACCCCCTGCTTTACACAGATTTGAGCGCCTTGCAGTCCTTTTGGGGGGCATGCCCCCCCCCCCCATGGACGCTGCACCATTTTTTGTTTTTTGTAATTTCATCTTCTTCAGAACTTCATCTCCAAGAATATTTCTTTCTTGAAAAATAAGTGTTCTGGTATTATAGGGTTGACTGGCACACCAGGCGCAGGGCTTGCTGCTGTGCATCCTGGTGTGTCGCAACATAAACCATCGCTGAACTTTCTCCCTGTGTTTCCTGATATGAAATCGTTAAAATAGGAAAACGTATTCTGCAAGAATAAATATAATAATGTCAATTTTTTAACTAATTTATTATTGAACTTATTCAGCACATTATTTGAATACAGTACTTTGTTTTGTAGCCACCAAATAATCCACTTAAAATAACCTGAAAAGGTACAATGACTACTTACTAGAAAAATCAAAGGGTTGGAATGCCTGAAGCAGTTCTGTTTGAAAGTTTATGCTTGGACTGTATAACTAATGGAGCTAACACTAGATGGAGGAACATATACTGAAAATAAATATCAATAATACAAAAGAGAATGACATATTGCATAATACATTCCAACATTATGGAATAAGCTTCCGTATCCTTAACATCCAAGTACATCATTCAAACTTCTTGAAGGCTGGTAGGTCATAAGCTTGACAATCAAAACTATTAATGAACCACTGAACATGTAAAGAAAAAAAACAGTGAAGACAGTCAGACTTTCTGGAATTCCCATGCTTCCTCTCCAGATCTACTTCAAAGTGGTCAACTTCTAATTCCACTGCTAATGGCTTTTTTTGGTACTCTGTTGTATGGCATGCAACCATTTCCAGTTATTAGTCATACTCTGCCCTTGAAAAGTGCACACATAAGGCAGCTTTATGTTGTCACCTCCCTTTTGTCTAGTGAAATGAGTCATCCCCATCACTGGCCAACAAGACCTTATGTAGTACAACCACAGTAGACATTAGAAAAGGAGCCCTATAGTATCTTGCCCTATGATTGAGCATCCAAAACATGGTTATGCCCACCTGCCCACAGAGTGGTCCTTTGAGGGTCCTGGCATAGGCTTGATGGCTTCATCTTCTCCCTAGGTCTCCCTCAGTCTTGTGAGGCTTATTGACAAAAGCCAAGGAGACTGCACCTTTAGAGCCTGCTATACACATTGGATGGCCATTAGCACTGATGTCTGGTGGGAATCTGTCCTTCTTATAGAACTGTACTAAAATGTGAGTCAATAACAAGCATAAAATGCTGAATAAAACTTTAGACCCAGTTCGAGCTTCAGCAAGCTTTTTTGCACCACTGGGACCTTAACGCCCCACTCCACACTGGTACAGTCAATCTCGCGTGTATGCAGACAGCAGGTTGTCCAACTCTGGAGTTAGTGCTAGGGAGTCTTCCTTCTCTCTCACTGTCTTGTGACTGGCTGAGTAAAAAGGTAAGGGTACTGAGTGACTCCTTTATTATTAGCTTCCATCTGACAATTCCCCCCTCCTTTGTTGAAACTTTCAGGCAACTGATATATTTTCAGACTTTATGATGCTCAATTGCTCCATTATAGCTATGAAAGAACAATATGAAGAACCTTGAGTCATCCTCAGTTATGAAGTTTGCCCCCAGAGATGTCATCTGTGCAGCTTAGATGCATCTAGATTCAGCGTTCTTAGTACCTAAGAAAGTTGATGTCCTTTTGAAGCCTCTAGCAGAATGGAGCAGCATCCTCACCAAGTTTGACATTGACCTCTTCATTCCAAAATAGACCACTACACCTTTTCATCTTCTACTTGAGAGAGTTAAAGGGTTTAAATAGGGATGTTTTCCTCTGCCATATTGGGACACAAGGTCCCTTACATTTGTCTCTCTTGTCCAAGTTTCATTCATTCCTGATTCTGTGATAAGGGAGGCTAGTTTATCATGGCTTCAACAATTGGATTTCATGGAAGCTGATGTGATTTTGATTGTGATGATGCTGTGGCAAGGACAGCAGGCTGATTACTGCGTGTGCACAGAATGTCATGACCCTGGCTAATCAGTTCCATCATGGAGCCTTAAGTGGGTTCATATCGCGTGATCGAAAATTGTAAACGGCGAAAGTGTATTGAGCGAACCCGATTGGTCAAAACGTCCCACGCGTAACACGGAAATCGCCGTAGGGAATATTTTCCCCTTATTTCAATGCAGTGCGATCTCTGAGTAGGAATATTTAAGTAGTGGGGGTGTGGGGGGTGCAGCCCCCCACATGGGGGGGGTGCAGGGGGGCTTGCCCCCCCTACATACAGTGTTTAGGTAAGTATAGTTTTTATTTTTTTATTATATTTCGAAATTTCTTCAACATCGCTCATATGGTGTCGACCATATGGTGTTCGATGTTTGAAACTTTCAAAAATATAATATAGACCCGCCTTAAGTTCATATTAGAGCAACTCATTCAACTCCCCTTACCAGCCTGCTTGAGAACTGAACTGAAATTCCTCTCTTGCAAAACTGTTTTTCTGGTGGCCATTATCTCTGCTAAACGTATGTCCAAGCTGCATGCCCTGTGCGTCAGTTCTCTGTATGTTGTTCCTCACGAGGATAGAGTAGTGCTGTGCACCAGCCCTTCCTTTGTGTCCATGATGGATGCTGATTCTAACCTAGGTATAACAGTTAATTTCCTGTTTTTCTTTCTAAATATTCAAATCATGGTGATCATCTTTAGAACTGCTTGGATGTGCACAGATGGTTATGCTTTTACCTTTGTTAAATTGAAGAATTAAAACTGATAAAAAAAATTATTACTGTCTTCATCACCTTTCAACTGGGTACTAAGGTGTCTAAAATCACACTGTCTAGTTGGCTTTTAGACTCTAGTTGTTTTCTGTCAAAAGCAAGGTCAATATTTACTTATCAGACAAAAAATCACACACCACCAGTGCAGTAACCATTTCCCTAGCATTTTCCCACAATATGAGTATTGATGTTATCTTCATCTGCTATTTGGACTTCAGTGAATACCACTGGAAAACACTACAGGCTAAATGCCCTGAGGTCTCAAGCAGCATTTGGACCACACAAGTTGTTTAGTAAGGTCTTATTAGTAGAGGAGGATGAACCAGGGCAGTGCAGTGATGCAGCAGTTAATGCTGTAGCCTCACAGCAAGTGATTTTCTAGTTTGATTCTCGGCTGGGGTGCCTTCTGTGTGGAGTCTGCATGTTCTCCCTGCATTCGCGTAGGTTTCCTCTAGGTGCTCCATTTTCCTCCCACATTCCAAAGACATGCATCTGGAACATTTCTTCCTGGGCCTCCACTGAAAATAGGCTCTGTCCTAGTCCGATTTTCCTGTTCAACAAATAAATAAATAAATAAATAAACAAACCAACCAGACCAAGTCAGATAAAAAAAAAAAAAAAGATGTACTCCCCATAATGATAAATCTACCCAGGCACTGTTCATCTTCCTAGCCTGGTGAGGATATGAATCAGTGTTTGGACAGTGCATTTGGTCTGTTGCTGCAAGTGTTTCAAGTGGACTTGAATATATATATCTGGCGATGCAGAGGCATGCTAGGAATTACTTGTAAGGAGGAAGAGTTTGAGCATGAGAATGTTGTTAGTAGTGCAGTGGTGGCTGAAAGTCTGTGTTAAAGTTTGGTGGAGTATGACCCACAGCCTTGTAGATATATTTTTATGGTAAACACGTACTTTTTGTTTCTTCGTAAGGTATTTGTATAAGAAGCTACTACTTATTCTGCAACCTCACTCCTATAAATGGTACATGAAATTAAACCTCTTCTACAGAGCATATTCCAAATAAGGCTGCACTTTAAATTGAAAGTGCTAAGGATTTAGTGAATTTCAACGTTTCGGACACATCTTTCAGGGCTGCACCATTGCCTGCTGTAGGTATGGGAGAACCAAACCTTTAGGTGCAGGGGAAGTCAGAGGTGCAGAATCTGTTGCCAATGCTGATACTTTCCCCCAGGGGATTCTGTCACAAGTGTAGTGTATTCCAAAAAGAGACATAAGTCATAACAGATGATGAGATAGCAGTCTCTTGCTAGGTTTTCACCTGAGATGATGCCATTTGCTAGATCCATTGTTCAGGCAATTGACTATGATGTGCATACCGGGGTTATGAGTAATGCCAATACTGCGACCACTAATAAAGGATCTTCCTTTTGAAGGAGATTCTGTGTCTGAGGACTCTGAGCTGTATGAGTCAGATCAGTCAGGTTCCTGTGATGATGAACAGGTACTCAAACTGTTTTCTTTTCCCCCTAGTGTTGACTAGATTTAGGAGTTCTCCGGCTGCTCCTAAGATTAATAGGATTTATGATCTCTTGCTGGATGAAGCCCCAGACATTAAGATCTTTCCTCCATTAATCCCAGAGTTGGAGGATGTCTTCAAGAAAGCTTATCGTTTCCCTCTCTTTTTCAGGCTTTGTCTAAGGCGATGTTAAGAAATTTAGGGTGTGCTCAGTCTTGCTTGGTCTCCAAGCCCCTTTGTCTGCTGACCCTGCTTCGGTGTCCCCACTGACTTTTGCTAGTAAGAAGACCATGCCTTCTTTTAACCCGGTCCTTCAAGATAAACTAGGCAAGTGGCTAGAATCTCAGGGAAAGAAGGTGGTGCAGTCCTGCACAGTAGATTTTAGTGTGTAACTACCACTAGTTTATGTGGAAGTTTGTGTTGAGATGCATGTACGGTTTAGGCGAGGTTGCTGCATCCTTGCCTGCAGAGCAAAAGGCCTATGTTAGATGTTGTCTTCAGTGTTTCTGAGATGCCAGAACATGCCCTGGGAAGGGACTGATACTATTTCTAGAAATGTGGGAAGGGACTGATACTATTTCTAGAAATGCAGCACTGTCAGTGGTGATTAGGAGGTATGCTTGATTGCAAAAAATGAGGTTTTGAATGCTCCTCTTGCATCTCATTGTGTTTTTGGTACAGCAGCTAATTGGATCCTTAAACACTGAGATTACAGAAGCTTAATGCAAGGAGTATTGATGTTCCATATTTTCATAGGTTCATAGGCTGCTACTAGGCTATCAGCCCTAGGGCCTATACAAGCCTAGCCATAACAATTCCCTGGCTATTTCTTCCCACATTATTTATTTTCCTGGACCCCTGTCTAGCATGGCGACTGACGTGATCCCTGGGGTCAATTTCCTTTCTCCCATCCAATCGTCAAGGTTCCTCTTGAAGAGGTCCAAAGAGGCACTCTGCTTGACATGTATGGGCAATCTATTCCAGAGTCTGGGGAGTCTCTGGGTCAGGAACCTATCCCTCCAGCATGTTTTGTTTATTGTGATGACAAGGTTTAGATCCCTGAATCATGTAGCTCTGAGGGATTTGGATTTCTTTAAGCGTAGCATGTCCAACAGCTCTGGGTTTGACATGGCCTTGTATGTTAAGCAGAGATCGCCTCTGAGTAGACGATATGCGACAGAGTATAGCTGGATTTTTTTAAGGCGGTCAGCATAGGGCATCTGCTTTAGGCCTGTGATTCTTTTAGTGAGGTATTTCTGAGGCCTTTCCAGTTGTTGCAGATGTCTTGAGAGGTACATACCAAATGGGGCGTTGTATTCTATAATGGGTCTAATGAGGGATGAGTACAGTGGGACAATGACCTCCTTTTTTCTGGATGAAAAGCCCTTCGTGATGAGGTGTGCCACATAGAAGGATTTCCTGACTGTTGTGGCGATGTGGTTATCGAAGGTGAGACCACTGTCCACCTGTGTCCCTAAGTCTCTTATCACACTTTCTGTGTTTAGTATACTGCCACCTATATGGTAATTCATGGATACATGTTTTTTCCCAAAGGGGATAACAATACATTTCTTGGCATTGAGCTTGAGCCCATGGCTCTGGCACCAAGCATCTGTTTCTGTAAGGCCCTTTTGTAGAGTATCCACATCATTTGGGAATTCAATAATGGCTCCCAGTTTGCAGTCGTTTGCAAACTTTGTTAGCCAGAGTCCCTTAGTGTTGACCCGTACTTCAGAGAAGTAGATGCCAAACAAGAGTGGCCCCAGGACTGAACCCTGAGGTACTCCACTTGTCACTTGTCTGGAGCTGGATTTGGAGTTGGCTACTTTTACAGTGTGGGTTCTATCAGTAAGCCATTTAGCAACCCATTGGGTGACATAGGGATTAATGCCCAACTTAGTAAGTTTATCTATGATTCCAGAGTTGGGGATGGTGTCAAAGGCCTTGGCAAGGTCTAGATAGGCTGTGTGGACCACCTTACCCTTGTCCATGGCTCTGGAGACTGATTCAAAGAAGTCAATCACGTTCAGGAATCAAGATCGGCCCTTCACAAACCCAAACTAGGTGGGGTCCAGTGTTTGAATGTTGCCAATGTCTTTGTTTATAAGTTCCATGATAATACGCTCCATGGCCTTGCAGATAAGGCTTGTCAGACTGATGGGATGGTAGTTTCCGGGATCCAAGGTGGATCCCCCCTTGTGGATTGGGATAACTGTAGCTCTGCGCCACTCAGTGGGCATGAAACCTGAGGTGAGGCTATGATTAAACATGCCACTTAGGTGAGGTGCCAGTTCATATTGTAGTTCATGTAGTACACAGCCCGGGATGTCATCTGGTCCCATGGATGCTGTATTCTTGGCTTTAGAGAGTGCGTTTTGTACCTGTGTGGCCGTTATTACTGGAATTTGGCAATCTTCCGGTATTGAGATGGGCCATTTAGAGGGTGAGAGGGGTGAAGTTGGCACTGAATCGATCTGCCAGGATATTGGCAATATCCTTCTGATCAGTATATTTAATGCCATTCTGTTTTAGCTCAGAGCAGATCTGAGCATTGCCATTTAGATTCTTGACATAGTTATAGAATGCTTTGGGTTGTCTTTGGAATCTTTGGCAATTTTATTTTCGTAACTAGCTTTGGAGGATTTTATGAGGCATCTCAGTTTCTTACTGAGGCTAGTAAGGGAGTTTTTTGCATCCTGGGATTTTCCTCTTTTCTGCAAAAGTTTCTTCCTTTTGTTGTAAAGTTTGTTTATGGCAGGGGACCACCAGATTGGCTTCCTTTTTTTGGATGAGAGCATTTTGGTTCTATTTGGGATGGCATGATTCATGCATGAGTGAATGTGCTCGTACAGTGCCTTACTGTAGGATTCAGCAGTTGAACTTTCAGTTCCCGTCTGCATGGGTGTCATGAAGTTTGTCACTTCTGACTTGAGTAGCATGAAGTTGGCTTTGGAGAAGTTTTTTATGGTGGTTTCTTTACTGGGGGGGTGGGGGTGGGATGTGGATGTTAAGGGTGATTAGCTTATGGTCAGACCTGACTAACAAGGGGGTGACCATAGATATGGAGCATTGACTTCCCATGTTGGTAATGACCAGGTCTAGGATATTGGAGTCCCTGGTGGGACTATGGATTAGTTGATCCAGGGCATTGGAATTTATGAATTCCAAGAACCGTTGTGCAAAGGTGTTGGGACATGAGTAGTTTTCCCAGTTAATGGCAGGGTAGTTAAAATCACCCAGTATTAGGGTGTTTGGTTCTATCTTAATATTTTCCAGCATGTTTAGAAAGGTGTAGTGAGAATCTTGGGGTATGGTGGGGGATCTGTAGCAAGCTACAATTTGGATTGCAGTCTTACCTAGTGTTAGTTGCACTTGGAGAATTTCAGACACTGATAAAATAGGAATCATTTTCACTTGGTTCAGAGCCTGTTTCTTTCTCATTGTACAATGCATGAAGTTCTATTGAATCACTGGCCATGGCCATGAACCAAGTGAAAATGATTCCTATTTTATCATTTGTAACACACAAAATTTTTTATTTTTATTTTATTTTATTTTACATTTGTTGACCGGGCTAGTCTAACTGGATATATGTCCTTTTTCAGTAGAGGCCGGGGAGAAAAGCTCCAGGTTATAATACATAGAACATACATAGTTCATAATAACAGGCTGTATAGGGTTATGATAAGCAAAGAAACAATAAGCATGAGTAGCAATTATGAAAAAACAAAATAGTCAAAAAATGTTTTTTTTTTTTTTTTTTTTTTTTTTTTGTGTGTGTGAAGTAAAATATTATGAAGGTGGCGAAATATAAAGGAAAGGATAAAGAGAGATAGCTGTGAAGAAAAGATAGGACAGATATCAAAGATAGAACAGGATGAGTAGAGGAGTACATAGTTTTCTAACAGCTTTAAAAGTTGTTTTAAGAAGGAGTGGTGAGAGAAAAATACCTAAGAAGAGAGGAGAGAAAGTTAAGATGAGTGAGTGCTGTTCACGGGGTAAGTTCCATGTCTTAATGTATAGTTGTGGAACTTAGGAAAACAAGCTATTGGGGAGTTGAGTAGAGAAGGGGAGAGGGAAGGTGAGATAGGAGATAGATGAGCAGGCTAGTCTGGGTTTCTACAGGAGGTAAAGCCAATTATTATTAAGGTAGTTGGGTAGAGAAGGGGAGAGGAAAAGAGAGATAAGAGACAGATGAGCAGGCTAGTCTGGGTTTATACATGGGCAGAGCCATTTATTATTAAGGTACAGTTTGATATTTTTCTTGAAGAGAGTAGGAGAAGTCAGGGATGTAATATCAGCGGGTAGATTGTTCCAGTGTTTCCCAACAGAGTTGGAGAATAAGCAATCTCCAGCAGAGTTATTGGGTATAGCCCTTTTTATCAGTAGTTTATTAGAGGAGCGTAGATGTTTCAGGTTGTAGTACGGGGTAATGAGGCTAGTGAGTATAGGAGTTTTGGTAGGTTGGTACAGGGTTTTGTGGGTTATAATAAGTTGTTGTAGTTTGATCTGATTAGGAAGTTCAAGCCAGCCAAGTTGTTTTAGGTTAGTGCAGTGATGGGTCCTAAAAGGAGATCCAGTTGCAAATCTAGCTATGTTGTTGTAGGATGCAACTAGTTTATTTAGGTTTTTTTTTTTTGACAGGTTGGTGTAGATGGGACATGCGTAGAGTAGAGATTAGATGGGTCTTGGCTAGGGTGATTCTTGTAGCTGGGGTAAGAAATGGTTTTATTCTATATAGGGTTCCTATTTTTTTGTATACAGTTTTTATAGTAGAGTTAATGTGATTTTCAAAATTGAGTTTATTGTCAATTGTAATACCTAGCAGTTTTGTGGAGGTATCTGGAGTGATACTGATATTATTGTTGGAGGTAAGAGAGAACTGTAGGGGGTTGGGTTGCATGTTGGTGAGAAGAGTAGAAGTTTTGTTTTCTTTGGGTTGAGTAGGAGGCAGCGTTGGGAGAACCATTGTTCAACTGTGTTAAAGGCTTTTTGTGTAAGGGACTGAAGTTCAGCCTGAGAGGTAGCTGTGCAGATAATAGTGGAGTCATCTGCATATTGGATGCATATAGAGAAAGGGATAGCAGTTTGGAGGTCATTGATGAAGATGGAAAGAAGAAGAGGACCTAAGACTGAGCCTTGTGGGCCACCTAGGGAAATAGGAAGGTGGTTGGATAGTGAGTTTTTCCAGATTACAGCTTGTTGACGGTTTTCGAGGTAAGATTTAAACCAAGTTATACTATTAGGATCAAGTGAGAGAGACTTGAGAATATGTAGAAGCATTTTGTGGTTCACCATGTCAAAGGCTTTGGATAAGTCAATAAATAGAGCAGAAGAAAGGCTGTTTGAATTGCGGTTAGTGTTAATGGTGTTTGTGAAGGAAATCAGAGCAGTGGTGGTACTGTGGGATGGTCTAAAGCCATGTTGACAGTCAGTAAGTAGGTTGTTATGGATAAGATGGTTTAGGAATTGTTTGTGGATACATTTTTCTAAAATTTTGGCAAGAGGAGATAATAAGGCAATGGGACGATAGTTGGATAGATCTATAGAGTTACCCCCTTTGTGTAGTGGGATGATGTGTGATACTTTCCAGATATCAGGGACTGTTCCTTCATTGATGGATCTATTTATTAGTATAGAGATAGGGTAAGCAATAGCTTTGGCTCCAATTTGTAGAAACTCGGCAGGGAGTTTGTCTTGAGAGGGTGTGGAGGGTTTTAGTTTTTGAAGTAGTGATGAAATATGTGATGTAGGGATGGGAAGGAAGTGAAATGATGGGGGTATATTTTTAGAGAAGGGATTTAGATTTGAGGTGTTGGGAGATAGGTGACTAGCCAGGTTTTGTATAGTATCTGTGAAGTAGGAATTAAAGGCATTAGCTATTTGTACAGGGTTATCAGGATTTGAGTCCTGTGGGTTAGGTGTGATTGATTGGCCTGGGGATAGAAGATTATTAATGGTGGACCAAAACATTTTAGGTACCTTATTGGATATTTGTTGAAGATGAAGGTAGTAGTTTTGTTTATCAGAAAGTATAGCTTTTTTTGTTTTGTTCCTACATTCACGAAAGGTTTGATGGTCAGCATGTTTTTTGGAAGTACGCCATTTAGCCCAGAATTTGTTTCTGGTTATGATTAGTTGCTTAGTGTTGTTGCTAAGCCAGTGGGCGGGCTTGGTTTTGGTTCTAATCTTGCAAATAGGTGCATGCTGGTCTAAGATAGATATGAATAAGGAGTTGAAGTATTGTACAGCCTCATTGAGAGGTAGTGACTTTAGTGGAGTCCAGTTACAGTGATATAGTTGCGAGAGAAAGAGCTCTGACTTAAAAAAAATTTCTGTGCGAAATGTGTGGGAGGAGGTCGGAAAAATGATGCTGTTTTATTTCTACTAACATAGGTTAACAGGTGATCACTTAGATCACCTGGAAGGGTGCCTGCAGAGTAGGTTTGTTGGGGAGTATTAACAAGAATCAAGTCCAAGATGGTGTCTTTATTGTTGTTTGTGTTAATTCTGGTTGGGTTTGAAATAAGTTGAGTAAAGCCATGGAGATTTATTATGGGAGGTGGGGTTAGACTGGTTACAGTGATTCCAATCAATATTTAGGTCCCAGAGTATTATTGTTTCTTGTGGGTTATTGGACACTAGCCAATTGAGAATGTTCTCAAATGTTAATGTTATTTCTTGGGGGGAGATAAGTACAAATGATATAGATGGCTTTACTTTTATTTACTTGAAGTTTAGAGCATACAAGTTCGGCATTATTATTTAAGGGGAGGTTCAGGTTAATTGTGTTGATTTGTAGGTGTGTGTTGTAGAGAATAGCTTCTCCTCCTCCCTTTTTGGATGTGCGGTCTAGTCTGATTATATTATAGCCTGGTGGGGTAATTTCACAGTCTTTAATAATGGGTTTTAGCCAAGTTTCAGATAGGCAGAAGATATCAAATTGGTTGACATCAAGGAGTGCATGTAGTTGTGCAATTTTGTTACAAACACTACGTATATTTAGGTGAGCTATGGTAAGAGGGTTGGTAAATTTGTATGAAGGTATAGTATTAGGGCAGGCATTGTCTTCAGTAGTTAAGGTCTGGGTGTGCTGTGGTCCTGGGTTAGCATGAATATCTCCATCTAAAAGTATGTTGTGCATTATTTGATGTTTGGGTTTAAGGTATAAGAGTAAGTGGCAGGCAAGTTTTTTAGTTTTCAGGTTGTAAATGTTTATATGAATTAGTCTGTGATATTTAGCTGGGGAGTATTTGGAGGTGGAGATGGGATTTTGGAATGTCACAGAAGAAGAAGAGATAGGGGATGAGGTTTGAGAGGAAGGGAGTATGGAAATGGAGTGTAAAGGTTGTTTGTAGGAGGTTAGGAAATAGGATGTAATAAGAGGAGTTAAGAGAAATAGGAGGAAAATTAATAGTCTTTGAGAAGGCTTTAATGTTGTATACATAATTAGGCATTGAAGTAAATAATGGAGTTTGATGAATGGTAGGTCAGATTAAGTTAGGGAAGTATAGTAAGCTGTAATAGGTTAGTGGTGTATGAGAGTGTTGTAATGGAAAGGTAAGGTGTGATATAGAGGAGAGGTGTATTAAATAGTGAATTGTGTGTTTGGTGTCAATTGTGTGGGGGGTGGTTTCTGGGTTATAAATGTAGGAGCAGTGGGGGTGGGTGGGAATTGGGGATGGGGTAGGGTAGGGGAGCGGAGTGAGCCCGCAGGGCGAACGGAGCGGGTAGAGACAATAGAGAAGAATGTGGAGGAAGACAATCAGCAAAAGTGAGAGAAACACAACAGGTAAGTGTTAAGGTTGGAGAAGGATTGAACAGTATGCAGAGGTAGAAAGGAAGAGAGGCAGGATGCAAGACTGTTAGTCGCTGTAAGCAGGATGGCTGGGGCAAGGGGAAAGGACTTAAGTTTATAATTATTCTGAAGTCATAATTAACACTGAGGCAGCTGACATTATCTAAAGGCATGACTTTTGTACCAACAAAATGTTTTGATTTCACAACCACAATTATTGACTTGAAGTTGTTTTTAAAGAAAGTTAATTTTGCTCTATTGTATGAACATAATTCGCAAAGAGTGCTTGATAATACATGGAATATCAGTTCTACTTATAACCCACCACTAAACCCCAAACTTGTCACATATGAAAGGTTATGTAAATTAGATATTAAGAACTTACACAATAGTAGGAGAAGATATTTAAAGGGCAATTTAAATGAAAGTGAACAAGCCACTTTGGAACTCCAGCAAAATGAGAGAATAAGAGTGATGAAGCCTGACAAAGGGTGGTGGGGTGGTAGTAATGAGTGCGGAAATGTATCAAAACAAAATGTGTGATGTTTTAAGTACTGACACAAAGAAGTCTCATGGAATGAGTTAAATGCGGCATATAAAAGGATTCATTCACAAATAACAGACATGTTCCTTGAAAGGAGAATAGATATTCACCTGTTTAATTATTTAACGTCCAGAGTACAGGTGTTTTTTTGGTATTTCCAAAATCCACAAGAGCTTAGGCAACCCCCCCCCCCCCCAGTGAGAACCCTTGTGGATGGCAGGAATTCCATAATGTCAGCATATGCCCAGTATGTGGATTATGAATTGAAAAAAAAAATCATAGCAAAGGAATCACAGATCTGTAAAGATTCATGGAGCTTTTTAGCCCAGGTAAATAAAATTTCTTATGATGCCAATGACATCCTAGTTACCATAGATGTCAAAGACCTTTATACGGTCATCCCACAAGACTTTGGTCTGGATTGGGTCAGTGAGATGCTGTTAAAAAGTAAAGTGGCTCATGAAACTAGTAGGCTTATCATGGAACTTCTAGAGTTAGTTCTCATTAACAATTACATCTCCTTTGACAATAACTTTTATTTACAGTGTAAGGGTGTAGCCATGGGCTCACCATGTGGCGAAGCTTTTACAAATGTTGTCGTGGCTTACTGGGAGAGGCAGTTTGTGTTTTCATCTAACTTTTACCCCCATGTTAAGCTTCATCAGCGAATCCAGGACAACATTTGCGTCATATGGAAAGGGCCATTCATAGAGTTGAAAAGCTTTTTGAATTATATCAATGAGACTACAGCTTTCTTGCAGTTTGCCTTTGATTATAGCACCCATTCCATCCATTACCTTGACATTTGCCTTCTTTTTTTTTTTTTCCAATAATTCTTTTATTTTCCATAATATGAAACAATGCATACAGCAAGAATGAAAAAACATTGTAGTAGTGAACATTAAAATGAGGCGTTGAATAGTTACAGAATATAATAAGTACCCAAACAATTTAACATAGATATAAGTGAGAGAGAGGATAAAACATAAGGAAAGCATTGTCAGCGATGAAACCAAACAAACTATTATATACAGTATTTACAACATAATGTGCTGCACTTCCACTACAATAATAATGCTTGAAGTAATAAGAGCAAAAAAACAGGAAATAATATTAAAAGAATTATCAGTGGTTCTCCATAAGTTAACAAGGACAAAAGTATATGTTGCACTAGCTGTACTACTGGGGAGTTATTCACTAAGAACTAAATCTAAAAGTTTCTTCCATAGTTTACTAAAACAAGCTCTTTTTTTGGACCCTTTATAATGAATTTATGAGCTGAAATATGTTTGTGAGCCATTTCTTTGAATTTTCCCCAACTAAGTTTGGTGCGATCCATCCAATTGCTAGTGATGTATAGCTTAATAAGTGAACAGAGGATAATTAAAATGTGAAGTTGCATTTTTGATACTTTGGATGTAGGAATGTGAAGAATAGCTGTTTCCCACGAGAAAGTGGAGGTGTAATAACCCATTTTTTCCAGACGGACTTTCAGAGAACACCAGAGTTTGTAAGAATGCTTGCAGTACCACATAATGTGAAGCAAGTCCGCTTTCGGATAGGAACAACAGGTGCAGGAGGGAGATGAATTGGTGTTAAATTTATTAAGAGTTACAGGAGTATAATAACCGTTGTTGTTTAGCATCATTTGTGTATATAGGAGCTTTTTGAAAAGGGAGAGCTCTAAAGTAGATTTTATAGCTGAGAGTTTTTGATCCTCTGTAATGGTAGGTCCGATGGTATTCCAGTAGTTGGAGAAAAGACAATTTGAATCGTAGATCATGTTAGTCAATAGCTTGTAAGATGATGATATTGTTTTTTTAGTGCTCGAGATTGCAGAAATAACTTCAACTAGTTTGTTTAATTCCTGAGTATTGGGAGAAAGGTTAAAAGGTTGTGCCAGTATAGTTTCTCTTAGTTGTCAAAGAATAACTGTGTATTTCTTATTAGTTCCCAAGGTTAACCGTATCTCGGGTAAAGTTTTAGACCTATATTTGAGAATATCCCATACATTGAGATCCTTGATAAGAGGGAATTTAGTAAGGTCAATCATTACATTATTAATTTTAAGGTTTGGGTTCTGATGCAACAGTTGTAGAAGAGGTAGAACCTTTTCCAGATTGATATCTTTAATAAGGTTTTAGAAAAGCCTGATTTTATGTTTCAGAGATTGAGCTATTCCTTTTCTATCCACTACTTCTATGGACATTTGCCTTCTTAAAAATACCACTAACACCAGATATATTGCTAAGATTCATAGGAAAATGACATACTCCAATTCATTTTTACACTTCAGCAGTTCACACCCTTACCATGAAAAGAGGTCAAATGTGAAGGGGCAACTTGTCAGAGTGGCCTGAATGGTCACCACGCACAATCACTTTATTGAAGAGGTTAATACCTTGCAGGCCATGTTTCTTAGAAGGGCCTATCCCTCTGATCTTGTGGACAAATTAATCTCAGAGGTTACTATAAAAAGACTAAATGGCCATTTCCAACCTATTTTAAGCCACTGTAGCACCCCTGAGCAATTTGTAGATCAGCCACATCAAATAATATGCAGTGAGGACAGAACCCAGAGTCGACTGGAAAATGAAAAAGAACGGGTAACATCTGAATTTTCAAAAGCCTTGGTTTTGCCCTTTAACCAGGACACTGCCATGTTAAGGAACATTTTTGAAAAGAACTGGCCTATCCTATTAGAGGATTCAAACATAAGACAATAGAATAAGGAAAAATCTAAGAATTGTATATAGAAAGGGGACACATTTTAAGGATTTACTGAGGACAAAACGGAGAGGAGAAACAAAATGCAAACAAGGAATGGTTAGGTGTGGGGCCGCACATGGTGTAATAAAATTCAAGTGTCAAACAGCTTTACTGTAAGAAATAATGCACATTATCTTAGGAACAGATATATTTGCACTTCTAAAGCAGTAGTATACCTGGCCTCATGTAAATCCTGCCCATGTTTCTATATAGGAAAGACTGAGAGAAGGCTCTCTCAGAGAATATATGCGCACGAGTATGCCATTAAAAAACATAACACAAAAAATGCCCTAGGAAAGCATATCACCAACAATGAAGGGCATGTTTTTCATGACATAGCTATAGATCATGTCATTATTGACGACAATAAACGATGGGCACTGATGTTAGAAATCAGTGAACTTAAATGGCAGCTTCGCCTACAGGCTAACAGCTGGCCAGGTATAAATGAGAGAAGCTCCATTTCCCCCATTTTGAAGTTAAAAACACTGGAAAGGAAAAAAGTCCAAGTGAACACAGTAATGGGGATATATATCTACACACACACACACACACACACACACACACACACACATGAAAAATATATCGGTCATAAATAGATTATACAAAAGTGTAAGCAATAATTATGAGAAAGTTAAAAATATGTTTTTGGTTATATAACTTGCTTTAAAGAGTAATTTAATTATGCATTAGTGCATGCAACATTTTAGCAACCCATTGTGTCTTTTTCTTAATGTTAAGTAAGTGTATAGATTCATTGTGTAGTGATTCCCTTACAGCACTCGATTAGTTAATGTGAGTTATTTTAAATTCAGCATCACTGTGTGGCAACCAATGAGAATGGATAGTAAAGCATAAAGGAAATGACATTTGTGAACTTTGTTTGGGCGTCCATGGTGGTGCAGCGGTTAGCGTTGTCGCCTCATAACAAGAGGTTCTCCGGTTCGATCCTCGGCTGGGGTGCCTTCTGTGCGGAGTCTGCATGTCCTCCCTGTGGTCGCGTGGGTTTCCTCCCACATCCCAAAGACATGCCATAGGTGGATTGGACACTCTAAATTGGCCCTAGGTGTGAGTGCGTGCATGTGTGTGTGCCTTCTGTGGAAGGCTGGGTGCAGGGCTGGCAACTCGACACTGTAAAACTCCACTGCCAATCATGAGCGGGCAGGTAATCCGCTGTGGCGACTCCTAACCAGGAAAAGCCGAAAGAAGAAGAAGAAGTTTGCCTGTTGAAGTTTTACACATTGTGAAACCTAAGCGCTAACCAGTTTTTATTGTTTTATATATTAAAGTGGTGCTTGCACCTTTTGAGTACTTGTATACAGTCTACAGTCGTTCTTCAAGCTGTTTCTACATTCGCTGACTGCCTTTAGGATTTATATATATATATATATATATATATATATATATATATATATATATATATATATATATATATGGTTCCCTATCAGAAGCCTGAAACACTATAAGCTTGAAAATCAAAATCCTGAAACCAAAAGCCTGAAAATTCAAAATCCCGAAAACCCAAAATCCTGAAACTCAAAATCCTGAAAACACAAAATGGACATACTGACGTCATTGTGGCTTTGCTATTGTTAGCCCTGTGGTGTTAGGTCATGCGTTGGGTTCAGGTGAGTGTGCGGTTGGTTTTATGTTAGGGTTAGGGGCGGTTTAAGTGAGTTAGGGTTAGGGCGCAGGTTAGGCATGTATGCAATAGTGACAAATATTGAGGTTAGGGGCGGTTTAAGTGAGTTAGGGTTAGGGCGCGGGTCAGGTGAGTGTGCGATATTGACGGACCTTAGGGGTAGGGTTAGGGTTAGGGTCAGTTGGTAGATATTAGTGTCTTTATAGTGACATATTAGCATTATTTGTGTTTTCAGGATTTTGATTTTCAAGCTTATAGTGTTTCAGGCTTCTGATAGGGAAATATATATATATATATATATATATATATATATATATATATATATAGTGTGTGTATATGTGTGTATGTATGTATACTCTTTCATGTACATTTGCATGAATGTATATATGGAAATTTTAAACATTTATATACTCTTATTCAGTTCTGAAATATCTTGCAATGCTCTACCAGGTTCTTATCTGCTCTCATTGTATATTCTGTACACTTGTATTTTCAACCAAAAGAGGGAATATCCTCTTATTGTATACTAACGGCTGTAAAGTCTACAATCTGTATGCTACTACTCTGTAATGTCTCTCTTGTAAATTTTTCTTCTCTCTGTAAACTTGGGGAGTTTTTCTCCCCAGGACTCCGCTGAAAATGGACACTTGTTGTCCAGTTGGACTATCCTGGCAAGCAAATGTTAAATAAATAAATAAATAAATAAATATTTAGATGAATTGCTGATCTGTGCAAAGTCTGCATCCAAGTATTTTGAATAAGTAGAGAAGTTCTCGGCCTTACTCTCCCATCTAGGGTTCAAGTTGAACTTCCAAAAGTCATGTCTGACAGCCTCATAAAGACTCATTTTTCTGCTGTGCTTGATCAACTCCAACAAGAGAGTGGCCTTTCTGCCTGAAGACAAGGTCCTGTTGTACTAGACAATGTTTCTGGAAATCTCCCAAGAGAAATGTTGTCTCTGCAAGTGACTTCCGAAAAGTTCTTGGACTGATGGCATCCATGATTTTCATGATACCGCTGGCTCATCTTCAGATGAGAAAAATTCAGTGGTATGTCCACAGTTGTTGGACCCAGCATCTCCATTCTCCAGAATCTCAGATGCCAGTGCTGTGGTTCATCAGGCAAGAGTTACAGTGGTGGAGAGAGCAGTTGAATATTAATCCAGGGCATCCTTTCTCCCCTCTGTTGCCAGTACAACCTATCCAGATGGAGTCATTCAACTTTACCTGAGGAGTTGTTTCATTGGGGATGCAAGTGCAACCCACTTGGGGGCCTAAGGATGCACAGAAGCACGTCAATATCAAGGAGATGTTGGCGGTGATTCATGCCTTGAAAGTCCTTTACCACCTTTGGACTCAGAATTCTTTTCTAGGGGTTACGAGCACCACCACAGTGATGTGGTGCCTCAAAAAACAGGGGGTACGAGGTATTACCCTCTGTGCCAGTTGGCAGTGAGAGCCCAGGAGCATTCTTCTCAATACACTGCGACTCTTCAGGCATCATACATACTGTCAGAGGAAAACAGTGTGGGAGACCGATTAAGCAGCTCCTGAGCAGACCCACATGAGTGAAACCTAAGGCAATGGTGTTCAGGATCTAGTCCAGATGTGGGGGGTGCCTTAGATGACTCTTTTCACTTCCTTTCAAAACAGACACATTGAGAAATTCTATTTCAGATGTCCTTGCAGCCATGTTTGGAGGGAAGATGCATTCTCGTTCCCTTGGACGGTAATGTTTTTGTATGCGTTTCCACCCTTTACACTGATTCACAAGGTACTTCTGAAAGTTCAAAGAGAAATGCCAATGATCATTATGGTAACCACCTGTTGAGTCTGTCCAATACCATTAACAGGGAGAGTCAAGACTGCCAATGACAACTACCGCAGGCTTCTCACACACTGGATCTGCTCACACAGTCTCAGGGGTGACAAGTGCACCCTGATTTGGAGAAACTTCATTTGACATTTTGGATGATTCAATCTTGACTCTGTTTAGATGGGCGGCCACGGTGGTGCAGCGGTTAGCGTTGTTGCCTCACAGCAAGAGGTTCTCTGGTTCAATTCTCGGCTGGGGTGCTTTCTTTGCGGAGTCTGCATGTCCTCCCTGTGGTTGTGTGGGTTTCCTCCAGGTGCTCCTGTTTCCTCCCACATCCCAAAAGACATGCTGTGGGTGGATTGGACACTCTAAATTGGGCCTAGGTGGGAGTGCGTGCATGTGTGTGCCTTCTGTGGAAGGTTGGGCGCCGGGCTGGCAACTCGACACTGTAAAACTCCACTGCCAATTATGAGCGGACAGGTGATCCGCTGTGGCGACCCCTAACCGGGAAAAGCCAAAAGAAGAAGAAGAATCTTGACTCTGTTTAGGCACTTGTTCCATGAGGATGTGCAGCAGTTGTTAAAGGAGGCCAGAAATCCGGCTACTAGAAAATCTTATGTTTACAAATGAATCAGGTTTTCTAAGTAATGCCTAAATGGAAATAGAGGGCCCAATGAGGTTAATATCCCTGTGGTCTAGAAATGGTTACATGAAGGATGGTTTATCCCATGTCCATTAAAGCGCATTTACTGGCCATCTCTGTTCATCTGTCGGTGGTTCCTCCTCCTCTTCTGTCTTGATAAGACATTGCATGAAAGGAATATTGCATATGAAATCCCCTAGCAAGCAAATTATTTTTGTGGGATCTAAATTATGTTCTTGGAAAATTTGACCTTACCACCTTCTGAACCGACAGTTCATGCTGATCTCGTTCTTAACATAGAACACAGTTTTGCTTTGTGTTCTGACATCTGCCAGGTGAGTTTCTAAGCTGCAAGCTCTCATAGTGGGGCAGTCTTGCCCAAATTTCCACAGGGATAGCTTTGTGTTATAGACACTAATCCTCCTTTCATGCTGAAAGTTATCTCAGAATTCACTCTGTCTATTAATCTCTGTTTCTTTTCCAGAACCTAAGAATAAAGGTGAGAAGGATACTTTATACTGTGGATGTGCATAGGCAGCTCAGATATTAACTTAACAGGCCAAACCCCTTTACAAAGACCAAAAAAGTTTTATGTCCTTTTCTGTGGCAAAGAAAGGTCAACCTGTCTTTAAGCAGTTTGTTGGGCATTGGTTGTCCTCTAATATTTTTTGTTGCACCTACTATGGAAAGACAAATCCAAGCAAAGTAAGGAGACATTCCACCAGGGCCTTTTCCTGTCTGTGGCATATTGGAAAGGAGGGGATTCTAGAAGTAAACTAGAGGCAGCAACGTTGTCCTCCATCCATACTCTTATAAAGCACTACAAACTAGATGCATTTTCTAAAGCCAAAGCAGGTTTTGCGAGGCTCATTCTCCAGGGGTTCCTGGACCCTTATCCTTCCTCCTCCAAGGTTAGGTAAGCTTTGGGAATCTACCTGTATACCAGCAAATCAATGTGTTTGTTGAGTATAGTACACTTGCACAAGTTCCACTTAACTATAACAGTATACTGCCTTACTTGGCAGTACCTTCCCATAATCCCCCTTTTTATTGAGTACATATAGTTTGTTGTGGGACTTGCTGTTGTGTTTTGGTTCAGCAACCTTTTTGGTGTGTGTGTGTGTGTGTGTGTGTGTGTGTGTGTGTGTGTGTGTGTGTGTGTATTTTGAAACAGTAGGTGTTCGCAAAGGTTGTGTTTCCATCTGCTCTTCCCTTTGGGCCCTAGAAAACTGAAAGGGTTTTTGTCTGCGAGTGTGAAGACCTGTCCGGGTCCTGCTGGGTAGTTGGTTGTTGTTGGTTATAATTTTTTGGTTTATAATTTTTTGTTTTTTCATACTTATAATTTTTTGGTTTTTCATAGTTGGTTGTTCACCCTCACAGGCAGGCAGTGTTTGGTGATGTTCTTCATACCACATTGCTGCAGTCCTAACACTTGGGTAGTCCGCTGTCCCAGTCGGCCCGAATACCAAAGTATATGGCTGACGTCGGTCAAGGCGCATTAGTCTGACGTCAGGACGTCAGGGTACTAATGCGCATGACCGACGCCATATCCTCAGTCTTTTTTGCCGCATGGTCCGATGCAGAAGCAGTTTTGCGAGTGCAGGTTGGCGTTCTGAAATTTTCTGAAGTCGGAGTTTCAGACCGAATCAAAGTTGGCTAAGTACCCCGTTGGGGAATATTTTGTTTTTTTCTTGCCTCAGTATTTAACCGGATGTCAGAAAAAGTGAATAACTGTATTTCTTGTGGGAAACAGATACCTCATAGGGATTACCATACCTTGTGTATACCTTGCTTAGGGCCTGAGCACTGCCTTGTTGGATGTCGCTCTTGTGCTGGATTTAACAAACGCACTATAAAGAGAAGATTAGACTGTGCCAGGTTAGTTTTGGGAAGCGTTGTAATTATAAAATGCCGTCGGATGCTCCGGCCCGCTTCAAAAAGCGCAAGGACAAAGCAGCAAAGCCTAGGTTGGAAGAACCGTCAGTCCCGGACGTCGGTTCTTTAGAAGGCTCGGTGGAGTCGGAGGCTCTGCCAGAAGTTTCTTTGGAGTCTCAGGAGAGACTTTACTGTTACAAGATGTGTCCTCTCAGGAGGTAGGCCAGGCTGAAGGGGCTTCTCAGGTGGCTGTTCTCCCTCCCTTCCTAAGGTGGTTAGGCCCTCCCTTCTGTTTCCAAGGCTTCTTTGAGAGGCAGGCCAGGTTTAACTTCAGTGGGTGTCTCTCCTAGTTCTTCAGGATCTTTGCCTAAGAAACATATGCTTAAAATGGCAGAAGATTTGATTACTATGATTAGAGGTTCTATGCCCCTCCTGATAAGAGGCCTAGGGTGGAACCTGAGCTTGAGAGTTTTGAGCAGTGTTCGAGGCTTCTGAGTCTTCGGCTGAAGACTTACAGGAGTATCCTCCTTATTCTGATTCTGATGTAGATGATTCTACTCCTTCGGCTTCTCCTCCAGAGGATTTTTCTTTTTCAGAGACTCTTCATTCCATGAGGGAACATTTTAAATGGGAAGGACAAGATTTCTCTGATTCCAGGAAGAGGCTTAGGGAATTTTTGTTTTTACCCCAGCATAGGCCTTTAGCTATACCTCCTGTTCTGGATGTGGTGGAAGATGTTTTTGCAGAGGCTTCCCTGAACCCTGATTCTTTGCCTCCTGCCCCAGTTAAACCAGATAGGTATTATAGGGTGCCTGACGCTCATAAGTATCTTTTTAAGAGTCCTAGGGCAGACCCAGAAACTGTTTCTCAGGGGCCTAAAGGTGTTAAGGCTTCTGTTGTTAAAAATCCTGTTCCTCCTGATAAAGAGGCAAGGGCTTTGGATAGATGGGGAAAGAAAGTGTATACTTCTTCCACTTTAGCCATGAGGGCTTTGAATTGCCAGTTCCACATGTTAAAATATCAAAATTATCTCCTTTCACAATTGAAGTCTAAGGTGGATGCTCTGGCGGAAGGTATTGAGTGTAAAGAGTTGCAGGATTTAGTTCATGTGTCTGAACAGGTGGGTAAGCATTCCTTGCAATGTGGTTTTGATGCTGTGCAGGCCTCTTCGAGGGTGGCTGCCACTGGTTCTGTTCTTCGCAGGCACGCCTGGCTGAGGGATCAGAATTTAGCTGAGCATGTTAAGACAAGGATTTTGGATGCTCCGTTACAGTCTGATGTGTTGTTTGGTTCGCCTGTGGAAGCAGTTTTAAAGAAAATGGAGGACAAGGCTAAGTCTATGCAGACTGTTAAAGATTTTTGCAGGTTCAGCCTCCAGTTTAGTAGAAATTGGCCTACTAAGGGATGGACATATCCTTCTTATGATTCCCAGTCTAGGGGTAGGTCTAGACGTGGTAGGGGCAGAGCTCAAGGTTCTTTTAGGCCTAGAACAGGGAGTTCATCTGCTCAGTCTTCTGGGGAGGGCAGGGGTCAGCCCTTTCGTAAACAGACCCAATGACCTGCCTTTTCAGCTGCCAGTGCTTTCTCGTCTGGCAGCACCTTTAGGAGGAAGGCTGGCACTTTTCAAAGAAAATTGGAGTTTAATTACCCAAGACAGATGGGTATTGGATATCATTCACCACGGTTACAGGTTTTATTTCCATACCTTGCCTCCTTTCAAAGGCATGCCAGACATTCCTCCTCTACAAAGAAAAGAGGCTCACAAGCAAATTTCTCTGTTACTCCAAATAGGGGCCATTCAGCCGGTTCCTGTGCCAGAAAGGGGCCTAGGATTTTATTCTCGCCTGTTCCTAGTACCAAAGAAGGGGAACACGTGGAGACCAATTTTGGATTTATCTATCCTCAACACTTATCTGGACATTCCCAAGTTCAAAATGTTGACGTTACAACAGCTTTTACCTCTACTGGGCAAAGATCACTGGATGGTAACTTTAGATCTCAAGGAGGCTTACCTTCATGTGCCTATCAGACTAAGTTGCAGGAAGTATCTGCGTTTCGAGCTGGGAATTCCCATTATCAGTTCTCTGCATTGCCCTTTGGCTTATCTACTGCCCAGAGTATTCACAAAAGTTCTGGCTCCAGTGATAGCTTACTTCAGGCTAAAAGGAATACAAATCTATCCTTATTTGGACGACTGCCTGATTCTGGCTCAAGAAAAGGAAGACCTTTTACAGCATTTGGAATATGTGATAGCAGTGCTAAGATGCCTGGGGTATTCTGTGAACGAAATAAAGTCCAGTCTAGTACCCTCTCAAGACATGTGCTTTCTGGGTGTGAGACTGAATACAGCAACCCAGATGGCCTTTTTAACCCCGGACAAACAAAAGAATCTTTCCCTTTACTTCCATCAACTATCTCTTCAGTCCGGGCTGACTGTAAGGACAGTCCTTCAAGCCTTAGGGTTCATGGCATCTTGTATTCTGGTGCTTCCCAATGCCAAACTGCATATGAGGAAGCTGCAATGGTACCTCAAAATGTATGGACACAGCACTGCCAGGATTTGGACACTGTCATTCAAATAATACCTTGCATTCAAAAGGAATTTTTGTGGTGGGCTCAGGAATGTCACCTAAACAAGGGACTCTCTGTGACCCGGCCAGAGGCGAGTCAGATTCTAACGACAGATGCCTCAGACATAGCTTGGGAGCTCATCTGAATGGAAAGTGGATACAAGACAAGTGGCCTGCCAGACTACAGCATCTACATATCAACATGAAGGAGATGTTAGCAGTCCAGTTTGCATTAATGGCTTTCAAGGAGTTACTTCTTCCAGGGCAGGTGTTGATTCTAACAGACAACACAACTGTCATGTGGTACATCAACAAACAAGGGGGAACACATTCTTATCCTCTATGCAGGCAAGCAATGATTTTATGGGAGACTGCGCTCAGCTTGCAACTAACTCTTCAGGCAAGGTTTCTGCCGGGAGCACAGAACTCCTTAGCAGATGTGTTAAGCAGGCAAATCATGGATCCCCACGAGTGGAAACTGGATCTTCATGTATTTCAGAAATTGACAGTGTCATGGGGAACTCCAGACATAGATCTGTTCGCTTCTCCACTAAACCACCAGCTGCCAAAGTTTTGCATGAAAAGGTTTCATCACACAGCTTGGAAAGTGGATGCTATTTCTTTCAGTTGGAAAAATCTTCATGTGTATGCCTTTCCACCTCTGCCTCTTCTACCAAAGGTACTCCTAAAGGTCAGACAAGACAAGCCAAGGATGATTTTAATAGCTCCAGATTGGTCTCGGCAACACTGGTACCCATTACTGAGGAGTCTGGTAAGGAAGCCTCCATGGCCTTTACCTTTGATTCCACACCTCTTGTCTCAGAGGGACGGTCATCTACTCAATGTCAAGCTTCACTCTCTTCATCTAACAGCCTGGCATATTCTGTTTTGAAACACAGCAGGTCTCAACTTCCTCAACAAGTTTTGAATGTGATTATGGAAGCCAGAAGACCTAGTACAAGGAAAGTGTACGCAGAAAAATGGAAGAGATTTTTATTTTGGAGTGCAGCAAAGGATTTGGAGGTTTCTGAGCCTAATTTGAGTGTGGCTCTTCAATATCTTACTGAGTTATTGGACAAAGGTTTGTCTTTCTCTTCCATTAAGATTCATGCTGCAGCAATTTCAGCTCACTATGATTGTGACCCACCATTGTTTTCTCATCCTTTGTTCAAGCAATTTCTTAGAGGGGCAAAGAATATAAGACCCCCACGTAGAGCTCCTACTCCTGCTTGGGATCTCAATTTTGTGTTGGAGAAACTTACTCTACAACCTTTTGAGCCTGCGGCTACTGCTGAATTGAAATACTTGTCATGGAAGACTGCTTTTTGTTGGCCATTACTTCTGCAAGAAGGGTTTCTGAATTGCAGGCCCTTATGGCGGTTGAGCCTTTTTGATTTTCCATAAGGATAGGGTATCATTACGTACTAATCCTTCCTTTATGCCTAAGGTGGTTTCTAGTGTGGCTTTAAACCAAACTATTCATTTGCCTACATTTTATGCAGATCCCCAAAATAAGGGGGAAAAGATTTTGCACACTTTAGATGTACACAGGCAGTTGCGTTATTATTTAAGCAGGACTAAGGATTTTAGGCAGTCTCAACAGTTGTTTGTTTCTTTTGCTTTGAGTTCTCAGGGCAAGCCTGTGTCAAAACAAACTATTTCTAAGTGGATTGGGTTTTGCATTGCATTTTGTTATTCCCATCATGGCAAGGAGATTCCAGCTGGGATTAGGCCTCATTCCACTAGGGCTACTGCCACTTCAACAGCATTTCTAAGGGGGGTGGCAACTAAGGATATTTTGGAGGCAGCTACTTGGAGTTCAGTGCATACTTTCTCTAAGCACTACCACCTTCCTCTCTACTCTAAATCTAGGGCTGGTTTTGCCACGGCTATTTTGCAGGGCATGTTGACAGCTCCTGCTTCTTTATGATTTGCCAGCCTCCCTTACCTCTGCTTTGGGATTCTACCCAAGTGTTAGGACTGCAGCAATGTGGTATGAAGAACATAGTACAGTTTTGTACCTACCATAAATGTAGATGTTCAAGATCCACATTGCTGCAGTCCAATTACCTCCCTCCTTCCCCTCTGTGTTTAGGGGTGGTTGTGTGGGTGGGGTTGTACCTTTGTAAATTTGTATATATTGTACATATATTTGGTACAGGAGTGTTTGGTGTTTTTTGGTTTTGGCCTTATCTTTTTAGGGTCTTCTGACATCTGGGGCAAGAAAAGACTGAGGATATGACGTCGGTCATGCGCATTAGTACCCTGACGTCCTGACGTCAGACTAATGCGCCTTGACCGACGTCAGCCATATACTTTGGTATTCGGGCCGACTGGGACAGCGGACTACCCAAGTGTTAGGACTGCAGCAATGTGGATCTTCGAACATCTACATTTATGGTAGGTACAAAACTGTACTTTTTGAGCTTTGATAGACCACCAGTGGGAGAGTAGCAGGGCACTACTGTCCATATGCCAGTAAGGCAGTGTGTTCTCAGACCATCTGCTGTTATGTAAGTAGAAAACGCAACTGTATTTTTATGGGTTGAAATGGAAAACACCCTGAGTGAAATCATAGCTCCTCATTAAATCAAGGAACTCCACAGCAAGTTTTAGGTTTCATCAGTCCAGCCATAAAAATACCCCAAGTTCACCCGATTCTTAAATCGGATCATCACGCAGATCAGAGAGCTCTTTTAGGAAAGCTACAAAGTAACCTAGATATGATACACAAGAAAGAAAAAAAAAATATGCAGTTCATTCCAGACCCAGAAATATTCTCAAAGGTGTTGGATCCTCCAGCGTCAGTCTTGGGCAACTCCAGAACTGATGAATAACAAAGGTCCACTCCCCCACCCAAATTATCTTGCCTTGAGCTGTGAATAGCTCGGCAACCTGGAGGAACACATGCCCCAGGATATTGTTAGGGCAGCCATACAGGAATTTTTCAGTAACAAATGCCAGGTCAGTCATTCAAAGCAAGTCTGATATAATACCAGGCTTGTTTCTGACTGACTTGGTATTACATGAAACAACCCTTATAAGTACATTAATAAACAGGGCCTGCTAACCAGTCAAAATATTGTAACCTAAATACTGATGCACACCACAAGACAGAAGAGCCCCTTATCTCTGCAGTATTTCATCCTGGTGGAGGCAGTAAGTAATTTTAGTCTCCATGCTGCCTTCTAGATCAGGTCAGTTGGCAAAAGAGCCCATTTTGGCACTTGCTGTATGAGTCTTTGCATTCCCAAGTCTCCTCCATGTTAAGCAGACAAACATCCAGAAGGGTACAAAGTAGTAGGGGGTTCCTGGAATAGGAGAAGCCCATCACAAGTAACAGCACCAAATCCCAGCAAAGGCAAAAATGCATAGATGTGCAGTATTGATGATTAGACAATGGGCAAACTGTACATCAATACCCTGATTGGAAAATGAGTGTTCTCCAGCAGGGTATTAATGTACAAGTAATGCCCTCTGACAAGAACGAGTCTGTCCCTTCATGGCAGCTTATCAAGCCGCCATGGAGCTTGGAGTGAGGAAATGGAAAGGCCGCCATTATTTTACGCTCTCTAAGCAGTGTTTATGCTGTTTAGCGAGTGTAAAATATATAAAAGACAAAAAGGTACATGTATGTGTGTGTTTGTCAGTATGTGAGTGTATACTTGCATGTCAGTGAGAGTGAGCGAGGCGTTATTTTACACTCGCTAAGCAGTGCTTTTGCTGTTTAGCGAGTGTAAAATAAAAAGAGAAAAAAAGAAAATGCAGCATATGTGTGAGCATGTATGTAAATATAGAGAGCGATCGTGTGTGTGTGCGCATGTGTTTCTGTCTGCATGTGAGTGTGAATGGGTGCATGAAAGCAGAGAGACTGTGTGTGTGAGAGAGAGATGGATGGAGATAGTGAGAGAGAAAGCAAGAGTGATGTGTGCATGAAAGCAGAGGGGACTGTGTGTGTGTGTATGGGAGAGAGAATGGGCTGTATGTAAAATTATTTCACTTGCTTATGTTTTTTTTAAGCACTATTTTATTTTTATATATATATATATATATATATATATATATATATATATATATATATATATATATATATATATGTATGATGTAAAATGCTTCCTCCACCACCATTAACATATACTACAGCAAACCAAAAAGGTGGTAAAGTGCCCAAAAAGTAAACCAGCAATCAAAAATATAGGCACCGGACGTCCAACAAGTTCCAACACTGAGTCCTTTATTTACAAGAAACACCTACACACATAAACACTATAACACAATTCTTTCTACGTTTTCGTCTTAAAATGAATTTTTTAAGATGAAAATGTAGAAAGAATTGTGTTATAGCGTTTGTGTGTGTCGGTGTTTCTCGTAAATAAAGAATTCAGTGTTGGAACTTGGACATACGGTGCCTATATACTACAGCAAGTTTGAAACAGTAGGCGGAGGAACGATTTTACATTAAAAAAATATAAAAAAAATATAGTACTTAAAATAAATAAGCAAGTAAAACGCAACAGTTTTACAGCGAGCCCATTGTCTAAGCATGCAATAATGCCCTCCAGGGTGTTTGTTAATGTGTAATTAACGCCTTGAGTGGGCATTAATTGCACATTAACACACACCCTGGAGGGCATTATTGCCTGCTTAATGCATACAAATTTATGACAGTAATCAAAATTAGCAACAACCAAAATTAAAGCAATACACCTTAGGTTAAAAAGACTGCAGTAAATAACCCATAAACAGCTAAATTAAGTAGTAACCACCATAATCTCAAAGATCAAGTTCTATCAGCAGAAACAGTTTAAACATCTGAAAACAGGAAGCATCAGAAGAAATGCTCTGTCTGCACTCCAACCCTCTCAAGACTAGTAACTTTGAATGTTCACTATTAACATGCTGCTAAAACCAAAAGTCCATTGCAATATAACAGGCTGCACTCAAGACTTTGTCTAATGAAAAGTCTGAAAGCAAACATCAGAGTTATTGCTCGACCATGGATCATTCAGCTGTAAACATGTCAACTCCAGCCACTGTATCCATAATCCAGGAAAGATCACAAGTTTTGTAAATGGAATGCTCAGTTTCCAAGTTCTGATAACAAAACAGAGTGAAGCAAAGCAGCTAGAAAAATATCCAACCAGCCGATTCAATTTTTCAGTTCCAAAAGGATGCCAGATTAGTAATCCAGTAGTAATTAAAAAAAAAAAGAAAATTCCAGTAAACTACAATCAAAATAGTCTTAGATTGACTGAACTGTTAACATATTGAGGAACTTTATTCTGTATTTTCTACTCTTGATTATAAAAGTACTTATTTTTCTCCTGACATTATAAAAATAATTTTAAATGATACTTACAGTAAGACGTTGTCCTGTTCGATTTTCAGCTAAAGCGTCTTCTGTGTGTAGACATGCATGAATGGGCGTACCTTCCTTGAAGGTTGTGCGTCAGGGTTGGCAACTCGGTACGTAAAAATCTACTGCCAATCATTAGCGGACCAGAGTTCCACTGTGGCGACCCCTAACTGGGAAAAGCCGAAAGATACAACAACAACTAAGGGTATTGCAAATTTACACCTTTGAACTAAAGATTTAAGATAACCGTGTCTGCACAATAATAATCAGTATGTGTGGTTTCTTTTATTAGCACTTGACTGATGCATACCATTATCTGTTTAACCTTGGTGATATTAGGGGATGTTCTATGTTTACTACTTTGTTTACACATTGGATAAAATTGTGTTGTATCTTCTGTTGATCTACATCCAATTAATGCTCAACTTTTAAAGCTCTTTATTTATTGCTTTATTGATTGCTTAAGAAATATATGTGAAGTAAATGCTGGATATAGACTAAGATTAAGAAACAATTAGCACACTATATTACATGAAATAGCATGATGAGCACTGACAAGTAGGGTGGGGCTGACTCAGGCAAATGAAACATATTGAGCTACCTGGGAAAATAGCGTGTTTAGTATTCTAAGTGACTGTGTAAACACATGCAAATGAGGGACCATAATGAAATTAAGTCAATAGAGAGTACATGGGAAGATAAACAACATTATGGCTGGATTCAGAGATGTATAAAAACAGCACAATGAGACACTTCAGGCAGTGTTATTCCTCCATGAACAGAGGAGATGCAAGGAATATCATTCACATTAGCAGGACAGCATTTGTTGGGGCTGTTCTCACAGTCCTCATTCACAGTGGTCAGCATTGCTGCCAATTAGTGCTGCAGATGGATCAGACAGCACCTAACCTGCTGTCATGTAGACAGAGGCACCATATTGGAGCTTGTAGACATGTTCTGTCCTCATACGGAATCCAGTGGGAATCCATGCAATACCAGTCACTGTGGACATTAAATTGTGTATAGCACTGACTCTGCCTGCTGCAGTGACCTTCCAGTAGCTATCAAAAGGCATGGTGTCATTTCCTAGGCATAAAACTGATGAATACTACACAATTTCCTCAATATCACATTGCAACATGTGGAAGGGCAGATGTCATTTCCACAGACTGCAGAGGAGAGAAACACCCTATATATGGGTGTTCTGTGACATGGGCTGTTTCCCTGAGATTTCTAGGAGTCCTTGACTGTACCCACATCATGATCAAAGCCCTGTCTAGGCTACACAGCTACTGGTCTGTCACCCAGGAGGGTTTCAACACCATCAAATGCCAGATGGTGTAAAATACGTGGGATATTATTTAAAATGCGTTTGTTCCAGCTAGACAGTACCTATGATTCCCAAATCTAACACTAGCTTGATATATACACAACTGATTTCTGTTGGAGGATTTCTTACATGCACATCTTACTGACGTCATTTATACCTTGGAGTCAATGTCTCGTGATATGAATAAGTAAACCACAGAGGATGGCTAACATGTCATACAGTTCTGCACTGCTGCAGACCCACAAAAGTGTTAAGCATGTATGTGGACTGTTGAAGGCTTCCCTTTGTTGCCTAGATTCCTCCAGTGGTGCACTGCAGTATGCTCCAGAGACCTGCAGCTAAATATTTGTTGTCAGTGCGATGCTGCACAACATAATGATATGCAGGCAGCTAAAGCATGGAAACTTCATCAGAGGGCCTGACAGGCCAGAGCTAACAGTGAAGGGAGGTGCTAGATGAGGAGTCATTCAAGGAGCTGGCTGCAGGGAAAACTCCAAGCAAGGCTGAGGTAGGGTACAGTGTGCTTTGGCAATGGCAAAGCAGCAGCACCTGGTTCACAGCTAGGAAAAGAGACAACAAAGATTAAAACTAATGTGTGAGTTACTAGTCCCAGGCTATGTAGTGCATTTACTGACCATGCTGTGCATCAGATATTACTCATCAGAAAAGGTTGGGAAGTATAAGGTTGCCATCATTTTCACAAGGGGGGTGTTGTGGCGCAGTGACTGGGGTCAGTAATGGCTCCATAGTTGAAAGGGGGAAGGCACTAGGGGATGTGAAAGTGTTACTGTGTTTACTTGGCTGGAGGATCTGGATACAGTATGTAGTGAGGACATGGAGCTTCCTGAGAGGGACAGGCGGCATGATTTTCTGGGTACTTGCACAGTACTAGTGCCAGGTATCATGGCTACAACAGATTACAGAGCACTGTTTGGGCTAGGATGTGGCAGAGTTTGTATGTCCACAGGCAAGAATGAAGCAAACTATAGACAGCCTTGGCCATGGGGCCATCTCCTTTGTAGAATAGCACTGCCAGCAACAACTGCTTGTAAGGATGATGTGGAGTTGGAGTACTGTGAGTGCCTGGCAATGTGATGTGGAGGACCATGATGAAGGCTACATCTACAAAGGGAACTTCATTGTGCCACTGTAGGCTCACCACCAGAAATTTGCAGCGAGGAATACTACTAGGTGACATTGAGATATCTGCAGTTTGGGATGTATCCATATTGGAGATGGAGGAGTGGCAACTAAAGATATGGATGTGGTCATGTTGAGTAGAGCCATGAGATGGGTGTGTTCCTGTTCCTGTGAAGTGTAGCTGT
Source organism: Protopterus annectens (assembly GCF_019279795.1). Taxonomy (NCBI): domain Eukaryota; kingdom Metazoa; phylum Chordata; order Ceratodontiformes; family Protopteridae; genus Protopterus; species Protopterus annectens. The sequence continues at coordinate 281,007,311 of NC_056741.1, forward strand.
ATCCAGGCCCTCTTGTATGTTGTTTTGCATGCAGTGCATGAATCTGGTCATCTCTGCCATGGCAGTGATGATGTCTGTGGACAACATAGTGCCTACCTCTGGAGGCACACTGCTTCCTAGTGCTGTATTCACACATCAATACAGAGTGGCCACTGCCCACTCCTGCTATGCGAGTTGGTCCAGACTGTATAGCTTGTTTTGGGGTGCCAAATGAAGCCTTCCCTTCCTTACCCAGTGGAAAGACAGGGATAGATTCCAGAGGCAGCACACCTGTGGTATTGTATGTGGGTGGTCTGAGTGTCCTCCTCTCTAACTGTTGTTGACAGTAGCACTGTGTTGTTGGACTATGCTGTGAGTAGGCCACCATCATTGTCGGGCTGTAATGCTACACTGACATCAGGCATGCCCTGTTCCTTTAAGAATGATCCAATGGCTGCTGCATTTTTGAAGGTGTACAGCTGAAGGTATGTGACAATTCCACATACCAGTGCTACAGTAGCATTTCAGGAAACACATTATATTCTAAAGACATGCACGGTGGGTAAGCATTGTGGTCTCTGTGGGAGAGAGAGATGACTAAATATGCCATCAGCAAGCTCTCATCAGTGGTACACCAACAGAGAGATCTTGCATTGCTTTAGGGTAACACTAACCTGGTGTATCACTAACAGAGGCATGAAATTTTTCTACCAGTCTAGCTGTCACATTCAAGCATCCACTAGGTTATAGTGTCCCCGCGCAGTGCCCAGACAGGGATGACAAGAATTCCTGTGTGTCAATAATGATGGTCTGATTTAGCCGACCCCAGTCTATGGCTATTCTTTCCTGTACAGTGGTTTGGACTTTTGTGCAGGCATGCACTACCATGTCCTTGGCCCCATGGCACATATATTGTGATCACCAATGGCATTTGCATCCATACCAAAGTCCTGCCATCATATACACTCCTGGAAGACATTATCAGCCCAGTCAGTGCTTAGCATACACCTTTCCTGTGGTTATAAAGACAGCAGTAATGCCTCTCTTCTCTCTACAGGGGAGAAGTTCTCCAGCTCAAAACTCTGTGTTGGTGTCATTTATGTACCTGTACATGTTAATATATACCATTGGATATTGCATGGGCAGAAATACTTTTCCCATCAGGTATACCAGTCCACCATCCATGCTGCAGCAGTGGCTGTAATATGTGACATGTCTGCTACACTGTGCTTTCACATGTTGTGTCCCCGTAACAGTCCATTTGGGATAGATTGGACACAGGATGTGGTGCAACATGCCACCTGTAATCTGTCCAAACAGAACTGCCCCCCCTCCAGGCAACAGTGTCTTATGTCCCATGGCAAACATCTGCAACCTAAAGCATTTAACTTGTGTGCCTCCCCCATTCTATCCCTTTCTCTGTATGTAGCGGCAGAATTCATGTCTATATCACATAGTCAAGGTTACGTAACTTCGAACACCTAATGGTCGAACCATTATGTTCGAAGTTACATAACTCTGACTATCTTAAAAAAAAAAAAAACACAACGGACAACAAAATAAACAGCTGTAAGCAGGCGGGCAAGCCCCCCCCCCCCTATTTAAATATACCTACTCCGAGATCGCACCACATTGAACAGAATGGAAACCTCCGCCTATGGAGATTTCCATTCACACACTCTAACTTTTACAAATTCAAACGTATGGTCTCGAACATATGTGGTTCGAACTTGTAAAAGTTCGATGACATGATAGGAACCCGCAGAATTCTTTTAGCTGAAACTGTGACTTTCAACACATCCCTCTCTGTCTGTATTGCTGTATTGCTACCCAGCAAGGGTTGTTGCAGCGTTCCCTATCATTCAGCGGTCCATCTGGTGGAATAGTGATAGGACTTTTGCCAAGTCTGGTCACAGACTCCTTTCCAAACCCCCTATATTGCCAAGCCCCAGTGTGTGTGTGTGTGCGCGTGCGTGCACGTGTATAAATATTTTTTTTTTTTACCAGTGCACAAACACTGAAGGCTGTGGTACATTCTGCACATCTGGGCAACTCCATTTCAATCACATCATGCAGGCTTTTGCAGCCCAGTAGGCTTGCTTATAGGGGCACAATTGACATATTATTGCTGTGGATAGTAGTGAGCCACCATGTTGTTGTACTTTGCATATGTTTTTGGCAGTGGCTTGCTCTCATATGGGAAAATTAAGCATCTACCACTCCACTCCTTTGTACGTGGCTGTTGTGGAATGCTACTGTGAATTCACATTTGTGTGTAACACACTTCCATTTTGCTTTTTAATAAATGTCACATGGCTTCTGCTACATGTGTCAATACAATTCAGTTACCATTTCCCTGCTGGTATCGAGCTGGTAAGTGGCTATGGTTTCTGGAAGAGCTGAAATTGGAAGGGGTCCTTTGTGGTGCAGCAGAAAGAGAAGGATCTTTCTCAGTCCTCTGCAGCATTTGCAGCAGCTGCTTGGAGAACTCAAATGAGGGTTCCCAGTACAAAGAAAATGCCTGGCACTTGCTTGTCAGGGTGGTGAGTGATGTCATGGGCATCACCCACACTAGTGAGCAGTGCCAGCATCGGAACGGCAAGCTGAAGAGAGCACCACCTTGAATTTCTCTGTCTGTGGGAAGAGGTGATTGTGGGGGAGGGGGGCTGAATACTATAGTACGTCTGACTCCCTGCTGATTGGTTTGTCCATATTGCATACCTGTAAGGAGTTACTGAGGTTTTGGGGTATTATGTGCTTGTGTTGTTTTCTGTTTTATTTCTTTCAGCACTTGTTCAGATTTGCAAGAACAGACTGATCTGCCAGAGTAGGCAGACAAGACTGTACAGGTGTCAGGATATATTTGCTGAATTGCTGCCACACCTGCCTAACTTTATCTTTTCTGCTTAGGTCAGTACTGCTTACGTTTCAAATGTTGCTAAATAATTTGGGTCTGTTTGAAAAGATCGAACAGACAAATTAATAGCTCGGTCCGTTGAACCATTCTGACTGAGATCTAGTTACAGTAGGGATCAGGAAATGTGCCCTTTTCCTCACTGTAGTGCAATCTTGGAGTTGGTATATGATTAGCAGGGTGTTGGGAGGGGTGCGGGTGGCTTGCCACCATGCAAAAACATTGTTTCTGTTGTATGCGGATTTTGTTTGGGTTTGAATTTTTTGTCAACGAACTGAATTGTAGGCCATATGGTCCTAACAATTCATCCCTTTGATCTTATCAAATAGACCCAATAATTTCAGTATTGCATACTAGCAACCCATTGGTGTTTCATAGTATAGTACTAGGCTATCTGCCCTAGGGCATTTATAAGCCTAGCCAAAGTGTATGTGGCTTTCGCCACCCCATGTAATGATACAAAAGTGTACAATTTAAATTAAATTTAGTTTACTGTGCCTCTATCTAGCAATGACACAGAGATGACCCCCGGGGTAAACCTACGATCACCCATCCATTCGTCCAGATTTCTCTTGAAGAGAGTCAGTGAGGGGCTCTGCCTAACATGGACAGGTATCCTGTTCCAGAGTGCGGGAAGCCTCTGGGTTATGAATCTGTCCCTCCAGCATGTCCTATTCATATTTGTGCTGAGGAATAGATCTTTAGCTCTCGTGGCTCTGATGGATTTGGATTTTTTGAGGTGGAGCATGTCCATTAATTCTGAATTGGACATGGCCTTGTACGTAAGGCACAGATCACCTCTGAGCAGGCGGTATGCCACTGAATAGAGCTGGAGCTTTTTCAGTCTGGTAGCATATGACATATGCTGGAGACCATTGATCCTCTTGGTAAGGTACTTTTGGGGTCTCTCCAGCTGCTGCAGGTGCCGGGTGAGGTACATACCAAATGGGGCATTGTACTCAATCATAGGCCTGATAAGGGAGGAATATAAGGGTACAATGACATCCTTTGATCTGGATGTGAATCCCTTCATGATAAGGTGGGCAGGTAGAAGGTCTTTCTAACCACTTTGGCGACGTGGGTGTCAAATGAGAGGTCACTGTCAACTTGGGTCCCCAGGTTTCTGATTACTTTTTCCGCACTTAGTGGATTACCACCTATGTGGTAATTTGTGGGTATTTTGTTTTTTCCAAAGGGGATGGCTATACATTTTTTGGCATTTAGTTTAAGGCCATGAGTCTGGCACCAGTCGTCTGTTTCTGTGAGGCCCTTCTGGAGGATGCATATGTCAGCTGGTGTGTCGACTATGGCGCCTAGTTTGCAGTCGTCTGCGAACTTTGTCAGCCACAACCCCCCTATGTTTGCCTGCACATCTGAGAAATAAATGCCGAACAAGAGTGGTCCCAAGACAGAGCCATGTGGGACTCCACTTGTGACTGGCTTAGAGTCTGACATAGCTCCTGCTATTCTGATTTTGTGGGTTCTGTCCTTTAGCCAGTTTGCAACCCATCTTGTGACAAACAGGTTTACATTTAAGCTGTTGAGCTTGTCTATGATGCCTGAGTGGGGTATTGTGTCGAAAGCTTTTGCCAAATCCAGGTAGGCTGTATGAACTGCTTTGCCTTCATCGATGGCTCTAGTGACTGTTTCAAAAAAGTCCACCAGGTTTAAAAGACAGGATCTGCCTTTTACAAAGCCGAACTGGGTAGGGTCAATTGTCTGTAGGTCCGCGATGTCTTTGTTTATGAGTTCCATAATGATCCTTTCCATAGCTTTGCAGACCAGGCTGGTCAAGCTTATGGGGTGGTAGTTTCCAGGGTCTGTAGAGGTGCCACCTTTGTGGAGTGGGACCACTGTAGCTGTACGCCAGTTTTCAGGGACGTATCCTGTAGCAAGGCTAAGATTAAACAGCGTTCTTATGTGCAAGTTTAGCTCCTCTAGGAGTTCACGTAGCATGCAACCCGGGGCACCGTCAGGTCCCATGGATGCTGTATTTTTAGCTTTGCTGAGGGCAGCTCTCACCTGGACATCTGAGATTTCAGGGAGGTTGCATTCAGTTGAGATATTTATTTTGTCTTTCGGGGGAGAGGGAGGGGAGAAATTTGCACTGAACCTGTCTGCCAGAATGTTGGCAATATCTGTGGGTTCATTGTATTTTTTGCCGTTATGAACTAACTCTGCACATATCTGAGGGTTTCCGCCCAGGTTTCTAACATAACTGAAGAAGGCCTTGTGATTATCTTTAGTGTCCTTAGCGATTTTTCTCTCGAAGTTGGCCTTTGATGGTTTTATTAGCGAACGTAGTTTTTTTGCTAGTGCTGATCAGGGATGCCTTCCCTTTATGGGATTTTGCTCTGTCTTGCAGTAGCTTCCTTCTCTTGTTATAAAGTTTGTTTATGGCTGGGGTCCACCAGATAGGATGCCTGCCTTTGGTGGAAAGGGTCTTGGTTTTATTTGGGATTGCATGATCCATGCATTCTTGGAGATGCCCATAGAAAGCATTTGTGAAGGATTCAGCAGTGTGGGATGTGGTTTCTACTGGCCCAGGGGGCTTGAAGGATACCATTTCAGTCCTAAGGAGTGTAAAGTCGGCTTTTGAGAAGTTTCTCACTGTGGTCTTTTGTGCTGGGGGTGGAGGTGGGATATGAATATCTATGGTTATTAGTTTATGGTCTGATCTCATTAGTGAGGGGTATACGTCCGGTGTGGAGCACTTTGTCCCCATGTTTGTGATGATCAGATCAAGTATATTATTTCCCCTTGTGGGAAAGGTGACTAGTTGTTCCATCGCATTTGAGTTGATGAATTCCAGGAACCTTTGGGCTAGGGTGTTGGGGCTTGAGTAATGCACCCAGTCTATGTTTGGGTAGTTGAAGACTCCCAATATGATGGTATTTGGTGAGACATTCATATCCTCCAGTGTCTTCAGGAAGGCTGAATGGAGTTCCTGAGATTGTGAGGGTGGTCTGTAGCATGCTACAAGTTGTATAGCAGTTTTGCCTACGGTTAGTTGTACATGGATGGTCTCCGATGCTTCGTGCATTGCCACTAACCTGGAGGTGTGGGTGTCTTTAATGAATATGGACACTCCCCCTCCTTTTGTGGTTCGGCCCAGGTTTTGGGGCCGAAATGCATGATACAAGGTATAACCTGTTAGGGCTGGGGTGCTCTCAGGAGCCTTGAACCAGGTTTTAGTTACTGCACAGACATCGATGCTCTCCATACTGAGGAGTGCTTCGAGAGCCTGCATCTTGAGATTTAGACTTCTGGCGTTGAGCAGCATTACCCTTAGTTTTTTTCCTTTATTGTTTTCTAAGGTGGTGGGTTTGTCTTTTGAGCCTTGCCTAAAAAAGGCACTATGGGGGTGGCAAGAGCCTTAGCCAATATCCGGAAGCCCAGTGGTGACAGGTGCAAGCCGTCCCTTGCGAAGCAGCATGGCTTGTCCAGCATGTCATCCCAAGCAGACAGACATTGGATCCCCCTAGAATGACACCAGTAATTGAGCCAATTATTAAAGCTGATCATCTTGTCTTTGTATTGTGGCATCATTCTTGGTGAGGGCAAGATGCTGCTCAGGGTCAGGGTCATACCGGCCTGGGCTACATAATCAGAGAGCTCCTCTATGTCTCTTTTCATGTAGTCCAAGGAGGTACGTCTCAGGTCATTCACGCCAGCATGGACAATGACGGAGTCATATTTGTACTTGCTTTGGAGTGACCTGAGTGCTTGTGTTATGTGGTGGATCCTAGCACCCGACAGGCAGCTCACCGTTGCCCTCTCTTTGTTCAAGCCTGGTAAGCGGGACGTCAGTGTGTCTGACTATAGAGTCACCTATTACTAGTGTATCAGGCATGGTGTTTCACCTTAAGGGCTGTGATTGTTTGGCACACTGACTTTGTGTGCTATGTGTTGCTTGTGCAGTGTTTTGAGGTGGTGCTTTCTTGGATGCCTGCTTTGGGAGCTTCTGTTTCGGTAAGTTTTTTATTAGAGCCTCCGAGTATGTCTTTGTGTTGCTATGTGTTTGGTTTTCAGTTGTGGTTGGTTTATGTGAGACTAGGTTTGTTGTGTGTGTGGTTACCTTCTCCTCCTGTCTGGTCTTGCTAGTCCTGTGTTGAGAGAGTTCAGCCTCCAGTTTGGCTATACAGTTGCATCTCTCACATGTGTTTTTGTTTGTTGGGAGGAGGAGAGGGTTGTCTGTGTACATGAGACAATTGTAACATTAGCCCTTGGTGATGGCTAGTGTTGATGTGGCACCCTGACTCCATGTACGAAACAAGGACAAATAGGATTGATGCTGATATAGTTTTGCTTTGTCTTGTAAACTGAAGATATATTTGCAGCTGTGCTGTTGTCATTACTACTGCCAGGTATTCATAACAGTGCCATTGTACTGTAAAGTGTACTGATCTTGGGTGTAATACTGCAGTTCAGGGTGCAGGTCTCCCCTGAGGTAATTTTGCAGTTGTTATAGTTCAAAGTCTCATACCTATGTGATCACCATGTATGTACTGCACCACTGTGGTATCAGATGTACTTCATAAGTGCCCATTCCACTACCCACAACTGTACCAAGTATACCTTGCATATCATGGGTATGTATGTATGTATGTGTTGGACTGCTGTGTACTACTGCACTTGGTTTGCATTTGTCAAAGTGCAGTATTACTGCAGGGGTTGCATGTCCCTTGAGTATTCATCTTGATGTTTTGACTTGCGTGAAATGATTCCAAACTGTCACACGTCCCGACATTTGTCACACTGTGTGCGCTTCCTGATCATACAGTGTTACCTCCCAGAGGATTGCACAGTTCACTTGTAAATTATTTCTGCTTAGCTTTTAATGTCCTCAGGCATGTAGCTAAAAGCTGTAGCACAATTTACTCAACATTGTTTTCTTCTCTTTACTGTTGTCATCTTATTTTTGTCCTCGTTTTGTGTAATTTCATTTACATTCTTTTTTTTTTTTTTTTTTTTTTTTTTTTTTGCAGAGTCAGAAGCAGATCTCGATGTGGTGTAGTGCATTTACCACATTCTACACCAACCTCACCACCAGTTTCTGTCTCCCTGGCAGACTCCAGGCTGGCCTGTGCAGGATGATGGTTATTCTGCAGGAGGTGACCTGGAGGGCTCATTGGTGGCTTCTGGTGCTGCTTCTTCATTGGGGGCATAAAATCCTCATCTGGGTGCACCACTGGAGGGGTTTCATTGGAACACTTGGTAGACAGGCTGGTGCAGACTGTATTGGACCAGTGGCTGAAGTCTAAGATTGGCACCCTGGAGCTTTTCCTTATGTGACATGCAAAGTCATAGTTGCATGGCTGCCAGGCCAGGATTAGCTGGGCCCAGCTATGAACATAGTCAAGTAGATGAGTGAAGACTATTTGGGTTTGCTACTGTTCAGCTTGGCAGGTGTTTATCAATCCACCCTGCCACCTATTCTGCTGTTCCTCTACATTGTGCATCACACCCTGCCACCTATTCTGCTATTCCACTACATTGTGCATCACTTTCTTCCCGGATTTATTGTCCAGTCCCCATCACCACTTGTTATCCCTTTGTCTGTTTATCTCCTCTGTGGTCTTTCTTTTGTCTAAGCACCTCCTCATATGTTCATAGGTGTTTACTATGCTAAAGACCACAAGTGCCTTTTTAAGCCTAGCCATTCATCCCAAATCTCTGACGAGTTCTGATACCCTTGATAAGTGTTAGCAGGGGCCTGGGAGATGAACTATTTACAAGCTAGGGCCTGGGAGATGAACAATTTACAGGTTGCCTGTGTCCATTAGAGATGTGGGTGCCAAACCAGGGATGAATTTCCTGTTCCCCGTCCAGTTGTCCTGGTTGCACTTGAACTGGGTTAGGGAGGAACTCTGCTTCGCATGAATGGGGAGCCTGTTCCAGAGATGGGGTTATCTTTGAGATACATACCTGTCTCTCCAGCAGGTCCTATTTATATCACGGGCAAAGTTTAAGTCTTTAGAATGGATAATTCTGATGCAGTTTGTTTTGCTGATATGCAGGAGGTCCATCAGAATGGGGTCTGACAATACCCTGCATGTCAGGCATAGATCTCCCCTCAAAAGCCTGTAGGAGACAAAATACAGGGATAGAGCCTTGAGGCTGTCTGCATATGACATTTTATTTAAGCCCTGTATTCTTTTAGTGAGGAATGTCTGTGGCTGTTCCAATTGTTGGATAACTGTCAGTCATTATCTATGTTTTGCATTTGTCTACCCTTGCTACCATCTGTATACCCTCCTTCATATGCATGTCTTCTCCATGCTACCTTCCCCTTCCACCTCTAGTAAAAAAAAAAAAAAAAAAAAAAAAAAGTAGCATGGGGCACCTGTCCCACAAAAATATCCTTCTCCTACCCCCCCCCCCCCCCCCACCACCACCATTCTCACTTTCCCATTGTCCTGCTTCCCCTTTTCTGGCTGTCCTTTTCCCTCATTTCCTTCCCATGTATATTATTAATATAGTAGGAACTTTGCAGTGTGGCCCTTATATGGGCTCACAGTGGTTTCCATGTTGTATGGGAGTGATGCTCAAATGTATGTATGGCTACAAATTGTCACATGTATGCTACCTACCTGACTGGGCCGAGGTCACATGACTGTGCCATAGAGCAGTCCATATTTCTGCATAAGGGCTACCAGATTTTTGAGTATACATCATGTTTATGCAGAGCTTAGCCTCAGCATGTCTGCACCAAGTTGCCATTTCTACATTTTTAATCCTACCTGGGTTGTACCATGCAAATTTGATTGTGCTATTTGTTACAGCAAGGCCACATTACATTCTTTTTCCTGCATCCTCTCTACAGCTTGAACACTCTTGTAGTAAAACTGTAGTAACGTTGGTCTCTGAAGGAGGGAAAAAATAATCATACAGCCAAAAATGTAAAGGAGAGCATTTTTGTTATTGGCTTACACAGATATGTCTTCAGGACTGTTGGTCCATTGTTTCTGTACTAGTGTTAGAGAAAAGTGTTTTTTGTAGTCAACATTTGTCTGTTAAATGGCAAAGTAGCTCCAGAAAAGTGAAACAAAATGCTACCAGAAATTAGGTCAACCACCACCCTTAAAGACTATAACAAGTCACTTAGGAAGCATATAAAGTCCATTTCAGAATGCCATTGCTTTGACAATCATGGCTAAGTATTCTGATCCATACCAAAGAGCATTATTAATACTGAATTATTGATTATTTAGTTCCTACTCATGACCATGGCAACTCCTATTACATGCCTTGGCAAATGCCATACAAATTTTACATCTGGTAACCATTTGAAATGTCAGGACTGGCTAGACGGAGTGCTGAGATGCAGAGACTGAATGGCTGAAAGATTGGACTTGCATATACTAAGTCTGAGAAGCCATTTCTCAGAATATTCCCTTTTCTCTGAGGTATGGCAATCTCTGAGCTGGTATATATATAACTTTGGGGGGGGGGGCTTTTTTTTGGCACACTGCATTTCGAGTGCCAACATTTTATTTTTCCTGCATACCTAGCTGTATCATTTGCTTGTAAATGGTTACATTGCTCTGTCTGTCTGTGCCTGTATGGAAAATTATTACTTTATGTTGTTTCTCACTGTTTATATGTTCACAATGAATCATTAGTGTCATTGATTAATTTCCTTGTGGTACTGTTTATATTCCATTTAGAGTTTATGATCATTGTTTTTGTCTTATTGTTTCAAGTTTTCTATGCCTTCTGGCCTGGCTAGTACCTAAAAAAGATATTTGGGATGGTATGTTTACCAGATTAACGAATGTATGTATGAATAAATAAAGGTTAAAATTAAAGTGACAGTAGTGAATGTCCAAATGACTTCTGCAATATCTGAAGTCAAGAGCAAAATTTCTTCATGTGCAAGTTGCCATGATACCACTGAAAATCAAAAGTTTTCTTGTAAAACGTTGATGTAAACTGACCAATATAGGTCTACAAAATTGGTAATCTCTTTTGAAATACACATCAGTTGCAAACAGAAATCAGCAAAGCTCCTTGTATTTAGCATTTCTTATCCTTGTCTAGAAATGTTTTCTTGAGCGTAGTCTGAAAAAAATGAAAATCTTTGAAATAATATAGGCTCATAGGAAGTTACTAGGCTATTGGCCCTGAAGCCGTTAGAAGCCTAGTCAAGAGATTAGGCCATGATTAAACAAGTCAGCACCCAAAGTCCCTGTCCAGCAGGGACACAAGTGGAATCTCAGAGTTGTATTTTCTGTTTCCCTTCCAGTTATCCAGGTTGCACTTAAAAAGGGATAAAGAGGTACTCTGCTTGGCGTGGAGAGAGAGAGGGAGAGTATATTCCAGAGATGGGAGCATCTCTGGGGCACAATCTGTCCTACCAACAAGTCCTATTGATGTCACAGACCAGGTTGAGGTCGCTCATGCAGGTTACTCGAGTGGAGCTTGAATTGCGGATATGCAGCAGTCCCATCAAGGCGGAGTCTGAGATTGCTTTGTATGCCAGACAGAGGTCGCCTCTGAGGAGTTTGTATGAAACTGAGTAGAGGGACAGGGATTTTAGTCTATCTGTGTAGGGTGGATGTTTGAGGCCCTGGATTCTCCTGGTGAGGAACCTCTGTGGGCTCTCCAGCTACTGCAGGTGCTTTGTGAGGTACATTCAGAAGTGGGCGTTGTACTCAGTGATTGGCCTTATAAGGGAAGAATACAGGGATGTTATGACCTCCTTGTCCCTGGATGAGATGCCCTTACTTATGAGGTGGGCCATGTAGAAAGCTTTCCCTACAATGGAAGCAACGTCGTGATCAAAAGTTGGGTTTCTATCAACCTGGGTGCCCAAATCCCTCACTTGTGCTTAGGATGTTGCTATTAATGTGATAATATGTGGGGATGTCACTGTCTCCAAAGGGATGATGATGCATTTTTTTGCCATTCAGCTTGAGGCCGTGTTTCTGGCACCATTTATTTGTTTGGGTGAGATCCTCTTGGAGGATGTCCACATTACTTGGGGAGTTGATGACCATGCCCAGCTTGCAGTCATCTCCAGACCTGGCTAGCCATAGCCCACTGGTTTTGGCCTGCAACTCAGAGAAGTCTATCCCGAATAACAGAGTCCCCAAGACCAGTCCCTGGGGTATGCCGCTCATTACAGGTCTACTGCTTGAGGTGGTTTCCCCTATTTTGATTAGGTGGGTTCCATCAGTGAGCCAGTTTGTTTACCCATCTGGTAACATATGGATTGATGCCTAGTTGAGAGAATTTGTCTATTATGCCCAAGTGGGAATAGTGCCGAAGGCTTTTGGCCAGGTCAAGGTAGGCAGTGTGCACCATCTTCCCCTCATCCATGGCTTTAATGACTGTCTCAAAGAAGTCGACCAGATTTAACAGACATGACCTCCTGTTGACAAAGCCAAACTGTGTGGGGTTGAGTGTTTGGAGGTTGCCAATGTCCCTTTTAATGAGGTCCATGATAATCCATTCCATGGCCTTGCATATCAGGCTAGTTAGGCTGATAGGTCTATAATTTCCCAGATCGGTGTCCGCTCCACATTTGTGTAAAGGGATGACAGTGACTGTCCTCCACTCAGCTGGGACAAAGCAGCTACTCAGGCTTTGGTTGAATAGGGTGCCTAATGTTGCTGCAAGTTCACGCCTGAGTTCATGTAGTATGCAGCGTGGGGTATTTACTTTTGAGAAAGCAGTGATGACCTGCTCCCTAGAGATAAAGGGATAGGGGCAGGTACTGGGGATGTCCTGATTTAATGATGGGGTGGGGGGGGGCAGTGGGGTGAAGTTTTTGCTGAATCTGTCAGCCAGTATTTGTGTATGTGGTGTCCTTGACCACCAGTTCTGAACAGATCTGGGTACTTCCTTTGAGATTGCGGATATATGTGAAGAAGGCCTTATGATTGTCTTTGGTAGATGTGGTCAGTTTGGATTCGAAGTTGGCTTTAGAGGATTTCACTAGTGCTCTTATTTGCTTGTTCAGGCTAAGGAGAGATTGCTGCCAGTTGTGCACCTGCTCCTTCTTGGTCCTGGACAGCAATTTTTTCCTTTTGTTATATAGTTTATTTATTGCAGATGTCCACCAGACAGGTTTGCTCTTCCTTGAAGAGGATGATTTTGTCCTGTCAGGTATTCCTGATTCCATGTATCTATATAAATGCTCGTATAGTACTTTTGTATAGATTTGGACATTGGTGCCAGTTCCTACAGAGGGGGAGGGGGATGTGAAGCTGTTTATACCATCTCTCAGGTTGTAATCCGCTTTGGAGAAGTTTTTTGTTTGACCCTAGCTAGAGGGGGGCCAGGGGAGATGGTGACTTCGAAAGTGACTGCTTTATGGTCGGATCTTACCAGGGAGAATGATACTGTAGGGGTGCTGCAGTGGTTACTTATGTTGGTTAATACCAAATCCAAGATATTATCACCGCTTGTGGGGGTATCGACTAGTTGCTCCAAGGCATTTGTACTGATAAAATATAAGAATCTCTGGACATTTGTGTTCTGGCATGAGTAGTTTTTCCAGTCTATGGTTGGGTAGTTAAAGTCACCTAGGATCAGGGTAAAGGGTTGAATCTTGATAGATTCGAAGAGGTGGAGTGGGCATCTCAAGTGAAATTTGGGAGCCTGTAGCTAGCTGTGATTTGAAATAGGGTTCTTGTCAATGGTTAACTGCACCTGGAGTGTCTCCTGTGCTTCATACTGTGTGACCAGCCTGGAGGTGTGTATGTCTTTAATATATGTTGAAACTCCACCTCCTTTGGCTTTGCTCCCCACAGTTTGGGGTCTGAACCTTAATTTAAAACATCACTGGCCTTACTTTTTTATTTGCATTTCTGATTTATGCATTTGTTTATTGGCACCATTTGTATTCTTTCTAAGTTTATAAGGTCTGTACATGCAAAAGTTATGCATCTAACTGCAGTAACTCCTTTGTGCTACATATGACCACTACTTAAGAATTATAATGTCCTAGTCTGACCTCTGCAAATATTATTTTTGGGTATGTTTGCTTCCAATCCTCTGAACAAAATAAAAAAATCAGTCTGATTATGAATATTTATTTAGATGTACTGTATGCATCTCTGAAGACATGTCATCAAAGTGGATACTTCATTTTATTTCAAGATATGACTGTAAACCCTTTCATTTGTTAACTTATCTAGGTGGGTGCCTTTTGAATATTTTAGGTTTGTAACTGTGATATTTAGAACTGCGGAACTACAAGTTATAAATCAAAGAATGTGTACAAATTCTGAGATTCCAGCATCTTGGATTATTCCCCCAATTCAAGATACAGTTTTCTTGGAGTTAGTATGTGTAAATAACAGGAGTGCAAGAATGAAGACTCCATGCAGAAATGCATGAGAATCCTAACAGCAGGCTTAGGTGTTTAAAATCACAGTTTATTTTCTGAAGTATTTATCCTAAACTCTGTCTGGCACATCTGACAGAGAACCTATCTAATAAGGTGATTTACATAAAATAGCTTTTCATTTCATAAGCATAACTCACTTCTACAAGGATTTTTACTACTGCATTTTTATGCCATATTATAACCTACACAAGTATTCTTTATATTGCTACTGCCTACCTTGGATGATAGGTTAGATAGCAGTAATTACCCTGATACGAGGCATGGCATACTGCTGATTGTTGTAATTATTAGGTAGCCTTCTATTTTCCAAAGATGATGTAATAAGGCATGGGAATGTACTCAAATGTTATGATTGACTGTTACAATGACTATCTCTCTCTTTAATTTCTCCAAGTCATTTGGGTTTCTAATACCATGACTGGAATGGACTCCATTCCTAAGTCAAAGTATGATTAAAGTTCATGAAATTAGTATTGTTTCATTCTTTGATGTTAGCCAGAAGTACACTTCCCAGCACCCGCAATGTGTCCAGTAATGACTCCTCCTGCAATTCGTACAGAGTTACATGCATCTGTAACCTAAGTATGATTGTAAATTCCTTTTTTATATGACCCATTGCTCCTACAACTATTGGAACTGTCTGGGAATCCTTCCACATTGCCCTTGCTTCTGCCTGCAAATCCTGGTATTTTATGACTTTGTGTGTCTCTGTACGTAAGACACTAGAGTCACTGGGTATAGCAATTTCAATGATCAGTGCTACTTTTGTCTTCTTTTCATGGACTACTATATTTGATTTTCTCACATCTATTTTTTGAACTGTTGGTAATGGGTGAATCGCATGCAATATAAACTTCATTATTTTCTATAATGCTTTGTGATTCATGTTCCAGTGTTTATCAGCTACTTCAGTATTATAATGTTTGCATAATCCCCAATGCAATAGTCTTGCCACATTATGCCTTTCAGTATACAGTTATACTGCCATTAGTATATCACATCCAGCAACAAAATGTGTGACTATTTTCAATTCTGTTTTACAAAACTTACATTTGTCTGTTTTTGCCACATGTTCAATGGACTTTGTAAACTAATGTGTATGTAGTCCACTGTCTTGAGCCACCAATATTAATCTTTCATCATTTGGTTTAAATTCATCTCTCCTTAACCATTCCTGCATTTGATCCTGATCAGCATGAGGTTGTTCCAAGAGTTTTCTATACTTTCAACTATATTTATGCATTTTCTGCCTTCATGTGATCCTTCAACTTATTTAGCACATTCATTTGCTGCCTGAGTTTTATCTACTTAAGGTTTGATTTCCATTCCCACTTGACGACAATATCCTTCTGCTAATCTAAGCAGGGAAGTTGTTTTAGACTTAATCCCCTCATGTTTTAAAACTTTCACTATATTCGGGTCTTGTATGTATGCAGTCCTGCAGCTGCAGATCTATACATGTAATCAATTTCGAGGCGGCACATACCTCCTTCAGAAAGGCGAATATATAGTCTTAGAATGCACTGATTTTTATTTCTCCAAAACTGTACATTAGGACAGGAAGAGCAAATTGGTTTATAGCCTGGACTTTACTAGATGTCAACGTTTATTTTCAGTATTAATTTAAGTCTCCTAAAATACTGACTGCTCTATATGCATGGGTTTCATCCCATGCGCTGTCAAGGACAGGAAGGCTAAGTTGGCCCTGAAAGGCCTTCTTCCCACTTCTGAGGCAGTTGCCTCGTCCTCGGCTTCGTCACAGTGGCTGCTGTGGCCGCCTCTCCTTCCTCTCTTGCCCTTGCCTCTCCTCTCTTCCTGGCTGGGAGTCAACCTCCTGTTTCAAAGCCTGTGGAAGTGGAGCAGAAAAGGGGCAGAGAGAAGGAGAGAGAGCCAAAATCTCACAGACCTGACAAACGTAAGAGGTCCCTGGACCTCCCTTCTCCCGCCAAAAGTCAGCCTAGGATCCATGACTTCCCTCTGCTCTATTATCCGAGATTTTCCCCGGAGCCAGAGGAGACACTTTCTCCATCTAGGCCCTCAGTTCTTCGACCCCCAAGGTCGGAGTCCATGGCCTCGTCGAGGTCCATGCGGAGCTTATCGGAAGTTGCCATGGATAAAATGAGGAGGTTCATTCGTACTCAGATCCAGATGGGAGTCTTGCCAGCTCCCTCTCGAGGGGAAAGCTTGCTTCCCTTTTTTACACCGAGTTCTCCTTCTCCAATCCGTCCACCGAGTTCGGAGTACTCTGATCTGAGGATGGCCTTAGGGGGGTCGGCGCTGACGGTACCTGCTTTCTCAACACCGACAGCTCCCTGGAGCATGTCTGATCTGACCAGTTTGGATCCGAGTGGCTCTCGGTGCCGAAGTTTGGATGTCAGATCCGAGGTAGCGGAACATTTTTCATCGGCTCCGGCTTGTCGGCCAAGTTCCCTCCCTTGGAGCTCCGTCCACTTCGGGCCTGGCTCCGATTCTCACGTCGGATCCGGGGAGACCGACTTCCTTATTGCTTCCCCAGGAGGTTCGTTCTTCCTCGGCGTTCATGGTAGAAAAGGTTCTCTCCGCTGGTTCAGGACTTTTAACTATCCCCTTGGACTCCGCCCCGACCCCCTTGGTTCTATCTACGAATCCCATCATTTTACCAGAGGGACAGCCCGTGTCGAGGAGCCCCAGATGGTTCCCCCTGAGGAACAAGTGGCTTCCGAGTTCCCCCTGGAGAGCCCCACCGGAGACGTGCCTTGCAAGCATATGTGTAAGAGGGGACACTTGGACCCCCCCACCATTCCTCACCGAGGACACAGATTTGGATGATGTGGAAGGTTCCCCCAGGTCACCTTCCAAGGATGTCATGGAAATCCTTCGCCAACAGGGAGGTTGGTCCGTCCCCAAACCTTCTGATGAGTCTGTGTTCCTGGAGGCTTTTGGCATGGGCCCATCTACTTCCTGGGTGTCCCTTCCTGCAGATCCCCTGGTGGACCTGATCACCTCGCAGGCTTGGAAGGAGCTGGACACTGTGGAACCAATCCCTAAATGGCCTGATAAGATCTTGAGTCCACCGTCAGATAGGCCAGTGTGGAACAAGGGCTCCCCCGTAGATGCTATTGTGGTAGCAGCAGCCACAAAGAAAGAACTAGCCCAAGAGAGTTCCTCTGTTCATCCTCCTGACCGAGAGTTGCGAATGATGGACCGCTTAGGGAAGCGAGTTTTATGCGTCAGCAACCTTTTCCATTAGGGCGCTGAACTACCTGGCCCACGTCACGAGACTCCAACACGACCTGGTCAAGGAGCTGGCTGAGTCTCCCCCTAAGTCCATGTCACAGGAGGACAGGGACTCGTTCTCTGCGAGGATGGCCACTTTGAAAGCAGTCTCCAATATGTCCATGCGACTCCTCTCGCATGCTACTGAAGGAGCGGTTGGGTCCGGAATGTCCATGAGGTGCAACGCCTGACTCAGACTATGTCAGTTTTCGGAACCTTTCAAGGTGTCATTTGCCAATGCCCCTTATGGGGCGACTCTACTCTCTTTGGTAAGACCATCAAAGAGACTTTAGCCCAGAGTGAGAAGGATGAGAAGACACTGCCTGCTGTCAGAATCTGCTTCTCGAACCCTCAAAGATCCTTTTTCCAGAATCAGAGAGGGCAAAAGAAGATATGGTTCCAGAAGTCACAGTATTCCCGGGACACACAGGGCTCTTCTTCCCCCAGAGGCAGAGGGGGACAGAATGGACACAGGCCCAGAGGTAGAGGGGGGTCAGAGGAATTTTGGGTCTCGAGAACCTTTCTCAGACAGGCCCGGACAGCAACCCTGAGGGGTTGCCCGACTGCTCTACTCTGGAGGCAGTCGAGGGACGATTGTCATTGCACCTGGCGGCATGGGAGTCCATAACATCAGACCGCTGGGTGCTTCAGATCATATCCAGAGGATACTCTATCCGCTTTATGGTTCCTCCCAAACCTCCCAAACACCTTCTGGACATACCACCCATGCGAATAGAGGCAGCAGCACAGGAAATTTTCAAGCTGTTAAAAAAAACAAGCCATCAAACCCATCCTCCCAGATCAGTCCAGATCGGGCCTCTACTCCAGATTCTTTTTGGTGCCAAAGAAAACAGGGGACTTAAGGCCCATTCTGGACCTATCTACCCTGAATCTGTCAGTTGCAAAAGAAAAATTCCGGATGGTCACACTACAGTCCGTCATGCCGTACCTGCAAGAGAGTGACAGGATGCCTACTATCACATAAAGATGCACAGAAGCTCCGGGAGGTTCCTCCACTTCGGCTAGGAGTCTGTCATTACCAATTTCGAGCCCTACCCTTTGGTCTCACCACAGCCCCCAGGGTGTTCACTAAAGTGATGGCAGTAGTAGCGGCTCACCTGAGGCTTCAGGGGATTCAGGTCTATCTGTACCTGGACAATTGGCTCCTCACTGCTCCCACCGGGCATCTACTTACTCAAACCTGGGATTATTTCTTAAAGCTTGCCCTGCATTTGGGGATCACAATCAACGCATCCAAAACACTTCTAAATCCTGTCCAGGTTATAGACTACATTGGGGCTAGGATAGAGGCACCTTACAGTGCAAAATCTTCATGACCTCGGAGAGAGTTCAAAACCTGGGGATGCATGTCTCTCTGATCTACCGTTCTCATCTTCCATTGGCAGAATCAGTGTTGAGGGACTTAGATTCAATGGAGGGTACCATAACACTTCTTCCATGCGCCCGGTTACATATGAGAATTCTACAGTGAACACTAGCTGTACAGTGGTCCCTGTTGGAACTTCCATTATCATATCCAGTACAGCTCAGTCAAGTCTGTCGGTCGTCCCTTCTGTGGTGGATGTGCTCTCTGTATATCTTGGAAGGAAGACCCTTTGTTTCAGCCTCTGTCCAAGTCACAGTGACCACAGACGCCTCCCAGCTTGGGTGGGCGGGACATTGCTCGGGCAGGACAGTCCAAGGCCTGTGGTCCCCTGTAAGAGACCAGGTTGCACATAAACATTCTAGAGATGAGGGCAATCCTTTTGGCATTGCAGGCCCTTCATGCCTTTCTTCCTCTGGGAACCATTGCAATTCAGTCAGACAACATGTCAGTGGTCTAGTTCATCAACAAACAGGGAGGGACCAGATCTTACCCCCTTTCTCATGAGGCCATGAAAGTGTTGGAATGGGCGATCTCCACCGGTCGTTTTCTCCTAGCAATGCACATTCCGGGACGGTCCAACATTCTAGCGGACAGATTAAGTCGGACTATTCTGATGCCTTACGAGTGGTCTCTGAATCTTTTAGTAGCAGAGCAGATCTTCGTGGAGTGGGGTCAGCCTTGCAGCGATCTCTTCGCATCTCCTTCCAATGCGAAGTGCAGCGAGTTTTTCGCTTTGAGACCCTACCGGGGGAGTCCCCCAGAGATGTTCTAGTTCAAGATTGGCCTCCCGGTCTTCTGTATGCTTACCCTCCAGTATCTCTTATTCCAAGGTTTCTACAGAAAGCTTGTCGACTGGGGAGTAGAGTGATCCTCATTGCCCCGATTTGGCCTCGCCAGGTATGGTTTCCCTTCCTTTGGTCTCACCTTCTGGCTCTGCCCTGGATCTTGGATCCCATTCAGGATCTGATTTCACACCCATATGGGGTTCCTCATCCGAACTTGGACAGTTTGAAGCTCACAGCTTGGCTGCTCCAGTTCCCATGATCGCTAGGACTCCTGCATTATCCTCTTCAGTTAGGTCTGTTCTGGTGGCTGCTCATAAGCCTTCAACCCGAAAGGTTTACTCAAGCAAATGGAAACATTT
The DNA here is from genome assembly GCF_019279795.1 of Protopterus annectens. Classification (NCBI taxonomy): domain Eukaryota; kingdom Metazoa; phylum Chordata; order Ceratodontiformes; family Protopteridae; genus Protopterus; species Protopterus annectens. The sequence continues at coordinate 281,027,349 of NC_056741.1, forward strand.
TTACTTTTGGGCTTCTCAAAAGAGTTTAGACCCCTTCACAGTCCCTATTTCTGCCATTCTTGATTTCCTAGCCAATATTTTTCAACAGGGAGCTAATTCTTCTACTATCAAAGTTCAATTGGCTGCCATTTCTCATTTTCATGTGGGTGAGATTTCGGCTTCACTGGCCTCCTCCAGACTGTGTAAAGCCTTTATCAAAGGGACCTTTCTGTTACGTCCCCTAGTCACGGATCCTGTTCCTCCATGCGACCTTACTATGGTTCTTCAAGTTTTGGTTGCTCCGCCTTTTGAACCTGCTGCAACCACAGATCTAAAATTCTTATCTTGGAAAACAGCATTCCTGGTGGCTATCACTTCTGCTAAAAGGGTTTCAGAACTGCAAGCCTTGTCCATCAAAGTTCCATATATGATTTTCCATAAAGATAGGGTTTCCCTTCGGACCAATCCATCCTTTTTTCCTAAGGTTGCATCACAAGTTAACATCAATCAGACCATTAATTCTGTTTTCTTCCCAAATTTTGCTAACAAAATGGGATACAAACTCCACTTGTTGGATGTTTATAGACCGTTAGATTTTATTTACACAAGACCAAAAATTTCCACAAATCAGATCAGTTGTTTGTGTCCTTGTCTAAACCCATTTTGGGCAAACCTATCTCCAAGGTCACTCTTGCTAGGTGGATTTCCTTGTGCATCCTTCAGGTCTATAAGGATAAAGGTGTGTCTCCTCCGGGTCAGGTGAAAGCTCATTCCACTAGGTCCATGGCTACTTCTGCGTCCTTTTGGTCTAGAGTTTCATTGGATGATATTTCTTCTGCAACTACTTGGTCCTCATCTCATATCTTTATTTCTCACTACAAATTGGATTTGACTTTTAGAAGGAGAGCATCCTTTGGTTCCACGGTGCTCTGGAATATCCTTCCACCCAGGAGTTGAGTAGCTGGGGACTCTGTCCCACAGGTTGAAGACCAAATGAAGTAAACTACTTCAGATAAAGACGTTATGTACTCACCATAGTGTTCCATCTGAGTAGTTCTACTTCATTTGTCTTCAACTGTCCCTCCCTCCTTCCCCCTGACCTTGTCGTATGAACAGCCTGCAGTTGTAGGTCATAAAGTTTTTTTTTTTCAGGTCGGGTTATCAGTATAAGGGTCAGCAAACTTGATCTGGGGGTTGGAAGGTAGTGGAGGTGTATTATGGGTAATCGGAGGAGCTTGGAGCTCTGAGCAGATGCTAGTGAGATTGCCGGCTCGGATCCAATACGGATCCGGTATCCCACAGGTTGAAGATAAATGCAGTAGAACTTCTCAGATGGAATGTTATGGTGAGTACATAACTTTTTTTTTCTAGACATTAGAGGCAGAGATTATAGGTATCATGAAGAGGGGAGGCAATTGTAACACACTGCTATAAACCGCAACAGGACACTGTCTGAACCTGGTTGGGGGAGATAAGTAGCATCAGAAATAATTTGTTCAGCTGTTTTCCACACAAGTCCTTTTTTATTGAGAAGAATTAGACGTGTGGTGGTTCAGCAGTAGATAAAGAACAGCAGAGTTAGGGGAAATATGGAAAAATTGTCAAATTCGCCTAGATATACGGGAACGGAGTTATGAAATTATTACGTTTAGTTTTGTTTGGAAAATGCAAATTAATCAACCACATAACTGGACCAACAACCAAAATTGTTCTGAATCGCTTTTACCATCCTGTTTGTGTTACAGAAAAAATGAGAGCTCCATAATACTGTACATGGAGCAGAAGGTCTTGCCAAAGTCTGTATAAAGATATAACAACTTATGCTTTTAGTACAACAGTGTTCATTCTGTGAACAGTAGTACTCTATACATCTGTGTTAAAACATCTTACAATATACAAACTGAAATAAAAAAGGACCAACAGGACACTGTTTAGTCCCTGTGCACATGACATAAAAGAACAAGTTTTTCACCTGAAATCTAGCAATATGCAAAATACATCCATCTCATAGCTGGAGAATGTCCTCATAAGCAAGTACATCTACATTAAATTACAGCCTGGTGGGGCTGAAAATGCAGAAAACTTTAGCAGGGCAAGAACTTATCAGCAGTGCCAGATATAATGCCTACAGACACAAACTTAAATGTCAAAAACAGGCCAAATAATAACACTCTGAGATCGCCTCAGCGCCTGCCATTTCCCTATACAGGCTGGCCACTTCCTGTCCCTTTAAATGAACCCCCCCCCCCTTAAGTCACTCACCAAGTAGCCCCTCACCTCAAACCTGCTCTTGGTGACTCCATTCATGTCTGTCCTCATGAAAAAGCTGGAAGCGAGGCCTTGCACAACAACAACAGTAAACTATTAACACACTCAGAAAGAATGAAAGGATGGACAGCACACCGAGCCAAGCAAAAACGGGACTCTGCTAGCTCCGGGTCCTCCAGCTCCCAACTTCGAACCCAAAACAAAAACACTGCAACCTCCGAGCAACAGCGCCCCTGATTGGCTAGTGCTGCGGGGAGATCCTCCCCTAGCCACGGCACACAGTGAGAGGCTCCCCAACCCAGCAGACGCTCTCGGTCATATGACGGGTAGTTCAGTCTACATTACTGTCACTCACTCTTCCCAGATGGTATACTTGACAACCGTCAATAGACTTTATGTAGCCAAAGAGCACTCTCTAAAGACACCCATAACACAAACGCAAATCAGTAAGGGTTAGCTGTGCTCTCCTCCTGTGTAGCCTATAACCTTTAGCGCAGCCGCAAAATAAACCGCGAACTAATAAGCTTAGTAACTAAGCTTATTAGTTTGTGGTGCCCCTGTGAGGAAGCCACGGCGCACACTTTGGGAACCCCTGACCCAATCTGTTAAGTAGACAGCTTAATGGGTTAAGGGCAAGACAGAAGAGCAGTGGTGACAGTCACCCTGGAATATCCCCCTTTGGATTTTTATCCCTGGAATAATAAATTGTCCTTCATCGTGGCTTAACTGCAAAGTGGTGTGCCACTGTTTTGTGGTCACTGTAATATAATCAATCAGAGTAGGGTGTATCTTATACATTTTTAAGCACTCTTTAATGCAAATAAATTGCTTATTTTGTGCTTTTCCTTTATATTTATTGATGACCCAAAAAAGTTTAACAGAGAATTGGGACACAAGGCAAAAGGAATAGAAACACCACCAAAAAAAAATAAATAAATACCTTTTGGATAAATATCTTGAAGATCCTGTGGAGCATAACAAAGATGCAAAATGGATAGAAGTAGTAAAAGCTTTTCTGCCTGTGCATATATTTTTAATTTATTATTTGTTAGTGCACGATAGAACCTGATCTGTTCTGATAAGCGCATTGCTTTTATCACATCTATCTTTTAGTATTTTTGTTGATCTGTTCCTTCGTCTATACTCTTCTAACAGTGACACCTCTTGTCTTAATTACTTTATAGTTTTCTCTGCCTGATCACTTCCATGATGGCATTTGATTTCCCCCTTCCTTTCCCTTACTGCCCTGTGTTTTTGTGGTGAGACTTTATCTGTTATTAATTTAGCTGCATGGTAATACATCCTATTTACTTCTTTTGTATCACATGAATCTCTGTGAACAGTCCTAATAATCGTGTTTGTTTTATCAAACTTCTAGCTTTTTGGGTTTTATTGACTTTCTGTAGTCTCTTTCTTTCATTGATCTTAATATGTCTGTCCATCTCTATTAAATCAAGCAATTCTTTTCTTAGATCATTTTCTTCTAAACTGAGGGCACATTCTTTGTTCTCCATTTCTTGTGGGCATTCTACAGAAAGTTCCAAAGCATCTCCCTGTGCCATATTCTCTTCAGTTTCATCCTGTGTCATCCATTGCTCTTTCATATGGGAACTCACTGGACTATCACTCCACAACACTGATGGTGTCAGAGTTGCCACAGTTTCCTGTTCGTTCCCTTGCTGTGCAACTGTAACTGAACTTTTGTACTGGTTTCATATGGAAGGCTCCAAAGAATCTTCATATGGCAACTGATCAGATGTTTCCTGTTCCACTGATTTCTTCTTAGTTTGGGGATCCATTGCTCTATCCTGCTGTGATGTCAAAATTAGATTTTTCACACTAAATCCTTCACTTTGCAGGTAATCCATAACCTCATTTTCTATTTCTTTAACTTCTGCATTACTAATCCTGTTTTCTACTTTTCCTCCTTGTTTTATTTTTTGTATTGTAAAATTTTCCATATACAGATGCCTTTGTATTTCTCTTCATAGGTATGTACTAGGCTGATGGCCCTGGAGCCTTTACAAGCCTAGACCATAGAAGTGCCCTGGCATCATGCCGCCCTATGTTGGTTCCTAGTGCCTCTATCAGTTAGAACCCCTGGAGTGATCCCCAGAGTGAGCTTTCTATTACCCGTTCACTCATCAAGATTTCACTTGAAGAGGGACAGCGAGGTGCTCTGCTTGACATGTATGGGCAGTCTCTGGGTGAGGAACCTGTCCCTCTAGCATGTTCTGTTGATTGTGGTAGTGAGGTTGAGGTCTCTGGAGCTTGTGGTGCGGAGGGATTGGGATTTCTTTAGATGTAGCATTTCTAACAGAGCTGGGTCAAACATGGCTTTGTAAGTAAAGCAAAGATCGCCTCCAAGTAGGCGATATGAGACCGAGAATAGCTGGAGACTTTAGAGTCTGTCTGTATAGGACATGTGTTTAATTCAAAGGATCCTCTTCATGAGGTACTTCTGTGGCCTTTTCAGCTGTTGCAGGTGTCTAGTGAAGCACATGCCAAATGGGGCATTATACTCAATGATTGGTTTAATGAGGGAAGAGTACAGAGAGACAACAACCTCTTTTTTCTTGGATTCAAAACCCTTGGTAATGAGATGTGCCACATAGAAGGACTATCTGACCACAATGGCAATGTGGTGGTTGAAGGAGAGGTTGCTGTCAGCCTGTGTCCCCAGATCTCTTATAACACCTTCAGTGTGCAGTGGGCTCCCCCATCGGTGTGGTAATTAGTGGGAACTGAGTTTTTACCAAAGGGGATGAAGACACAATTTTTGGCATTAAGCGTAAGGCCGTGGTTTTGACGCCATCATTGGTCTCAGTGAGGCCTTTCTGTAGGATGTCTGCATCACTTGGGGATTTAATAATGGCTTCCAGCGTGCAGTCGTCTGTGAACTTGGTCAGCCAGAGTCCCTTTATGTTGGCCTGGACTTCTGAGAAGTAGATGCCAAACAGGAGAGGACCCAGGACCCCGATCCCTGTGGGGCTCCACTTGTGACTGGTCAGCAGTCTGACTTGGAGTCTATTACTTTCACACTGTGTGTTCTATCTGTGAGCTCATTTGCAGCTCACCTAGTGATATAGGGGTTGATGCATAGTTTGATGAGTTTATCAATAATTCCCGAGTGAGGAATGGTATCAAAGACCTTGGCCAGATCGAGGTAGGCTGTATACACTGCCTTACCTTCATCCACAGCCCTGGTGACTGACTCAAAGAAGTCAACCAGGTTGAGCAGGCATGATCTCCCTTTCACAAAGCCAAATTGCGTGCGGTCTAGAGTTTGGGGATTTCCTATATCTTTGTTAATCAGGTCCATGATGATGCGCTCCATAGCTTTACATATCAAACTCTTCAGGCTAATGGGACGATAATTCCTAGGGTCTGTAGTTGCTCCCCCTTTATGGAGAGGGATGACTGTAGCAGTGCACCATTCGGTAGGGACAAAGCCTGAGGTGAGGCTGTGACTGAACAGGGCACATAGATGTGGTGCCAGTTCGCTTTGTAGTTCATGTAGAACACAGCCAGGGATATTATCGGGTCCCATGGAAGCTGTATTCTTGGCCTTGGAAAATGCAGCTTTAACCTGTGCTACAGTAATGCTGGGTGCCTGGCATTCTTCCGGTATTGTGATTGATTCTTTGGGGGGGGGGGTAAATTTGGCACTGAATCTGTCTGCCAGTATGTTGGCTCAGTATAGGAGGTACCATTATGCAGTAACAGAGCAAATCTGGGTGTTGCCATGGAAGTTCTTGATATAACTATAAAAGGTTTTGTGATTGCTTTTAGTGTCTGCCGCAGTTCTGCCTTCATAGCTGGCTTTAGAGGATTTGATGAGGGATCTCAACTTTTTGTTGAGGCTAATAAGGGAGTTTTTCCATTTTTGGGACTTCACCTTTTTCTGCAACCGTTTCTTCTTTCTGTTGTAGAGTTTATTAATTGCAGCAGGGGACCACCAGATTGGCTTCCTTTTTTTGGAGGAGAGCATCTTGGTTCTGTTGGGTATGGCTAGTTCCATGCATTTATGTGCATGTTCGTACAGTGCATGTGTATGATTCGGCAGTCATGCAGCTGTTTTCCATTAGCATGGGTGCCGTGAAGTTAGCCATCTCTGTTTTTAGGAGCCCAAAGTCAGCTTTGGAGACGTTTTTCAAGGTGGTTACCTTTGTGGGGTGGGGGGAGGGTGAGATATGGATTTCCATGGTGATTAGTTTATGGTCAGATCTGACCAGGGAGGGATTGACTACTGGTGTAGACCAACGGTCGCCCATGTTAGTAATAACCAAGTCAAGGATGTTGCTTCCTCTAGTGGAGGTCAGAATGAACTGGTCCAGGGGATTGGAATTGAGTTCCAGGAAGCTTTGGCCCAGTGTATTGGTGCTTGAGTAGCTTTCCCAGTTGATGGAGGGGTAGTTGAAGTCTCCTTGTATGAGAATGTTGGGTTGGACCTTGATAAATTCCAGGGTGCTTAGGAATGTGAAGTGAGAGTCTAGGATCATGGTTGGGGACCTATATCTGGCTGTGACCTGGATCACCATCTTACCTAGTGTTAGTTGTACCTGAAGTATCTCAGATGCGTTATGCTGGGCTACTAGACTGGAGGTGTGCATATCCTTTATGAATATGGAGACACCACCGCCTTTGGAGCTACAGTCCATGTTTCTGGGCCGAAAGGTGTGGAATGAGTTATAGCCTGGTAGTGCAAGGGTGCTTTCTGCTGCTTTAAACCAGGTCTCTGTTACAGCACAAATGTCAATGTTCTCCATTTTAAGGAGTGCTTTGAGTGAGTGCATCTTGAAATTTAGACATTTAGCGTTGAGCAGCATGACCCTCAGATTGCATATATTTATAGCTGTTACAGTGGTAATTTGGTCTATGGAACACCGCCTAAATAGGCACTATAGGGTGGCAAGAGGCTTAGCCAGTACCTGGAAACCCAGGGGTGACAGATGCAGGCCATCTATGGCAAAACATCGAAGTCTGTCAGTCATGTTATCCGAAGAAGACAGATGCTGGATACCCTTAGAATGACACCAGAAACTTAGCCAGTTGTTGAAGTCATTCATTTTTTGTTTGTACTGCAGTATCATTCTGCGTGACTGTAGGATACTGCTCAGGGTTTGGGTCATACCTGCCTGGGCCACATAATCTGAGAACTCCACCATGTCTCTCTCCATGTAGTCCAGGGAGATGCATCTCTGGTCATTCACAACCACATTGACAATGACAGAGTCATACTTGTTGTGGAGTGACCTGAGTGTGTGTGTTATATGTCGGATTCTGGCACCTGATAGACAGCTGACTGTTACTTTCTCCTTATTCAACCTAGTGAGCGGAATATCTGTGTGCCTCACTATTGAGTCACCTATGATTAGTGTATTGGGCAAGGTGTTTAGACTTAGGAGATTAGGTTGAGGGACACACTGTGGAGATGAGCTGTGTGTCCTGTGGTTTGTGCTGTGTTGTGGTGGTCGAGTGCATATTTGTCTTGGAGGTCTCTGCTGTTTGTGTAAATTTCTGTTGAGATCCTCCGTGAAGGTGGGTGTGTGGTTTGTGTTTTTATATGAGAGATGTGATGGTGGGTGTTCTGGAGGGCTATGTGTTCCATGTGGTGTGGTGCGGGTGTTGACCTTCTCCTCTTGGCCAGCTAGTCCAGTCTTGGCTGGAGAGTGCGCAGTTTCCAATTTGGTGATATAAGTGCATCTCTCACAAGTCTGAATGTCAGGAGGTAAGAGGAGAGGGTTGTTTGTGTACATGAGGCAGTTGCTACACTGTCTCAGAATGCCCAAGTGCATTAATAGGAGAAAGCACAGGGAACTGCCCTTTAATCATGCCAGGAGGGGTGGTCATAACTACTAAGTACTGGAGCTAATTCCATGAAGAACAACTAGTGCTGATGGCACTTAGGTGTGCTGCAATAATTGCTACAAAAACCTGTTTAAGTGCAAAGCGATTAAGCTATTTGAAGTGCAAGAGAGAAAGAGCTAGCAAAATTCAAGGGAAAAACTGAAGAGCAGACTTTCTGACACCAGTAATAGTTTACCTCAGCTCGGTGCTGCTAGGCAGAGCTTAAACAAGCGTAAACGTGCACAAACGCGGGCTTTTTAACCAGAAATTTGAAAGGGATGGAAAAACTGCCTAAACAGCCAATAAACTACAATTTCTGGGCCAGAAACCACTCCTCTTGTGGTAGATAAGCTACCTAGTGCTTACCACTTCCAATGATAAGAAAGAAGGCTTCCCTCCAACACAGAAAGGCTTGGGAGGGCTGAGAAGCTTACAAACGGTCCTGGATACAGCAAATCTCTATCTGGGCTAGACTGCTTACAGGAAAGGCGGCAAACAAGCTCAAATGCAGGCTTTTAAACCAGAAAGTTGAAAGGGATGGAAAAACTGCCCTAATGGCCAATAAACTACAATTTCTGGGCCAGAAACCACTCTTCTTGTGGAAGTTGGGCTACCTAGTGCTTACCACTTCCACTAATGAGCTAGAAAGCTTCCCTCCAACACAGAAAGGCTTTGGGGGGGGGGGCTCAGAAGCTTACAAACAGTCCTGGATACAGGAAATCTGTATCTGGAGTACACTAGTTACAGTAAAGGCAGGAAACAAACTTAGACCTTTTTTGTGTGTGTGTGTATATATATATATATATATATATATATATATATATATATATATATATATATATACAGAAAAGCAGCTAAAACAGCAGTAAAAACAATTCAAATGCAGTGCAAGCTAGCACACTTGAGTCTGTAGCAATATTAAAGCAAATACTGTTTAAATAAATGCAATTAAATTAAAAAAATGACCAAAACAAGTGCAGAAAGCAGTAAATTAGGAAAAAATCAAAATGGAGGCACTTAGAGTTCATAGGTTTATAGGTTTATACTAGGCTATCTGCCCCAAGGCATTTATAAGCCTAGCCCGAATTTTTGTGGCTTACGCCACCCCTTATATGAAAAAATACTGTACCCGTTAGTTTGTTGTGCCTCTGTCCAGCAGTGACACAGAGATGATTCCCGGGGTAAACCTATGATCTCCCATCCACAGGTCAAGATTTCTCTTGAACAGAGCCAGCGAGGTGCTCTGCCTCACATGGACCGGGACTCTATTCCACAGCATAGGGAGTCTCTGAGTGATAAATCTATCCCTCCAGCACGTCCTATTTATATCCGTGCTAAGGTTTAACTCACTTGCTCTAGTGGTTTTGGTGGATTTGGATTTTTTGAGGTGTTTTCGGCTTTCCTCTTCCTGATGCTCTTGCAGTCTACAGCACACCAAAACTGGATCCATGGAGCTTAAACCAGCGCAAACCTGTGCAAACGTGGGCTTTCAAATATCTTTGATGCTGCTCTTTTTGTATCTATTAATTTTACTTTCTCCTTTGTATAAATATTGCACAATATTAAATCTCTTTCTCTTTCCCATGTCCATATTTCGTCACGTCTCCCGTTTCTCTTTATTTGGGGACTCATTGTTCCATCATGCTGTGATATAACCTGTTACACTTTCTACACTAAATCCTTCACTTCGCAGGTATTACATAACTTCAGCTTCTACTTTTTTAACTTCTGCTTTACTAATCTTCTGTTCTGCATTCCCTCTTTGCAATCTTATTTTTTGTATTGTGAAATTTTCCATGTCTGGATGCCTTTGCCTGTATTTCTCTCCAAATATCTTTGGGGCTGCATTTTTTTTTTGTATTGATAATTTGACTTTTTCCTTTGCATACATAATACACCATATCAGATCTCTTTCTTTCATGTGTCAGTATTTCTTTTTTGTACCTTTCAAAAATCTTTTTTTTATATATATTTTTACACTTCCTCAGTCGCTTCGTTTTTCCAAACAACCCAAGGTTTCTTGGTCTATATAATATTTTAATAAATCTGTTGTACTAATGAACACACATTTTTATTTGAAACTTCCAACAGTTTTTCTTGTGCAAGTATTTTTCTTTCCTCTAATTTCTCTCTTAATCTTTTTGCATATCTTCTGTCTGAAAATTCTGAGCTTTTTTGCATAATAGTAAAGGTACACAATGTCTTTCTTATCCTCAGTAGTCCAGTCTATCATCTTTACTGATCATTTCTGGCCTATTCATTTTTGTGATTTTTTTGTGGACTACTACTTTCTACAGCTGGGGTGGGGGGGGGGGGCATCTTTCCCCTGTGCCTGGACTGACCCCATTGTAAGAATGTCTCTGTGTCTTGAGGATTCTACACTTTTTTCCATTCCTGACACCAGTACGCCTACCAGGATTGGGTATTTTTTTATCCTGGGTCTTGTTCACTCTGCTTTTTTTATTTTTTAAGCTACTACTGTCCATGATATATGCTATATAAAATACAGTCTATATATATCAGTGTCGTCTTGGTGAGATTTTTGTGAAAAATGTGGTCCACCTCATGAAGGTACTCACCAGGACTTGAGGATGAATTCAGTTCCGGTGATGCTATTTTCCTTTTACTCGCTGATTTTATCATCTCTGTTCAGACTGTGTGTCAAGACAGAATAGTACAGTTGTATAAAAGTACTTAAAATAACAGTATCAGGGCAGAGAGGTCAGTGTAAGATTCAAGATCCTGCTCCCTGCTCAGAAATGAGACTTCTTTTTATAATTTTCTACACTATTGGGTATTTCATTATGTTGCAAGTGTTATGTAACCATTGTGGAAGACTTGTAGAAAGAGAAGAACATTGCAGAGTATAAAATGAAGCATAATATCGGTTGTATCAGCACCTAATTTGATTTGGCCCGAGATTTACTATGGCTGAGCATAGGAGACAGAGTTTCTAAAAATCCAGATGAAAGTGGCAGTCTTAAATTGAGTGAACCCAAACATTATAATAGTGTTGCACTGATCTCTCTCTGAAGATGTGATAAGTACTTTGTCTAACTGCATTATTCACCAGATTAATAAATCTGTAAGAATGTCTTCTACGATGGATACTCATTACCCATGAATATCATTGGCGTACGAGTGGTTTATAGTTAAGTATTAGGCAATCAGCGGACCATTATAAGCCTAGCCAATAATCCATACTCAGAAGATGCCCATAGCCCAAAGGAGGGCAAAACAAGATAGATTGGGAGAGAATGTGAGGCTGCCCATCTAATTGTATAGGTTCACCTTGAAGGGCCGAAGTTTATATTGAATGTCTTTCTGTCCAGAATCTAGAAATATATTTGCTGGTAAGTCAGGAAAATTTCTAATTATATTCTTGGTGGTCTCTTTCAATGCTTTGAGACTGAATTGAGTAAGGGTTAGGCACACCATACAAGTCTGATATGTGATAGTCAACACTTTAACTGGAGAACATTCATTCACCCAAAAAACTTGAGAGCTAGAGAAAATTCAGAATTATGCCAAATTGCGCATACAAATAGAGAAAATCCCAATAGTTTCCATTCCACAGGATGTTCTTGTTGATTAGTAAGTATGGTGAGTACTTGTGTTGTATTTTGCTACCAGCTTTTAGTCCTCGTCTGCATAAAGCAGTGGAGAGAGTGTTGCATGATATGGCTTCTTGGAAATATTTGGAGGCCTGTCCTCACAGCTAAAGGTATCAGGAACTCATAACAGATTTTCTTTTCTCTATCTCCCCCTCTGTCTCTTTTCTGATATGCTGGGGGCTGTACTGGGGGAGCAGAGGTTATTTATACTTCTTTCCTAGGTCATGTTAAGGCATGCATTACTTGAAAAGCAGCTGCTTCTGCTGTTGTCTTCACGGAAGTGTTAGCTAAGCAAACTTTTGAGGCAGCTTACTTGGTCTTCTTTTCACTTGTTTGCAAAATGTTTTAAACTGAGCTGAGTTCTTTCAGATTGTGATTTCTGGTACATTTACTTTTTTTGTAGATATGTATAGAACATTGTTCTTGACACATTATGAATTATTGGAGAAGAGACATACAGAGGAAGTATAGTATCGTTGTATTAGATGACTCACCATAAAAGCAGATGTTTTTAAATCCCTATTTATCCTCCTAGTTAGTTACCTCCTTGTACATCCTCTTATTGACTTGCAGTTTTTAAGCATTATTTTTCTTATCTTAGTGACTCATTGTTGAATGGTAGTTCTGTTGTGTGACTTTTTAAATAATTAGTAATCAGCCTAGTAGTTCCTGTGCTTATCATGAGCCTAGGATTGAGCTGTCTGTGGTAGCAGGTATAGTATTATCGGTATTTTGGTTTACCTGCCATAATCTTACACTGTGCTAGAGCCTGATGCATTGAAACTTGGATGTTTTGGAATTATCTTTGTTGAGCGATCCACTCTGTATAGTACCAGAGAGTGAAATGTACTGCTCACATTCATATTTTGGGCTGGCAAGTCACTGTTGTTTCTGACATAGATATGGACTGAGTTTGGATATGGAAATTATGCTCCAACAATTTGAGGAAAGCTACCTCCCTGCAGGCTTGATGCCTTGAAATCCACATTCACATGACAGGCATTAAGTCTACTAATAGAACAAGCAGGAGGGTCTACCATATCTATTTCTCATAAATTAATCCAGTTACATTGTGCCTGTGAAGGCTCAATACTGATAAATTATTAATTTCTCGAGTCATCTTTCTACTGTTAATGTAAGTGTCTCTCTTTCAGCTTGTAGGATTTCAAAAGTCAATGACTTGCTTAGCCAAGTCTGCCTTAGAAATTATCAAAAGGTATGATTTCTTGTATACTGCTGCAAAATGGTAAGGTTTCCAGTTTTATATTCTGCTTCCCTGGTATATTCATTAGTGTAGGCTAGAGAAATTGTGTCTTTTGGGGGGGGGGGTACTAGTATCATGAACCCATATCCAGAGGTCCACATAATTTATACATCCCATGATAATGGTTACTCAGATGTGAGGGGTGAGATTGAGTTTAGGATTGCATTGTGTGTTTGCCTGTGTTCTGTTTGTATAGATGCTCCAAAAGAGCATATTTCTTGGGAAAAATTCCTGGTATGCTGTTCACTGCCAAAACATAATCCATGTATAGAAAAGCAAAATAGTGGTAACTGAAAACCATAACTCATGTAATTTTAAAATATTTATACAGTAATTATGATCATTTTTTTCTCTATGATTCAGGACATACGTAATCAGAGGAGGTATCGCCAGCATCGTAAGATGGAGATAATGAGGCTGCGACAGACTTTAAATGGACTGAACTCTAAAACATTTTTTTATGAAGAACAAATTGACTACTATAACCAGTACATCAAAACATGTTTGGATAATTTGACTTCCAGTGGAAGGTAGGCATCATGAGATGACCAAGGATATTGTATGCATTTGTAGCTAAAATTATAGTTTCATAATTACATAGAGCTGCATTGGTACATTCTCACCTTCCATTGAATGGCCTATAGAATGAATCTAATTGGTAGTGGCAAAGAATTTTTTTTAAAGCTAACTGCCTTGAAATCATCTCCAGGTACCTTTTACGTATGTGTTGGGAGGTTGTCCTAATGGTTAAGGTGTTTACCTTCCAGCCATAAGGAACAGGGTTTGACTCTCACATGGGATAATTGGCTAGACTTAAAATGACCACAAGGGCAGTTAGTCTAGTACTAATCTATGGACCATAGCATTTAGATTATTTTTAAGGCAGACTTGGCTAAGCAAATCCTTTAATCTTTGAAATACTACAAGCAGAGGAAAACTCTTTCTGGCTGATAGCATTCTCTTATTTGCTATCTTATAGCATTCATTCCCCTTGTCTGGGAGTGTCAGTAATGGAATGGTGGAATAACAACCCTATCATCAATGGTGGTCCTTCTGTTTAATATCGCAATGTAAATATTCAGTTAAGTGCTCCTGTGGCTGTTAAAAACAATGGCTTTACCAACATTGCCTGTATTGCCTTGAGGAGGACCGCACTATTATACCAACATTTCAACCCATCTTACCTCAAAACATCAAAGGGAGAAACTCCTGACCTATCTTACTCACCAATGAGATGGCTATGGTTGAAAGTTTGAGATTGGTTGTAGGGTCCGACATGTGACCAAGGTTTCACCTAGAAAATGTTCAGAAGGACCTGGAGGTAAGCCCATTAAATAATATGGTCTTATAGATCATTCCTGGTCCCCATAGGTATTAAGCTCATCTTCAACAAGCAAGGGCTTAAACCTGTGTGATGGGCATTTTTCTCCAAAGACTAGTGATTCTGAGGAGAATACCTAGTTCCCACTTTGTGTGCATACATGCATGCATATGCTGGAATATCAGCTTTCTCAGCATTTGGTTGATTGGCTGAATCCCATGAGCTCTTGTTCTGACCATGGGGAGTAGATGTCCTTCCATATCACTGTTGTGGTATTCTTTATATGTGGGTGGGAGATTGGCCTAATGGTTAAGGTGTTTACCTTACAGACACAAGGTACAGGGTTTGATTCTCACATTGGGTAACTGGCTAAGCTTAAAATGGCCTGAAAGGGCAGGTAGCCTAGTACTAACCTATGAACCTATGATTCCCTGTCTAGGGCAGCCTGACGTTTGGGCAGTATACCAAAGCCTTAGGTTGCTTTAAGGTACTCTGCACGTCACAAACACATGCTCCTTGTGTAGTGTAAGGTATAAAGGTGACATCCGGACATACATTCTCAGAACTTCTTTGCCACCAGTCCAAATGCCATCTCTTAATCATCTATCTGAATACTTATATTCCATTGCTGGTTTCCAAGCCATTGCAGATAAGTGCCTTGTCGGGGGTCCTTTTTTTTTTTTTTTTTTTTTTTTTAACTTGTCTTTGTGGTTGCATGTGGGGTTTCATGACATCCAGGAGGGATAAATGCCAGTGTGGGAGACAGATTCCCCATAAAGACCACCATGAACAGTGTCTGTTGTGCCTTGGCAGCTCACACGACCATATGTTCTGTTCAATCTGTCAGGCTTTTGTATCTAAAATTTTGCATAGTAGAGTTGTTTCTTTGGCAGTGTATCTTGAGAATCAGTGACTTAAACTTCTTGTGAAAGATACTATAGAGGGAACTTCCTGCCCCAAGTGACAGCCATCGGGGAAGAAAGTTAAGAAGCCTAGGCCAGAATCTTCCACTGGCTAGCCTCTACCAGACGTTTCTCCTGAAGTGAGTGACTGCCCAGAGGTTTGCCTAGCTTTGTTGTCAGATTCCTTTGCCACGACCAGGTTGGAGGCCAGCAGGGATCCACCTTTAAGCACATCAGAGGAGGCTTTGCCGATATAAGTTTCAAAGTTCAGGAGGAGCCACAGTTGATCATTTCCGAGAGGCCTAGGGGTGTTCCTCAGATTTTAGTCAGAGAAGAAGTTCCTACTACTACTATTGAATGCTTTGCTGGGTCAGAGCCTTTCAGATTTTATAAGGCAGACATCCTATTAACGAAAAAACAAAACACGAAACATGTTTCTCCTGCCCCTAAGAATCCAAGAGTGAGTGGCAGTGTTTGTTTAATAGTTTGATGGCATTAAAATCTATTCTGAGTGTTTCTGTTCCAGCTCTCCCCTTGGTCCTCTACTCCATATAAAAGACCCAGGGAACAGGATTCCTCTGAGGAGGAGTTGGATTCTGATGAGGAATTTCTTGCTTACTGTTCTTAAATTCCTTTTCCTTTGGACTAGGGGACAGAAGAAGAAGAGATGTATTTTGGGGACACAATCTCCAGGATGATGGAGTTTACTAAATGGGATTGTGCTCAGGTCTCTGAGATCCACAAGACATACTATGAGTTCCTGCATATGGAATCTCCTAAACCTTCTGCTGTTCCTCCTGTTTTGTTGGATGTGTTTTCCTGATTCTCAGCACCCTGCTCCCAGGAAACCGGATAGGTTTTATAGGGTGCCTGAAGGTGTAATGTTTTGTGCAAGTGTCCTGCTGCTGACCCCCCAGTGGTGTCTGTAGCCTCTGACAAGCCCTCTCAATTGTTTCCTTCGCCCAAGTTTACTGCCTTCTGATAAAGACAGCAGAACCATGGAAAGGCTAGATAAGAAGGTGTACACCTCAGCTATCTTGGGTTTTAGGCCTAATAATTATCAGACCCATATGTCCAGGTATGTGTTGCATTTCCTGTCTCAAGCTTGTCAGGTTATTTCTGATCTTCCAGACTCTGAGGGTAAAACTTCTGCTCTTTCCCTGTTATGGGACTTCCTCACAGGTGGCTCATCATTCCATCAAGTGTAGTTATGATGCAGCAGATGCTTCTTCTAGGGCTGCTGCTATTGGGTCAATGACGAGGAGGTATTCTTGGCTTCAGCTTCAACCATTGCCTGATGATATCAAGGCTAAGTTGATGGATGTCCCTCTTGATAATAAGTTTACTGACTAGAATACCCCTTTTTTAGATCAACTGAAATATTAGTAAATTAACTACACTTCTATGACTTTCTCTTAAAGTATACTAATCAATATTTAATCCTTAAGAAACTTCCACAAGACAAAAGTATAATCTCCTTCATATTGCACAGACTGTACTGTGTGTCATGATTGTTTAATATTGAATGTCCTCAACATGTTATCCATTTATATATTATGCAAGTTCTACTGTCATTTATTTTCACTGCATAATGACATTGTACTCTGCATATTTCTATCACTAAGAAATGCAATTTATATTGGTATGGTTTCTTATTACTGTCAATCGTATTCTGTTGTATAATAATTTTTGTTTAGTTGTTTGTTATAGTAATTTTTAATTTGTTGCTAGAGCTTTTCTCCCCGGGCTGCCACTGAAAATCATTACTTTGACCCAGTGGACTTTCCCGGTCAACAAATGTCAGTAAATAAATAAGTAATAAACACTTGTTTGGGAAACCTGCTGCTGATTTGTTTAAGTCCTTTCAGGATAAGGGGAAGGCTTTACAGGAACTCAAACGTGTTTGTTTCTCCTGTTCCTAAATTTCAGAGAAACTACCACAATAAGCCAGCCTTTGTTTGCAGGCAATCTCACCCTCCTAAGGTCAGAAAGGATGGCAAGCAAGCTCCTCAGACTCCAGGGACTCAAAAGTCTTCCTTTCCAGATAAACCAGGTGCTCTCTGACTATCAGTTTCTTCCCAGCCACGTTCTGCTTTCTCTTAGCCAGTCTCTCTCTCTCTCTTTCTGTTTGGCTACAGATTACTCAGGATTCCTGGGTTCTGTCCATTATTCTCCAGGGGTATTTCATGGTATGGAAATCCCTTCCCCCTTTTACAGGTATTCCTCATCCTTATCCGGAACAACTCCGTTTTTCCCCAGAGGTGCTTTGGGACCTTTTGACTCAGGGTAGTATTCAAGAGGTGCCTGTGTCCCAAAGGGGGAGGATGGTTTATTCCAGGATGTTTCTAGTACCCAGAAAAGAGGGTACTTGGAGACCAGTTCTCGATCTGTCTCATCTAAACACTTTTCTGGAGGTGCCCACTTTTCTGATGTTTATCCCTTCAGACTTTGCTTCCTTTTTTGCTTCCTCAGGCTTATATGGTGTCTCTGGATCTTAAGGATGCTTATCTCCATATTCTGATCCATCCCCTTTTCAGGAAGTTGTTGCATTTCTCTGTTGCTTTCTGGCATTTTCATTTCTCTGCTTTGTCCTTTGGCCTATCTACTACCGCAGGGGGTATTCACCAAATGCCTCACTCCTTTGACTGCTTTTTGCAGGCTTCAGGGGATCCAAGTATTTCCCTACTTAGATGTCCTGCTGTTTCAGGCATCCTCTCCAGAGGTCCTGTTGCAGAATTTCCATTTTTCCATCTCTCTTATTTAGATTTTGGGTTTACAATAAACTTCAAAAAGTCTTCTCTGACTCCTTCTCAGGACCATGTTTTTCTGGGTTGCAGGATTTGGACGGTGCCTATGCTGGCATCTCTGCCTCCTCCCAAAGCCTTGACTTTCATTTCCTTCTTTCAAACTCTACTTCCTGGCTGTAATGGAGGCCAGCGGGAGTTCTAAAAGCTCTTGGATTCATGTTATCCACCATCCCTATGCTTCCTCTGGCCGAACTTCAGGAACCACTAAAACTTCCTTATATGAAGTCAGTTTGGCTTCAACATGCATATCCCCTAGAATTGGTAGTTCCTCTTCTACTTTGTCTCAAGAAGGAACTTCACTGGTGGATCCAGCAGTTGTCCTTAAATACAGGGCTCACTTTTCATCACCATCTTCCATCTCAGGAGCTGTTCACAGATGCTTCAACATAGGATGGGGTGCAGGTTTTGATTGCTTAAAGGTGCAGTGGGGATGATCTCCTCTTCAGCAGAAGGAGCACATCAGTGTCAGAAATGAGAGCCCTTCTGCTTCCTCTTCAGGCTTTTCATCCTATTTTCTCCCCGGGACCTCTTAAGATATTTACAGACAATGCTACAGTGATGTGATATGTAAACAAACAGGGGAGAACCAGATCTTATCTTCTTGGGTGGCACTCCTGGTATGGGATTTTGCTGTCGAATATCAAGTGACTCCTCAGGCAGTTTACATTCCTTCCGGTCAAAACATTATGGCAGACACTCTGAGCAGGTCCTTAACTTAATCCCATGAATGAATACTTCAGAGGGATGTGTTTCTGGACATTGTTCTCCACTGGGACACTCTGCAAGTAGATCTATTTTCCTCTTCTCTGAACAAACAGCTTCCTCTGTTTTGTGCCAGAGTTCCAGATTCTCTGGTGTGGAAGGTGGACACCCTATCTTTCTCTTGGAAGGGGCTGTTTCTTTATGCTTTCCCGCACCTTCCCCTCATTTCAAAAGTCCTGTTCAGAATTCAGCAAGACACTCCAGCAAGACACTCCCAAAATCTTGCTGGTGACTGCCTTCTCGCTGAGGCAAAATTGGTTCCTCCTCTTTTGCATTTAGCCAAGGGCAATCATCACAAGTTATCTCACAGGGTGGACCTACTCACACAAGACAAGGGATCTCCCATCCATCCTGACCTGTCCACTCTTCAACTTACATTGTGGGTGATAGGATTTTGATTCCACATAGACACCTTTTTTTCTGAGGATGTGCTTTGGGTCATGCAGGAGGCCAGGAAACCCAATACTAGGAATTTCTATTTATCCAAATGGAAGAAGTTTTCTGTATGGTGTCTCTCTCGTAACCTGGATCCAGTTTCTGTTGCTGTTCCTTTGGTTCTTTTTTACTTGTGTGAATTGCTCACTTAGCTGTCTCTGCTTTTCTGCCTTTATCTCCTCCTTTAGCTTCTAGTTTGTAAGCTAAACAATTTTTTAAAGGCGTCCTTCATAATAGGACTCCCAGGAATCCTGTTCCTCCTCCCTGGGATCTTAATTTTGTTGTGGAAAAATTGACTCAGGCTCCCTTTGAGCTTGCTGCTTCAGCTTCCTTGCTCTTGGAAGACTACACTTTTGTTAGCCCATACTTCTGCCAGACGGGTGTCTGAGCTTTCAGGCTGTGATGACTTATCCTCCTTTTTTGGTCTTTCATAAGGACATGGTGTCCTTGTGTACTAATCCTTCTTTTATGCCAAAGGTGGTGAATAAGTTGTCCCTTAATCAGGCTATTCATTTGCCCACTTTTTTCCCTTCTCCACAATCTGCTAATGAGAAGGTGTTACACACGTTAGATGTGCATAGACAACTCAGATTGTATTTGGATAAAACTAAGACTATTAAGAAATCTGACCAGCTTTCATCCCAGGTCCTTGAGATTAGCTGTATCCAAGCAGATTATTTCTTCTTGTATTTCAAAAGAATAGTTTTATTATTATTTTTGTTGAACATTTTCATTTAGTTTCACTTAAATTGCATTTTAATTTTTGAGTGCTTTTGATGTGGTGTAATGTGCATATTGTGAATTGTAGTGCTGTTTAGATTTTTTTTATTTTTAATGATTGACAGCTGTAATAGGAGTGGAAGAGAATAACATCCGCATATTCATTCTATTAGCAAAGCCTCCATGCACTATTGCATTTTTGTGAAACATAAATCCCATTGGCTTCCTGTGCCTCATAGAGCCACTTATTCTTATTTGCAAGGTTCTAAAACGCACCCACTGAGTCTCCATGAAACTATTTTTACAAGATCACCCTTATCTCAGATGTACACAGGAGAATAATTCCTCTCTGATACACCCTCAATTTGTAAGTGCTGTAAGTGAGAGAACCTTCTCTATTTTGGGACCTCCTACCTTGAACCACCTGCCTACTGGCATCAAAACATCAAAAACCTAGAATCCATTAATAGTTTCAAAGATCTGCATAGAGACCATCTCTTTATTGAGTCAGCCTGTAGCTGTTACCATGACAATGATTAGGTAACTTATTACCCCTTAAGCAGATAATAGAATGCATCTAAGAAACTTTTTTCTACATTATAATGTGACGTTTTATGTGTATGTATGTATGTATGTATGTGTGTATATATATATATATATATATATATATATATATATATATATATATATATATATATATATATATATATATATATATATATATATATATATATATATATATATATATATATATGGGTTCCTTCACATGGTTGACATTTCAGAATGTCGACATTCATATAGCCGAGACCATATGATCGACATTCGAAATGTCCATGCGGAACCGGCATCTCCGTACAGTGCGGAATGGAAAGATTTCCATCTTCTGTACTGTAGTGCAATCTTGGAGTTGGTATATTTAAGTTCCGGAGGTGTGGGGTGGGGAGCCCCCCACGGGGGGCGCAAGGCGGTGTAGCCCCCCCCTGCTAGCAGCATGAAAGTAAGTTTTTTTGTGTTTTTTATTTTTTATTCTATGGTCGACATTTCGAATGTCAATCATATGGTCTCGGCCATATGAATGTCCACATTCTGAAATGTCGAGCATATGAAGTAGATCCATATATAAATATATATATATATATATATATATATATATATATATATATATATATATATATATATAAAATCAGTTGATCGAGTTTTCAGAAACTCCAAATTCATATCGGCGAGACAGTATGATCAAATTTCTGAAAACTTGAACTTTAAAAAAATGCTAATTTATCTTTTTTTTACATTTTTGCGGGGGGGGGGGGCTGCACCCCCACCCCCCCACACACCCTAAAAATTATATATAGCAACTCAGAGATCTCACTACATTGAGAAAAATGGTACGTTTCCCAATCCTCAAAGTACCGCAATCTCCATTCAAAAGCTTTGAGTTTTCAGAAATTCAATCATATCATCTCGCCTATATGAATTTTGAGTTACATATAGATAGATATAAAAAAAGTATCCATGTATGTATGTATTAAATAAATATATATGTACGTGTGTATGTATGTATATACATATATAATGTGTGTGTGTTTTGTTCTGGCTGTTCTTCTCCTTTACCCTGCCTGCAGTGAATGTTATTATGTACTGAATTTGAACATTTACTCATTCTGTACGTGATTATGTTGATTAGTAAGATCCTGATGTATTTTTCTGCTCTTTCAGCACGGATAATGGCTGAAAATGGTAAACAGACCAGCCCACTTACCCGATCAATAAATAGTAAAATACTCATAAAAATGTTCTCTGCCTTTTCTCCATCATTGTGCCACCTTGGGTTTAGGGTAGAGGGGTCAGAACTGTTAAGGAGGCATGCCTCCCTGCAAAATTTATGGGTTTCTGGTGACTTTACTAATTTCAGTGAATCTGCATTTGTCCATAGACCAAAAGCAGATTTACTTGCATGATTTCATTACTGACTTATTAATTTTGATAGGCTTCAGTCTAGTGAAATAAATTCAAGATTGCACATCATGGCATCCTGCACCAGAGCTTTGTAGCTCAAAGCGTGGGTATCAGACAAGTGTTTGGTGAGAACTCTTCAGGAAATATGAGCTGATGCCAATGCCAAACTTAGAGCAGGCCTCTGTCTCCAATGTGCCACCCTTAGTGAAACATGCTGTTTCATTGTCACCTTGTGTGTAATTTTTTGCAAAGTTGCTCATTTGTAAGCTCAAACCCAGAGTACAACCCCCCCAGGGCTACTATGAAAACATTAAAAACTAAGAAGTCAGGAGTTCCCCCAAAGCTCTCTCCTGGATAACCTTTCCTTTTGTGCAAGGTCTTTAGATTCATAAGATTCAATATGGAGTGGCTACAGTTGTCACCCTTTTATAGGATCATAGGAGATTACCAGGCTATCAACCCAGAGGTCATTTTAAGTCTGGCTGTTTCAACCCAATGTAGCACCATAGAGGTACTAGTCAATATCCAAGATTGCATTTAGTGAAATGAATAAGCATAATGTAATAAAGTCACAAAGTATTTGGATTGCTGTTGTGGCCAAAGAATAAGCTAATATTCTAAAGACTAATTCTCTAAAGAATTTGCAGGACCTCTGTAACGCCCCTTCACTGGCCTAGTAATCAAGGAGCCTCAGTCGTCGCCACTGGCAACCGCTAGGGGACGTACTTACTGGGAGGATGACAAGCATACACACAGTAAAGTGCAATTTCTCTTAAGGGCACAAAGAGATCACAATCAGTCTGGAGCTGGTTCTCCCTCTTTCTCCAGGTCCCCAGTAAGACTCCCCACTTGCTCAGCTACAGGGTTAAGATCTCAGATGAGGGGCCAAGCCAAGACCTTCAACACCCTCTCTGTCCAACCAGTGCTTCGTGTCCCTGCCCAAGTAGCTGAAACACACACACACACACACACACACACACACACACACACACACTTTGAGATTTGATTTATATACAAACACACACACACCGGGAAAAGGCTGGTACTGGTTTACTAGCTATGCTCCCTTCTGCCCAGACTATAAGGTAGTTTCCACTGCCATCATCCCCTACTTATCAGCTACTATAAGGCCCTTACAAAGGGTGTCCAATCCTACTGTGTAATGTTATTATTAATCGAAATGGTAGTCTGACCAAGACTTGCAAGGCTATTTAGGAGTGGCCTGTACAGTGTCATCAAATAGATATGCATGTCATCTAAGAGCTTAAATATGTCTCTCAAATATCAGCCACAAAGATAAGTTTAAATATATTTAATAATAATTAATAAAAGAACGAGGCAATACTCATGTCAATCAACACAGTAACTTCAGAGTTCAAAATCACAGGAAGTATTTTAAAACAATATTGCAGGACAGTCTCATATCAATACAGAAAATATCTAAACTAATCGTTACTATATTCCTAGCTATATCTAAGAAAGGTACTATGCCCTAAGTCTTACAGACAGGCAAGTGCAGATGGTGATGAGTGGATGTTCTAGCTAGGTCCAAGACAAAATACAAAATGCATAGTCTCTCTCTGAGAGCGTCCTTAAATCAGTATCTCATTTGCTGCTGGGTTACCCTGCATGACTTCACTTTTTGTCACCTGACTTGAGTTCCCAGGCTAAACCAGAAACTGATAGAATTTAACATCTCTGTATTAAAAAATACATATCTCTCAGATGATTTTCAGATTTTGGAAGTCATAAAACATTTTACATTTTAAACCTAGTAATTACTTTTCTTTCAAGGCAATAGAAAAACTTCTAGCTCTATACATTGTGTCGGCTTCTGCATTGAAAGTGAGAGATAACAGCTCTTGTTTATGGCCCAGCTATAAAGTAACTTAACCTCAACTATTCTTAAGTTTTGTAGGTTAATCGTTTATGTTCCAGGAGGGTATGTTGGGGTTACACACTTGAAGCTCAGTACATAACATACAGTTCTATATACATCATATCAATATTCACAGATGACATAAAATTATTTACAAAATTCCAGATAGCTGGGCTGGCAGCATGACATTTCTTCCCAGCCCGAACACTCAAGTTAGTTTTTCAAGTGACCTTTGAGAAATGTTGCGTGAGAGGGTTGAGCCTATCTGGGAATACCTTACCCCATTCCCTGTCTTGAGAACCTGTCTGAGTTGGCATTGCTAACACCACTGCGGTGCTGCACTGTCATATCATATGGTTGCAACCCTAGCCTCAACCTTAGTAAGTTGGCATTTTGCTGGCCGGCTCAATGTAGCCATGTTAAGGGATTGTGGTCTGTAATGACAGTGAATTTCCTTCCATACAAATAAGGTTGAAGTTTCTGCAGTGCCCACACTATGGCTAGGCATTCCTTTTCTACAGCTGCATAGCATCCCTCCCTGGGTTGAAGCCTATGACTGAGATATACCCCTGGGTGCTTTTCTCCCTCTGAGGAAACCTGGCTGAGTATGGCCATCACCCCATGGTTTGAAGCACCCACCTGCACAACAAATTATTTGCTGTAATCTGGACTGGCTAATGCAGAAGGGGGGTCCTCCCAAAGCTCCTTGAAGCTTCTGGAATGCCTGCTGGCATGCTGGGGTCCACCCTACCTTATCTGGCTTGTTTTTCTTCGTCAGGTCTGTGAGGGCAGCAGCTATGGTACTGTAATTGGGGACAACTTTCTGTACTACCCCGCTGTCCCTAAGAATACCCACACCTGATTTTTCGTAACAGGGGCAGGCCACGACTGAATGGCTTCCACTTTGGCAGGTTCTAGCCTGATCTTACCACTCCCCACTCTATGTCCCAGGTGGGAGACCTCTGCCATACCCCCCTGACATTTGCTGGGCTTCATGGTCAGCCCTGCCCTCTGTAGTCTGCCCAGCACCTCCCTGACATGCTGAAGGTGCTCTTGCCAGGAATGGTTGTAGATGGCAATATCATCTAAGTAACCAAGGGCAAAATCTCCTGCTCATGCTAGGATACGTTCTACAAGCCTCTGGAAAGTCACTGGGGCATTTTGCATCCCAAAGGGCATCTTCGTGAACTCATACAAGCCAAAAGGAATCACAAAGGCTGACCTGTCACTTGCACTGGGAGTCAAGAGCACCTGCTAGTAATCCTTGGTAAGATCAATGGTAGTAAGATACTTCGCCTACCCAGCTGCTCTAGGGCTTCATCTGTCCTAGACATGGGGTAAGCATTTGACTCTGTGTGACTATTTAATTTCTTGTAGTCCACACAGAACCTGATGCCATCCTTATTTGGTCCCAGTACCACTGGGGAGGCTCAGGGACTGCTGGACTCCTGGATTACCCTTAGTTTCGACATTTCCTGCATCTCCTCCCTCAGTGTCTGTTTGACTCTCTCAGTCACCCTATAAGGGGCCTGCTTAATAGCCCTTTAAGGTCCTGTATCCACATGGTGCTGCACCAGGTGGGTGCACCCTGGTTTCCCAGTGAACATGTCCCCAAACTCTTGTAACACTGTTAAGATTTCTCGAAACAGAGTAGGGGATAACTGCTGGGAAATTGCTACCACTTCCACTGAGCTGTCAATATGAGTCTTACTGAGAGGATCAGTCACTACATCCCCCTCGGACACCTCCTGCCATCGACTGCAAATACTCAGCACAAGGGCCTCCCTATCATGATAAGGTTTCATCATGTTAAATTGTACAATTTGTGCACCTGCCTCCTGCCTTGTAGTTTTACTATGTAGTTAACATCACTGACCTTCCTTGCCACCTTGTAGGGTCTCTCTCAAGCTTCCTACAGCTTGTTGTGTCTGACAGGAATGAGAACCATTACCTGCTACCCTACAGCATACTCTCTAGCTTGAGCATTCCTGTCATACCAGACTTTTTCTGCTATTGGGCTTCTGCTACGTTTCCCTGGACCAAGGTTATAAGATCCCTAAGCCTTGTCCTGAGGTTTAGGACATATGCCACAACAGACTCCTTGTGGGATTCACACTCACTGTCCCACTCATCTCAAATCAAATCTAGAGATCCCCACACCCTGTGCCCATACAGCAACTCAGAGGGTGAAAAATCTGTGGATTCCTGGGACACCTCTCTGTAAACAAACAGATGGGGCAAATATTTGTCCCACTCCCTCTTAAACCAGTCTACAAATGCCCGTAGCATTGTCTTGAGTGTAGAGTTTAACCTAAACCTGTCTGGTGGACATCTGCAATAAATAAACTCTATAACAAAAGAAAAAAAATTGCTGTTCAGGACCAAGAAGGAGCAGGTGCCCAATTGGAAGCAATCTCTCCTTAGCCTAAACAAGCAAATAAGAGCACTAGTGAAATCCTCCAAAGCAAACTTTGATTCCAAATTGGCCACATCTACTAGAGACCGTCATAAGGCCTTCTTCACATATGTCTGTAATCTCAAAGGTAGCACCCAGATCTGTTCAGAACCGGTAGTCAAGGGCACCACATATACAAATGCCGTAGATATAGCAAACCTGCTGGCTGACAGATTCAGTGAAAATTTCACCCCTCTGTCCCCCCCCATCAGTAAATCAGGGCATTCCCAGTACCTGCCCCCTTCCCCTTATATCTAGGGATCAGGTCATCACTGCTCTCTCAAAGGCAAAAAATCTAGCCTCAATGGGACCCTTTAACATCCCAGACTGCATCCTACATGAACTCAGGGAGGAATTTGCAGCACCATTAGGCACCCTATTCAACCAAAGCCTGAGTACGGCTTTCTCCCAGCTGAGTGGAGGACAGCCACTGTCATCCCTTTACACAAAGGTGGAGCATCCAACGATCCGGAAAATTATAGACCCATCAGCCTAACTAGCCTGATCTGCAAGGCCATGGAACAGATTATCATGGACCTCATTAACAAGGACATTGGCAACCTCTAAACACTCAATCCCACACAGTTTGGCTTCTTCAAGGGGAGGTCATGTCTGTTAAATTTGGTCGACTTTTTTGAGACAGTCATCAAAGCCATGGTTGAGGGGAAGACAGTGCACACTGCCTACCTTGACCTGGCCAAATCCTTCGACACTATTGCCCACTCGGGCATAATAGATAAACTCTTTCAACTAGGCATCAATCCATATGACTAACTGGCTCACTGAGAACCCACCTAGTCAAAATAGGGGAAGCCACCTCAAGCAGTAGACCCGTATCGAGTGGTGTACCCCAGGGTTCGGTCTTGGGGCCTCTGTTATTTGGGATATACTTTTCTGAGGTGCAGGCCAAAACCAGGGGTGCTATGGCTGACCAAGTTTGCAGATGACTGCAAGCTGGGAGCTGCCATCATTCCCCTAGTGACATGGACATCCTCTAAGAGGATCTCACCCAAACAAATGACTAGTGCCTGAAACATGGTCTCAAGCTCAATACAAAAAAATGCATCATCATCCCCTTTGGGAAGAGTGATGTCTCCACAAATCATCACATTAATAATATCCTAAGCACACACAGTCAGTCGTGAGGGATTTGGGCATCCAGGTTGATAGCAACCTGACTTTTGACCACTATGTTGTTTCCATTGTGCAGAAAGCTTTCTACATGGCCCACCTCATCAGTAAGGGTATCTCATCCAGGGACAAGGAGGTCATAACATCCCTGTATTCTTTCCTTATAAGGCCCATTATTGAGTACAATGCCCCATTCAGCATATACTTTGCAAAGCACATGCAGCAGCTGGAGAATCCAGGCCCTCAAAAACCTACCATACACATAGAGGCTAAAATCCCTATCCCTCTACTCTGTTTCATAAAGACTTCTCAGAGGTGCCGTCTGTCTGGCATACAAGGCGATCTCGGACCCTGCCTTGATGGGACTGCTGCATATCCGCAAGTCAAGCTCCACTCGAGTAACCCGCACATGCGGCCTCAACTTGGTCTGTGACATCAGTAGGACTTGTTGGCGGGACAAATTTGTGTCCCAGAGAATCTCCCATCTATGGAATAGACTCCCTCGCCACGTCAAGCAGAGTACCCCTTTACCCCTTTTTAAGCGCAACCTGGATAACTGGATGTGAAATAGAAAATACATTCCACCTGTGTCCCTGCTGGCCAGGGGCATCGGGAGCTGATTTGTCTGTGCATGGTCTAAACTCTTGACTAGGCTTATAAGGGCCTCAGGACCAATAGCCTAGTAACTTCCTATGATCCTATAAGACCATTGGTCTGGGGATGGTAGGGGGTGGACTTTTAAGTGCTTCACCCCACAGTACTTCCACAGACAAGCCAGCAGGTCTGACGTAAAATTGGCACCTCTATCAGTCAGTATGTCTTTTGTTTAACCTGTCCTGCTGAAAATCTTTAACAAAGCATCTGTCACATTTTCTACCTCATTGGAGTACAGAGCCACCGCCTCAGGGTATCTGGTAGCATAATCTGCTACCACTAGGATATACTTTTTCCCTGTGGAACTTGGGGTAATTAGAGGGCCCACAATATCCATAGCTACCCTCTGAAATGGCTCTCAGTCACAGGCCACCTTGTCTCCTGTCTTTCCTACCATTTGGCACTGCTCACAGGTCTCACAGTACCCTGTTATATCTCTGGAAATCCCCGGCCAATAAAAGTTCTGCATAATTTGTCTTTGTATGTTTTATGCCCTTATGACCTGCAAAGGAAATATCATGGACTATGGCTAGAAGTTCCAGATGGTAGGCTCTGGGCATTACCAGCTGCTGTATTCTCTCACCCTCTAGCCCACCCTCAGGGGTCCATTCTCTATACGCTAACCCTTTGTCCCAGTATGTTTCCCGCTTCCCTTGAGAATCAGGTGCCTTTCTAGCTACCTCCCTCAAGCCTTGTAATGTAGGGTCTGAGAGCTGAGCCTGTCTCAGCTCTGTCTTAGTAACCCTTCTCAGCTCCCCTTCCACAGGAAGTCTGGTATTCTATGACAGCGGTGCCTCACTATCAGCCTGGGTACTACTACTCACCTCTGACCTTGCAGTCACTCTGTCCAAGGGAACATCAGTACCCACAAGCAGCTGTGGCTCATCTTCCATCTCACTGCTACAGGGTAGCTCCCTCCCTGAATTAACCACCTCACCAGTCCTGACTGCAAGTGTGCAGTCTGTCTGGGTCTCCCCCAGGCTACCAGACTCGCATGCTTGTCTCCAAGCCTGACTGCATTTAATTGCATGCACACAAGGTACTGCATTATCAAAATCATTCCCTATCAGGACATCTGCATGGATATCCTCAAACACGCCACCTTGCTGGCTTCCTTTTCCACCCTCCCAGTCAGGGTGAACATTAGCCAAAGGAATTTGGAATGGGTCCCTCCCAAAGCTCTGACTGGAGTAGACTGCCCAAGCAAGTAGTGCTCCACTGTAACCATTGCAGGCTTCACAATGGTTAGGTCAGAGGCTGTGTCTCTCTTAGCAGTGGCCTCTTTCCCATCCACTAAAATAGGATATAACCTCTTGTGGCAGTTTGGTACCCTTGTTGTTTAGAAACAACTTACTGCTGGCATTTTGTCATTCCCATTTAGTGGCTTTCCCATCTTTTTTTCCCCACCTTGTCTCATTGGACATCTATATGCTACATGGCCCCACTGGTTGCATTTAAAACATTTAACCCTTGGTCCTAGACATATACCGGGACTAATGGCTTCCCCTGCTACTGGTGGAGTTTGTTGGCACAGTCTGGGCTGCCCACCATGGGTTCCCTTAGACCCATGAGCACCACTGGGTGTCCCTTTCCTGTGCAGTGATGCCCTGCTTGCTAGGTATGGGTCTCCCTTCTTCTCCAGTTCATGAGCAGTATTGCATTGTCTGTCAGCTAACGAGATTCTCAAGTCCTCAGGCAAAGTGCTAAAGGCTTGTTCCCTCACCAAAAGTTCTGCCAGCCCTTCAAAAGTGGTGACCTGACATCCACTCACCCACCTATGAAAATGAGTGCTTAGTTCAGCAATATATTCATACACACTTTCATCTGCCTTGCATCTATGCTCATGAAACTTTTTGCTATAAGCTTCAGATGTTAACTTAAAGCATTCTAGCAAACAGTTTTTTTACAATATAATAATTTAAGCAATCCATATCAGACAATTTAGAATAACAGTTACAACTTTACCATGGAGTAAGGGGGTCAGGAACTGTACCCAAAGCCCTTGGTCAACATTATACTGTGACCTTTGTTGCTTCTAGGGTTTGGTTACTCCCTTCCCTATTACCTCCATGACCTTGGCGAAGAGTCAGCATCTCCTTTTCATGTTGCCTCTGCCTGTTGTTCTCCTCAGCTTCCAGGCGTTGCATTTTCTCATTTTCCTCAGCTTCTAGACAGTGCAGTTTCTCATTTTCCTCAGCCTCCAGACTTCTCACTCTTTCTGCTGCCTCTACATCCAAATTATTGGCCTCCAGGTCAAGTCTCTCTAAATCCAGATGGATTGTTAAGTCCTCTGTGGAAAGGTTGAACTGTCCATTTTCTGGGAGTTGTACATTCCCAAGGAAAGTCTGATTGTCCTCCTGGTTGCTATCCTTTGATGTAGCTGTGAATAAAGCTTCATTCATTTCTGCCATAGTCAGGTTGGCCTGCACCAGTCCTTTATCCTGACACATCTCAGCCCACTGGCTCCTTGTCAGCCTGCCATACTCCTCTGCTGACATACTTGTCTCCTCTCCCTGACTAACTAAGCTAACAAAAAAAAAATCAAACAATTGTGATTTGAAACTGTGAATGTTTACAGCACGGCTGATTGAGAGTACAAACACTCAGTGACCACTGTACATAAGCTATAGGAATTCAATATCCACACCACTACAAGCCAGTTAATATATGGTGTGGCTCTCTCACCACTATCAACCAATTAATATGTGATGTGGATATCCCACCACTGCCAACCAATTAATATGTGATGCCCTTGCACTGGCCCAGTATTCAAGGAGCCTCAATCCTCACCAATGGCAATAGCTAGGGAACGTACACACTGGGAGGATGGCAAGTACACACACAGTAAAGTGCAATTTCCCTTAAGAGCACACAGAGATCACAGTCAGTCTGGGGCTGGTTTCTCCCTCTTCTCCAGATCCCCAATAAGACTCCCCACTGGCACAGCTATTAAGATCTCAGCTGAGGGGCCAAGCCAAGACCTCCATCACCCTCTCTGTCCAACCAGTGCTTCATGTTCCTGCCCAAGTAGCTGACACACACACACACACACACACCTGGGGAAGTCTTGCACAGGTTTACTAGCTATGCCCCCTTCTGCCCAGACTATAAGCTAGTTTCCACTGCCACCAGCCCCTACCTATCGGCTCCTATAATGCCCTTACAAAGGGTGTACAGTCCTACTGTGTAATGTCACTATTAATCCAAATGGTAGTCTGACCAAGACTTGCAAGGCTGTTTAGGAGTGGCCTGTACAGCGTCACCAAATGCATATGTAAGTACTGTAAGAGCTTAAATATGTCTCACAAATATCAGCCACAAAGACCGGTTTAGATATGTGTAATAATAAATAATAAAAGAACAAGACCATACTCAGTCAATCAGCACAGTAATTTCAGAGTTCAAAATCACAGGAAATATTTTAAAACAACATTGTAGGACAGTCGCAAATAAATACAGAAAACATCTAAACTAATCTTTACTATATTCCTGTCTATATCTAAGAGGGATACTAGGCCCTAAGTCTTAGTTACAGACAGGCAAGTGCAGATGGTGATGATCAGTGGATGTTTTTGCTAGGTCCAAGACAAAATATAAAATGTGCAGTCTCTCTCTCTGAGAGAGTCCTTAAATCAATATCACATTTTACTGCTGGGTTAGCCTTTTTGTCACCTGACTTCATTTGCAGGCTGAACCAGAAGCAAATAGAATTTAACATCTCTGTGTTAAAAATACGTATCTGTCAGATGTTTGCCAGATCTTGGAAGTTGTAAAACAATAAAACACTTTAAATTTTAAACCTAGCAATTACTTTTCTTTCAAGACAATAGAAAATTGTCTAGCTCTATCATTGCGATTGCTTCTGCATTGAAACTGAGAGAAAACGTATCTTTTTTACAGCCCAGCTATAAAGTAACTTAACCTCAATTATTCTTAAGTTTTGCAAGTTAATCAATGTTTCAGCAGGGTATGCTGTGGTTACATTCTTTAAGCTCAGTACATAACATACAGTTATTTATACATCATATCAATATTCACAAATGACAGAATTATTTACAAAATTCCAGATAGCTGGACTGGCAGCGTGACAACCTCCATGGAGATTTTCTTGACAGGGTGTATCAAAGTGGGACTGTGTGTGAGATGTATTTTTTATCCTATCAAAGACCTAAAAGGAAGGGAGAGCACTTCCTCATATGAACCACAAAGAACTTTTTACATGATTTCAGTAGTCCTTACACTTACTAAAGGAAATTGAAACTAAAAAGAAGTATGACCTTAACTTTCAGTAGGGATGCTCATGAGATTAAAAGAATAATTTATGCCAACTGGTCCATTTTGTCTAGTAATAAACTTGCAAGCAATATTCTGATTCCTGGCCCTTCTGTTATTTTAAAAAAAAAGAACATCAGGTTTTATTTAGAAGGGATGTTCAACAAGGACAGGGTTGGTACCTTTAAATGTAGGCCCTCCTTTCTGTACCTTTTGTGAGTTTGAGCTGCAGAGATTTTTTCATCTGCTCTAGTACGGGTAAGAAACATAACAGTAAGGTGGATGTGAACTGTAACACTGAAAAGATTATTTACAGAGCCCAGTGCTGTAAGTGACAAGTATTTTAGACAGGGAAGACTGTTTCAGAGGAGGATAGCCCAATATAAGTCTGAAATTTGAAATAGACTAAGCAAGAATCCCCTTGCAAAGCACAACATTGAATTTTTCAGGATGGGTCCCCTTGAGGGGAACTGTGATGCCACCCTTGAAAAGGAGAAGCTGTAACGGCAAATTCACCTTAACTGCTACAACCCACCTAGACTCTATTCTGATTATTCAGTTAAATGCATTCTTCAACCTGGGAAACTGGAGCACAAATTATTTTATTAATGGTTTTGACATGTTTGCCCTTTCTTTACTTTTCTTAGATATTTTTATGCCTGTATTGTTGATAGTTTCTGCTTGCTTTCTGTTCTGCTACAACATATACATAGTCTTTTGCATTTTTTCTACACATTTTATTCTTTGGGTTTTTTTCCCGTTTTTAGTGTACGATTGTTTTCATGATTTCTCATAGTTAATAGTCATTTGATGAAGTCTTATGGATGAAAACACTTTTCTTTTTTTGTTTTTAATACACTTACAGTTTTTATTTTGATTGTATTTTTATCTGTGATGTTTCTTTATTTCGCTTCTTTTCCTAGGTTGCTGTAGTGGATGCGTTTTTTTTTTTTTTGCGTGTTATCAAACATACGCACGCACACAGACACACAGACACACACACACACACACACACACACACACACTTCAGCTCTCTGATTTTTTTTTTCTTTATAGTTTTTTTTTTTTTTTTTTACTTTTACTCTGTTTGGAAGGATCTTGTCACTTTGTTGCTAAACAGCCTTTAGTGAAGGGAGTTTTATGACACCTTGTCCATTTCTGGAGACAGACTAGGAGTTAAATTAGTAGATCTGATATTGTTAATCCTCATTCATTCCTTACGCATGGGTATCAGTTCTGACCTTGGAACCGAGCCGGCCATTTTCCAAGCTCGCGTCAGCTTCAAACTCTCGAGCTAAACTCTTACCTACAATCCCCTCTCCCTGTTACCCCAGATTTCATTTGCCGCATTGCCATTCGGTCGTGTCAAGCTGCTTCTCTTGAGTTAATTACAGTTTGTTGTTTAATAACCATTTATTTTACTTTTCTGTCAGAAAAGTTTCTATTTCATTGTCTCTTACCCTATCGCATCTAGCAATCATACTTTCTTCAGGTTTTTCCTCTTTTTTTCTCTATCTTCTTACCGCAAGGTAAATTCCCCTTACCATCGTTGGTAATTCTTCCCCTTTTTCAAATACCTTAGGGTATTCTTTTGTGCCATTGCTGGTACCCTTTTCTGCTTTCTATTTTAGCTATTATGGCAGATAAGAAAGGTAGTCCAGGGTTTAAATTGTGTTCTGATTGTGGACACTACCTACTTTTGATGCACACTCTTTGTGCGTTTATTGTTTGGGGCGTCCCATTTGTCTGTTGATCCACCCTGTACTATTTGTGAGAATTTTTCAAATAGAACCTTGTTGGAAAGGAAAAACAAGCTGTTACTGAAGGGACTTCTGAAATCTCCCTTTTCAGAGGCTATTTCTGGGTCGGAGGCCTCAAACCGTCCTAGTGCAGATAAGAAAATTTTGGATGTTCCTACCAAGGCTAAATCTTTGCCTTAGTCCCCGGCTTGGAACTCCCGCCAAACAAAACCTAAAAAGGCTAAAGTTTCAGCTCCGGAGCTCACTCAGTCAGCCCCAGTGCTTTCGGTGCCTAGACCTTCGGCACTGAGGCCTTCGGCTCCATTAGTGATCTCGACTCCGTCTTCTCCTGCAGCCTTCACTATATTGGCACCGAGGGGCTCCTCGATTCAGACTATTACCACTGTATCGGCACCGACCATTCAGTCGGCGCAGACCTTGACCACGTCGGCTCCGAGTTCCTCGGAGCCAACAACTTTATTGTTGACTCCAATTTTGTCGGTTTCATCTTCAGTACCGACAAGCACTTCGGCACCGATCCCTGTGTCAGTGCAGACCATGACCTCTGCACAGATTACTACTTCGGTGCAGACTCCCATAGTCCAGTCTCTCCCGGCACCGTTGTTCTCAGTGCAGACTTGTGAAATGGGCACCGAGTTTGCTTCTTCTGTGGACAGGCCTGTTTCTCCCCCAGTTTCCATGAGGTCCACTAGAAGCCTTTCCAAACATGATGTGTGGATCAGGTACTCTTGGCCAGAGGTATCCCACCCCCCAGGAACTATCCTTCCTTGGGAGGTGATCACCCATCTCCAAAGACCCCTTCTTATTCTCCTCCTTCATTTCCTTTGAAGTCCATGGATATAGCACAGTCTTCCCCTTCTGCGGTTCCCTTTATGGATCTCACTAAGGAACTGCAGTTGCCTTCATGGCAGGATAGTTTTGCTATGACCCAGGATGTCACTGGTGACACGCATACTTTGCTGCTCCAAAGCCATCCAGGGACTCCGGGTCGGCAGGCTGAGCCACTTAGGGGAGGGGTGACCCCTGTCCTAGACATTCACCCCTCTTCAGGTGGACCAGCCGTCCAACTGATGGAGAAGGCTTTCACTGCTGCTGGGGATACTGGACTGTCTATCCCTCCGCCGTCTTCTGGTACACTGGTTTCACAAGTCGCACTGAGCGGGCACCGGGTGCAAGGGCCTCAGGACATATTCCCACAGGAAACCCCTTTTCCGCTGTCTTCCCCAGCTTCTCCTGCTGAGGAAGTTCACCGGAAAAGTTTGTGTAAGAGGAAGCACATGGACTCCACAGAGGAGTCCCTCACAGAAGACACAGATTTTGATGAGGGGGAAGGATCCCCTCGGTCACCCTCTGAGGTATCCTTTGGTGATATTCTCGAAATCCTGAAACAGAGAGGTGACTAGCAGTCCTCTAATCCGATCTCTGAGGAATCTGTATTCTTGCAGGCCTTTCGCGCCCGGCCCCCTACCTCCTGGGTTACTCCACCTGCCGATGAACTTGTCCGGCTTATCATGCAGCATGCGTGGAAGGCTCCTGACACCGTCAAATCTATTCCCCAGAGGCCAGATAAGATTTTGTTCCCTCCTGATACGGATCCCTATTGGTCAAAAGGTCTTCCTGTGGATGCTATGGAGGTGGCGGCCGCAACAAAAAAGGATCTGGCAGAAGAAGAAAGCCAGACTGTCTATCCACCTAACAGAGTCCCGAGCCCTGGACAGGATAAAGAAGTGCACCTTTGCATCAGTGACCTTTACTATCAGGTCCCTGAATTATATGGCACACTTTATCAGGCTTCAAAGGGATCTGATTTCTGAGCTTTCTGAATCCTTGGCTGGTGCCGTGTCTGATGAGGTCCGTGAAAAAGTGGCCTCTCAGCTGGCTACCATTGAGTCAATATCTAACTCCTCTATGCGACTGATATCTCACGCATCAGAAGGAGCAGCTAGAGCAGCAGGTTCAGCTGTGGTCTTAAGACGACATGCATGGATGCGCTTGTGCAATTTCGCAGAACCCTTTAAGGCTTCCTTTCTTAATGCTCCCATTGAGCCCTCCTCGTTGTTCTGACTCAAAGTTAAAAGCACACTGGCCAGATGTGAACAAGACGGTAAGACCCTTTCTGCCGTAGGTGTCCGTTATTCTTCCCCTCAAAGTGCTTTCTCCCTAAACCAAAAGAGTGGGAAGATATGGTTCAAGAAATCTCAGGGTCTTTTCCGTGACACACAGGCCGAGTTCTCCCCTAGAGGCAGAGGGGGAAACTCTCAGGGAAGACGCTCCTTTCGGGGCAGAGGGGAGTCCGCATAACCAGGGTTCCAGGGATTCTTTCCCTGGCCAATCCTAACAGCGCTCCTGAAGAGCGGCCCAACTCCTTTCCTCTGGAGGTGGTTGGGGGACATTTCTCCTTGTACCCTTCTGCCTGGCTAACCATCAGCACCGATTCTTGAGTACAAAGGATTATAACCAGAGGTTATCATATCCCCTTCAATCTTTGTCCCGTCCCTTCAAAAAACCTTCCCAACGTTCCACCCAGTGAAAGGGAAGAAGCAGCATTAGAAATAGAAAAGCTGCTAAGAAAGAAAATCATCCAAATAGTCCCTCCAGACTAGATAGGATCCGGATTCTACTCAAGACATTTTTGGTGCCAAAGAAAACCGGGGACTGGAGACCAGTTTTGGATCTCAGCATATTGAACAAGTTTGTGAGAGTACAAAAATTCCGGATGGTCACAATACAATCTATCCTCCCGCTTTTGAAAAAAGACGATTGGATGTGCTCGATCGATCTTCAAGATGCGTACTACCACATAAAAGTGGACAGGCCATCAAGAAGATTTCTGTGCTTACGTGCGGGAGCCAGTCACTACCAGTTCAGAGTACTGCCCTTTGGACTGTCTACAGCCCCCAGAGTGTTCACATAGTGCATGGCAGTTGTCACAGCTCACTTGCGACTTCACGGATTCCAGGTGTTTCTATACCTAGACGACTGGCTCATTTCCACCCCCACCAGACATCTATTGGAAGAAGCCCTGGCATACTGTCTCCTCACTGCACAAAGGCTAGGCATAACCATAAACTGGCAAAAATCCAATCTCACCCCATCTGAGTCAACGGAATTCATAGGGGTTATCTTGGGCACAAAGAACTGCAGAGCTGCCATTCCAGAGTACAGAATTTTAAGGCTAAAGCAACAACGGATTTCAATCCTTTCAAGGGAGAAATCCATGGCTCACTCGGTTCTACAGCTGTTTGGTTCCATGGCAGCCTCCATCACCATTGTCCTCCTGGCCAGGTTTCACATGAGGATTCTACAATGGCTACTGCTCACCCGATGGTTTCCCTTTCAGCATCCTCTTTCAGCCATGATTCAAGTAACCCACAGGTGCAAACAGAATTTAAATTGGTGGATGACACAATCTGTCACAATGGTCTCGCCCTTTTTTCCCCCCAGCAACCCAAGGCCACAGTGACCACGGACGCCTCCCTGATGGGGTGGGGGCTATGACAGGGACAGACAGTCCAAGGCACTTGGTCCAAACTGGGGGCCCATCTGCATATAAATGTTCTAGAGCTGAGGGCGGTGCTTCTGGCATTGCAAGCATTCCATCCCCTGCTGCCGTCTGGGACAATTGCGATTCAGTCAGACAACATGGCGGTGGTCTGGTACATCAACAAACAAGGTGAAACCAAATCTTACCCCCTTTGTCGAGAGGCCATGAGGATATGGCAATGAGCGATGGCCGCCACACATTCCCGGGAGTTCCAACGTGATAGCAGACTCAGCAGGTGCATTCTTCAACCTCACGAGTGGTCCCTGAATCCCTTGATAGCGGCGGAGATCTTCCACTGCTGGGGCCGTCCTTGCTGCGACCTCTTTGCATCCCCGACCAACTACAAATGCAGCAACTACTTCGCCCTGATTTCCCCCTCAGGGACAGTCACCCAGGGACACTCTAGTCCACAATTGGCCCTCTGGTCTTTACGCGTTCCCACCCTTTCCCCTTATTCCCCAGTTTCTGAAGAAAGCCCGTCGGTTGAAGAGCAAGGTGATCCGCATAGCTCCATATTGGCCTCGACAGATTTGGTCCCCCTTCCTTTGGCCTCACCTACTAGATCAACCATGGATTCTCCATCCAACCCCGGAGTTGATCTCACATCCACAGAATCTGATTCATCCCAACTTGAACAGCCTGAAGTACACAGCTTGGCTACTCCAATTCCCTTGATTGCCAGGCAGAATGATCTTTCTTTACCAGTACGTGACATTTTCATTGCATCTCATAAATCTTCCACTAGAATTGCTTATCTGAGCAAATGGAAAAGATTTACCTGTTGGCTGAAAGATAAACAAGTAGATCCCTTCTCAGCACCAGTGTTGATAATACTAGACTATCTGACCAACCTTTTCCAATCGGGTCTATCGGCCTCTACCATTAGAGTTAATTTGGCTGCAATTTCTAATTTTCATGAGGGTGTTCAAGATTCCTCTCTTATGTCCCACAAATTGTGCAAGACCTTCATAAAAGGTGTGAATCATCTGAAGCCACCTTTTAGAGAACCTATTCAACCATGGGATTTATCATTAGTTCTACAAGCTCTGACAGTGCCACCTTTCGAACCAGCCTCTTCTTGCGACCTCAAGCATTTGTCATGGAAAACCTGATTTTGGTCTCCATTACTTCTGCCAGACTTAATTCTGAGCTTCAAGCTTTATGTATCAAGAGTCCATACTTGATTTTTCATAGAGAGAGAGTGTCTCTGAGAACTAATCCGTCATTTCTGCCTAAAGTGATCTCTGAAATGTCCATTAATCAAGCCATTGAATTGCCAGTTTTCTTTCCCAATCATTCAAACAGAGGAGGGTATTGCCTACATACCCTAGATATCCACAGGTAAATCCGTTTTTACTTAAACAGGACGAGGTCCTTTCATAAATCTGACCAGTTATTTTTGGCCTTTTCTGGACCTAGATTAGGATCTGCTGTCACTAAGGTCACATTAGCTAGATGGTTGAAGGACTGTGTGACCTTCATTTATACACAACGTAATATCTCGTTGCCTACTACCATGAAAGCTCATTCAACAAGGTCAGTGGCAACTTCTGCTGCCTTCCATGCCAGAGCTTCTTTACATGACATCTGTCCAGCTGCAACTTGGGCTATGCCTCATAACGTCATCAATCATTACAAATTGGATTTGGCCTCCAGGGGAAGAGCATATTTTGGTTCTGTGGTGCTCAGTAATGTCCTTCTATGAGAGCCTCCCAGGAATAGTGGTAGCTGGGGACTCTGTCCCATGCGTAAGGAATGAACAAGGATTAACAATATCAGATAAAGAAGTTATGTCTTACCGTAATGTTCCATCTGTATTGTTGATCCTCGTTCAGTTATTACGACCCTCCCTCCTTCCCCCTCCTGGGGTTTCTAGTGGATCTCACCATCCGGTTCTCTTAGGTTATTTGACCAGAGGTAGCCTCTACCTTCTTTGACTTGCAAACTCAATCTGCGGTAACAGGGAGAGAGGGATTGTGGGTAAGAGTTTAGCTAGAGAGTTTGAAGCTGACGCGAGCTTGGAAAATGGCCGGCTCTGTTCCGAGGACAAAACCGATACCCATGCGTAATGAGTGAACGAGGATCAACAATACAGATGGAACATTATGGTAAGACATAACTTCTTTTTCTGCACTTCAGTTTATTTGGACTTTGTTTTTATTAGTACTTATTTTGTTTCTTATTTTAATTTGGATTGTAAAAAATGCCTTATGTTACATCAGTATAGCTTTTAGTTGTATATGTATGAGGTTGTCAATAATGATTTATGATCCTTTGTGCTTTTATGTGCATATTAGTTTTCCATGGGTTGAAACTGCTGTTGAAAAATTAATCTGATGAGGTCCAGTTGGTAGACGAAAGCACTTACGAATTAAAGCTGAGTTATTCTGGTGACTAAGCCAGTTTGAGCTATCACTATTCCCCAATTAAAGCTTCAAGCCAGTGTTAGTCCAGCTTTGCTCCATAGTTCTGTTAATCCATATATGCAATAATTACACACACTCAAACATATATGGATGGATGTGGAACTTACAGTTTATGTAAGGAGAGGTATTTTTGGATTTGCTTACTCAATTTGAGGCATGGCATCTACGCAATATAGAAACACTTTTAAAACTCTGTCTTGTCACGTGTCCCTTTCTCAATCTTCCTGATGTCAGTGTATAGACAGTGTCATGATGACTTATTCTTTGGCGAGGGGGGGGGGGTACAGAAGCCATCTGTGCCATAATGTATTGGAGTTTTCATTTTATGTTGCTTAGGGTTACATGAAAGAGACCAGTTGGCATAACGGTTAAGGCCTTTGCCTCTCATGCACAAGATTCAATCCTAACCTCCGACCAATGCCTGTTTGGAGTTTGCACATTCTCCCTGTTTTTCCATGGGGTTTCTCCCACATCCAAAACCATGCTGTGTGTTTCCATCTCAAACTCGTGAATGAATGGAGCTGTGGGCAGCAGCACAGACTCTACATGGTGCCCTGTAGGGGGAAGAGTTATACAAACCAACTGTTTTTGGCATCTACTGTGGTACGCAGTATCTTCAAGATAGGAGAACACTGATCACAGACTGCAAGCTGGGGCAGGGATAGCCACTTGGCGGTGTAAAATATGGCTCTAGGCGATTTGGTCATGTTGAATAATGTCGCCGAAATGAGCATGAGTAGTTAATGGTGGTAAGTGGGTTGAGGACCTGTCCTCCTCTGACCTATGCCAGGGACTCTTGCTAATGGTGGGAGGGGTATATGTGCCCCTATTGGCCAGTGTGTGCCTGCCATAAAGCCCAGCAGCCCTGGGACATAAGCTGCTGGCAGGCCAGTGTCTAGTTGCCCAGACAGAGTTACATGGGATAATTATGTTGAGCGAAAGTTGGACGTAAAACCAACCAACCTGCCAAACATGAACCGAGAATTGTTACTCTTAATATAGGTTCACTGACAGGACACAGCTTGGAAGTGGATGACATGATAATATGAAGGAGGCTAGACATCCTGTGTATCCAAGAGATGAGATGGAAGGGCAGTGCAGCAAAGCCACTTGGCTTGGGATCCAGACTCTGCCACGCAGGAGGGGGACAGGCAAGAAATGGTGTAGGAATTGTGGTGAGAGAGAGGCTTCCGAAGGCAGTGATAAATATCATAATTAATGACAGACTCATGGCAATCAGACTCCAGTGTAATGATAGGGCAATATTCATAATCTCAGCCTATGCCCCACAGCAGGGTTATGATAGTGAGGAAAAGAGTGCATACAGACAGTAGCTGCAGGACCTATTAGATAAAGCAGACAACATGAATTGGTGTTAACGGGTGAATTGAATAGACATATTGAGACAGACAGAACTTGATATGAGGACTGCCTGGGTTCACATGGGTGGGACAATAGGAATAAAGAAGAAGCCATGGCTCATGGCTTGATAGTAGCCAACATGTGGTTCTGAAAGATCTGAAAGAGAGACATTCACAAGATCACATGCAAGAGTAGCCAACATGCAACTCAGGTAGACTTCCTCCTAGTAAGGAAAAGGTACTGGGGATTGCAAAGTCATCCCCAGCGAAACAGTCGACCCACAGCATAAACCACTAGTTGCCAGCAGTGGTCAGAAAAGGCTCTAAGGTCAACAGAGACTAGGCTGAAGACCTGGAAGTTGGCTGGAGAGAAAGTACAACACTTTAAGGAATTTCTCAGGGCTCTAGCACCCCTAGAAGAGGAGGAAATAGGTGGAGTTGAACAAGAATGGCAGCCCCTAAAAACAACATGTGTTAGGACTATAGAAAAGATATATAGCTGACCCAGGTATGGAAATAAGGTATATAATGAAAAC
This sequence comes from Protopterus annectens, assembly GCF_019279795.1. NCBI lineage: Eukaryota > Metazoa > Chordata > Ceratodontiformes > Protopteridae > Protopterus > Protopterus annectens. The sequence goes on from NC_056741.1 coordinate 281,069,245, forward strand.
TGGTGTTGAAATTCAGAAGTCCAGGAAGTCATCAAAAGAAAGGAGGAGTGCAGGAAGAAGTGGGAGATAGAAAAGACTGACCAAGCTAGGAAGGACTACTGGTTGGCTAACAAAGAAGCTATGAAAGAAGTTGTAATAGCAAAGAATAGGGCATCGGAGACACTTTGCCAACTTCTGGAAAGTGACGGATTAAGTGGCACAAAGAAACTATATCAGATTGCAAGGCAAAGACAGAAAGATAAAGAAGATAGTCAGACACCCTTCATAAGGGATGTCAGTAACATCCTGCTCACCAGTCCACAGGACATCAAAGGCAGATAGGAGGATTTCTTGCAGCTTATGAATGAAGAAAACCCCACAGAAGCTGTACTGCCACCGAAACAGCCTACGATGAGAGAAGAGGAGGAGCCCACCCTAGAAGAAGTAAGAATAGCACTAAGGAAGATGAAGTCATGGAAAGCAGCAGGCTCAGATGAGGTCGCAGCAGATATGATAAAGATGCTGGGTGAGATAGAGGACAAATGGCTCCTGAGGGTATTAATAGCAGTGTGGAGAGAAAGCCATATCCCAGATGACTGGAGAATAAGCATACATGTGCCAATGTACAAGAACAAAGGGGACAAACACAGCTGTTGACAGTACAGAGGCATCAAACTCTTATCACATTGCATGAAAGTTCTGGAGAGGGTGATTGATAAACGGATACTCAGAGTAGTAGAATGTAAGATGGGAGATGAGCAGTTCGTATTCAGATCAGGATGCAGCACAATTGACCCGATGTTTGTTGTGAGACAGATACTTGAGAAGAAGCTAGAGATGAGAGAGTCTAACTGGGCATTCCTAGACTTGGAGAAAGCATATGACAAGATCCCAAGAAAGCTGATCTTTGCAGTACTGTGGTGGTTTCAAGTCCCAGAAACATTGGTAGAATTAGTGCAGGTTATGTACAAGGACACAATGACTCAAGTACGAACAGTATTTGGCCTCACAGGTGATGGAAATGGAGTGCCTGAGAACGGTGGTAGGATGCACTGTGGGACAGACGAAGAAATGAGGACATAAGAACAGAAGTTAAAGTAGTTCCAGTTGCAGAAAATATCAGAGAGAACAGAATTTGGTGGTTTGGGCACGTGCAGAAAAGCAAGAGACAATCTGGTGAGAAAGATTTGGGACAGACAGGGGGAAGTGAGGACATCCAGCAAAGAGGTGGATGGATTGTGTGAAAGAAGATCTGCGACAGTCAGGCATGAGTGTTGAAGAAGGCAGGAGTGTGGCACTGAATTGTGACAGCTAGTGACAGTTAACATGATACCCCAACCCCATGTAGAAAAAATGGGAAAAAGGGGGCCAATGTTGATGATGTTGCTTAGGGTTACATGAACCAGTACTTTGGCAATATGATTTCCAATGATGCCCTGACAGTAATTGTGAAATTACAAGACAATCAAAAGTCACAGGACACAGTCTGAAAAAATGTATTGATTACTTACTAATTCACTATGAGTTTACATTCTGTAAATGTAAAAACTGGTTTTTGAACCATTATGCTCTTTTACCTCTTTGTGGAAAGTATACCCCCATGAGATCTCATCGTAATGTTACTAGGCATGCTGATATCTATGCCAGATGGAGTGTAGGTTGCATCAGTAATGCACCCCCATATAATATACGTATATCAAAATTTAAGATGACTTTCACAAGTGTAAATAACACGTGGTTTTATTTTTGGGAAGCTGATCTAAATGTACAGAAATGCATAATATATGTATGTGTAAATTTAACAGATTTGCCATGTGAAGCATACTTTGTGTTCGATTTGTGTTTGTCCCCAGCAACCTTTGTAGTCATGTTTCCACCTGTGGCTTTGAACCATATCTCAGTAACTGCACAGCTATTTGTATTCTCCAGAGTGAGGAGAGCTTGCAGGGAGTGGAAAGACAATGTCTTCTATTGGTTTTGTGGTATCAGCCTTGGAGAGGTGGAATGCTACTCACTGCTAGGCTAAAACCTGTCTGGGAGAAATAGTTGGAGAGCTCCATCATGTCTCTTCATATAGTTCAGGTTGGTATGTCTCCAGTCATTTATGCCCACAATGATTATGACTAAATCATGCTGGTACTTGTGGGTCAGTGACTTGAATGATCTTAATAGAAAACTGACCATAACCCTCTCCTTGCTCAGAGTGGTGAGTGGGACATCAGTGTGTCTTGCAATGGAGTTTCCTAAGACAAAAATATTGGATTGTGAGGTTGTCTGCCTTAAGGGCTTAGACATTAATACACTGAGATGTGGCTGAATGTGTCCTAGTGGATGTTGCACCGGTAATGTGTTTTGCAGTTTGCTGAAGATACTTATTGTAATTTCTGTGTCTCAGAGGCTTTTAAGATTTAAGTAGTGAACTTTTAAGACCCAATTGTATCCATTTTTACCCATGGCTCAGGTAGAAAAGCTCCTCAAATAAAAGAACAGAAATTACATATAGGTAAAATTTGACATCATATTACAATATACTGTAAATATATAGATTAATGCAAATATTAATGCATATATGACACGCATAATAATACACATACTATAATTGAAACAAGATAAATACAATATCATGTAGCACTGAAACATGCTGACATGTTATAAGTGTGACAGTTCATTACTCACTCATAAAGCAAATGTCAGAGTGGAAAAATTCAAATGGTGGATAAGGAGGAGGTGAGGAAGAGAAGGAAGAGTGAGAAAAGGTATTTGGTAGAATAATTTCAGGGTAAAATTAGATAATGTCTACACTTGCCTTGACTTTAGATAATGTCTACACTTGCCTTGATTTTATAGTATAAAGTAGAGTGACTGTGCAAAGTAGCATACCTTTTTTTTTTTTTTTAAGGTTCAGAGTGTTTTCTATTCCTCTTGCACTTCACAATAAAGGTCTGCAGAGTTCATTTACCCATTGGCTATCCTTCTCCTTCCCTGTAGTCTTTATCCCTCCCTCCTCCAGCTCTTGTTCTGTATTGGACAGCCTGAGGTAATTTAAACCCAGGGTGCCATTTTGTTTTTTTGTTTCAAATCCCACAGCAGCTGTTTGTGTAATCATCCTCCTGTACGTTTCTGCAGTCAATGTATGTTGTACATTATGGTTTACTACCTGATTGTTTAGTACAACAGCTTATACTGTCTGTTTCTGTTATTTTTTAACACTGCAGGATGCCTTTAGATAATTCTGCTTAACGAACTGCTGGCACATATGCACGCAGATATGTTCTGTTTTCCTTGTTTATTGTTATAGAGCCAGAATGGCTATTTCACATATTGCATTTAACTGCTCTAACTGCATTGCCTAGTGTTTAAATATGTTGAAAGTGTATCTAGCTTAATGTAGTAGAGAACTGCTTTATATATTATTTACATTTTATTTTTGTATGTTGCCACAAGAAAATATTTTATGTTATCAGGTGCTGAAGCAGGAATAACCATTACCATTACCTGCTGTTTTTGTTATTGACTATTGCTAAACCAAGTCCAGTCTGACTGGTAACACAGTATGTGCTGCCTTAACCTAATGCTCTCTTACATTTTTCTTCTATTTTTCTTTCAGTAATCCAAACCACCCATCAGGTCAAGCAGGTCTCTGCCCTCCTAACAAGCAGTGGAAATTACAAACTTCTCTATTGAGCACTGGGCACCCATAAACACTGTCCTGCAACTAGAGACTAAACACTAATGTAGGTGCTTAACTTCCAAGTGTCTAGTCAGTAAAGTATCTGTCCTGCACTAACTTAAACAAATATTAGTGAGTGTATTAGTACATTCTGCGGTATAGTTACTTAATCAAACCACTGTACTGATGAGTACATCACCAGGAAGAAACAGCTGCATAATACTCTCCAGTTAGTGTCCCCACACCCACACTAATGTCTATTTTCTATTGAGAAACACTTAAATCTCTTAAGTAGCATTTCATTACCTCTCCTGTTTCATCTATAACTAACCCCAGCTTTAATTTTATATCCTTTTAAGAATTTCATGGTAAAATTCAAAACCGCTTCTCAAAAATTGGAGTCAGACTAACAATAACTATAAAAGAACTCAGACATTTAAATGTGAATTGACTCTGATTTCTACTTATCCTGACTAAAACTCAAGATCTCAGCTTATACATTGTCTCCTTTGGAACTGCACTTTCTCTGCCTCACGTGTAGCCCCGCTCCATTCACCCTCGCTACACTCGGGCTCACTTCGCTTTCCTCCCACCCCCCATATCATTTCCTTTATACTTCTTCACCATTTCCCTCCTATAATAAAACCCCGCCCCTTCCTGTTTCCTAACTTCTCTCCTTCACTTACAAAAACTATCTACCACATCTTCATCTACCACATCTTCATCTATTACACCACACTCCTTCAACTAACTACACATGATTTAGCTTACCAATACTTCCTCCTCTAACTTTAACCTTCTTCCTGGTCCATACCACCTTTTATTATAGCTTTTTTTTCTCACAGTAATAACCATGCATACACCACTCCTCTCCACTGCAATATTGCTATCACTATGTCTCCTCCATGTTCTAACATCCTCACCAACAATATTAACCCCTTATCATTATACCCCTACCCATTCACACAACTATAACTTCTCGTATACCGAACAACCAATACTCATATCTGCATCCATCCTCCCCAGAATGTACAACTCCCCAAAATAAAAAATCCCTCCCTCCCATTCCATAATATCTGCAAATAAATCAAAATACACTAAATATTGCTTAATAACTATCCAACCTAACTACTATCCTATTTCACTACTCCCATCAGGTGATATCCACCCTAAACCATGATCCATTCCTAACTCTACCACTCCTCACAATACCTCATCAACCACAAGTAATTTACCAAAAGAAAACAAACAAATCTCCTTTTACTCTATAAACACTTGAAGTATACTTAACAAAGTTAGCCAACTTCATGCTTGGATATCTGCTCAAAACCCAGACATTATTTCCCTTACAGAAGCATGGCTTAAACCACAAAACCTAGATAAGGACATACTCCCTCCTGGATATAATATAATATAATATGCCTCGATCGCCCTAATAAAATAGGAGGAGGTGCTGCAATTGTATACTCCAACAACCTCACTTTTACATACCCAAAGCTTGTCTATACCTTCCTTTTCTCCCGCAGAATTACTGGTAGCAAACCTTAAGCTCAATGACTATGCTACTATTACTGTCATATCTATCTACATTCCACCAGGGGACAATGTTCCCTTATTTGAAAGCATTCTCTTCTACCTCTCCCAAAACATCCGTAAAAAATCCTCCTCCTTGGGGATGTGAACATAAATTGGGAAACACTTGCCAGTCCTAACTCTACATATCATATAAATCTATATGGCTTTTCACAACTTCTCCCAGCCTACTCATATCAATAGCACTCATTCTACCAGTACACTCATTGACTGGATTCTTATCTCAAATCCCTCTAAATACCATAGTCCTGAAACACTCTGACTCTGAGTGACCACTCTTCAGTAAAGGTACTTAGGCATACCTCCCACTTATCTAAACCACATAGGTAACATAACATGTCGTAAATTATCTAAATTCAACCCAGAAACGTTTAATAATCTCTTGCTTAGAATAAACTGGGACTTCCTCACCTAGCTCCCACTTGAGGAAGTAGTTCAAGCTTTTAACTCAACCTTCCTAAATATCTTAAACTCACTAGCCCCATTACGGAAAATAAGGATAAAAGCTTCTATATCCCCTTGGCTATCTAAGAATACTCACACTCTCATAACAGCGAGAGACCAAGCCTGGAAAACATGGACCCAAACTAAACTACCAGCAGATCTGCAGAAGTATAAAGAACTGAGAAATAAGAAATGTATTGATAAAGACAAAAAAGACTTCTACTATAACCCTCCAGCTGTCCTAAACATCAGATCCAAAAAAATTCTGGAATGCCATTAACCAAATACTTTATCCTGGTAATTCTACTTCGCCTAATCCATCTTCTGACAAATCTCCCAAAGAGACTGCTAACTCCTTCAATGCCTATTTCATTCAGTCAATAGCCAAACTTTTCAATCCTAACCTAAAATACTCCAGTAACAATGTTCCAAATTGCTTGGAACCTCCACCCACAGCCAACTCAGCAAACTCTTTTTCCCTTAAAGCAGTTCCTACTGCTTACATCAAAACACTTCTTTCCAAAATAAAACCATGCTCTCTTTCTGTTGACAGTATCCCATCTTACTTTCTTCAGATAGCTGCTCCCTCTATTGCTTTGCCAGTATCTATTTTAATCAACCGTTCCATCTCTGAAGCTAAAGTACCTGCTATCTGGAAACAATTCTACACCATACCTATTCACAAAGGTGGTAATTCCACAGAACTCTCAAACTTCAGACCAATAGCTATCCTCTCTCCTCTGTCTAAAGTCTTAGAAAAATGTATACATACATAAGTAATGCAATATCTTATACAGTGCACACTCCTCACTCCCACTCAGCACAGTTTCCGACCCAAACATAGTACCACTACAGCTCTACTTTCCTTTCTCAACACCATTTCTGTAGCTAGAGATAATCATAAACTTATCTCATGCTTATTCCTTGACCTCTCAAAAGCCTTCAACACTGTCTCACATCCTCTGCTACTGAATAAACTCTCTGATCTCAACTTCTCTACTACAATAGAATGGTTTTCCAGCTATCTCACTGACCGGCAGCAATCAGTAAGATGACACTCCTCACTATCATCTCCCCTTCTAGTGAAAATGGGTGTTCCCCCAAGGATCCATCCTTGGACCACTAATTTTCAATATCTTCACCAACTCACTCTACTCCTCTTGTCCACAATCCTCATTAGTCCAATATGCAGATAACTCCACAGTTATCACCATTGCTAATTCACCATCTGAACTTCTAACAGCTACCCAGTCTTCTTTAAACTCTGTTGAAGTCTGGCTCACCAATAATCAGCTCATCCTTAATCCCCCAAAAAAACAAACTCTTACTCTTGCTCCCCAAACCTGTTACTCATATCAAATTCAAATCACACTCCCATAGTTGCTGACTCTAGTACTAAACTCCTTTGTGTAACCAATAATGATCAGCTAAAATTCGACCTCCATATAAATAACTGCATCAGGAAAACCCATCGAAAACTAGGACTTCCCTACAGAAATAAAACAATTCCTAAACCATGATCGCATTATAAGGCTTTTAAACCCCCTTGATTGGGGTTTTTAAATTTTTTGGGGGTTTTTTAATTTTT